>NC_084516.1:12300054-12612554 GCF_024500385.1 Phyllopteryx taeniolatus | reverse complement strand
TGGGAGGGGGAAAAAGTCCATTATTTTCCAAATGAGTTGAGTGTGATACTGGCCTCATCAGGACTGATAGGTACTTAAAAGTGTTCACTTGTCCCTTTGCAACTAATTAGACAGAAAAATTTTAGGAGGCACCATGAGCCTTCTTTTCCAACACAAACTGTAGCCGCTCTGACACGGCTGCTCACACGTTTGCTGGGTAGCACAGATGGCAAATATAGCCTGGTGTGGGAAGGTTTGGCAGGAGACGGCTCGCAGAACATACCTACAGTAGCAACTGTGGGCAACTGTCAGTTCTAACGAGGAGGAGGGTGGTGAGAGGTGAAGCATCTTATTCCGATGCGTTCCATCATATCAAGCATTAATAGACATTTTATATAATTTATGTGCTTTTTGAGTTTTGTTGGACAGTCAATTTATTGCTGTTTTTTGGACACATGCTCCATTTAAAGCTGTTAAAGTAAGGAATTGAGATTGTGTCACTCATTTCTGCACCGATATTTTTTATATCTAGATGTCTATCAGCATGCAGGCACAGTGGAAGACTGGTTACCACATCTGCCTCACAGTTCTGGGGACCGGGGTTCAAATCCCGGCCTCGCCTGTGTGGAGTTTGCATGTTCTCCCCGTGCCTGGGTGGGTTTTCTCCGGGCACTCCGGTTTCCTCCCACATTCCAAAAACATGCATGGTAGGTTAATTGAAGACTCTAAATTGCCCATAGGTGTGAACGTGAGTGCGAATGGTTGTTTGTTTCTATGTGCCCTGCGATTGGCTAGTGACCAGTTTAGGGTGTACCCCGCCTCCTGCCCGAAGATAGCGGGGATAGCTCCAGCAGCCCGCGACCCCAGTGAGGATAAGCGGTAAAGAAAATGGATGGATGGGTGGATGGATGGATAAATGTCTATCAACATAACCTTGCATAATTTACAGTTTTAAAAGGGAACAAACATGCTTTAAATGTATTATTACCAAGGAGAGATTTGTTGTTGTTGTTTAAGGAAAAACATTACATTTTGTTGGAGCATTACGATACTGAGCATCTTAATGTCCAAGTGTATTCACTTGGACATTAAGATGCAGAAACTTTATTGATAAAATTCAGTCAGCGGTAGAAAGTGTGAATCTATGAATGTTTGCGGTTTCTGATGAGACAAATTAGGATTATTTGGCTTGGGTTGAATTACTGTGACATGACATGACATTATTTACAATCCTTTGTAATCATACTGGCCCTCTATAAACTCAATAGTACACTCAAACTGAGATCATGCCCATAAAAAAGGTTTCCCTTTATAAACTCTATAGTACACTTGAACTGAGATCATGCCCATAAAAAAAGTTTCCCTTTATGGGGAACTACTTGTAGTTTGGGGTTCCTTCCAATTTAAGTGTCCGAATTAAATGGGATACTATCATATCCTGAGATCTGCAAGCTTTTCATCCCTATTGACTGTTGGTTGCCTTCTTGTCATTTGTAGGTGCTGACAGAGCAGGGCTGCGTGTTCCAGGAGAGACACGGCTGGGAGAGACCGGGCTGGTTCACCAAGGATGGACAAGCTCCTGTGAGACACAAGCATGCATACGCTAAGCATATACACTCATAAACCACATCATTAGGTACACTTGCACCATCAAATCCGAACTAATCCAAGTAGTAGATGTAGTTTGTAGCTGTACAGACCTGCGGTGCATCACACTGAGTTTCTAATATTTTGCTTAATTTATTTAATAAATCCCTCTTCTCATATATGTTTATTTGTGTTGTTGGAAAGGTTAAAGACTATGATTACTATGGAGCTTATGACATCAAGAAGAATCAACACTACAACTACAACGAGATTCTTGGCAACGAATACACCTTTGACTTCCCACCGCATCATGATGTGGTATGCGTGAGCTTTGCCATCATGACAGACATTTCACAGCTGTCATGAATGCTGCCTTCAATGAGCATTTTGGCTGTTGAAGGCTCAAGGAATTTTTGGATTTAATGTCAGTGCGGTCTTTTTTTATTTTTTTATTTTTAATGCAGATAAAGAGGGAGTGCCTGTCATGCAGGCACGCCGTTGCTGTGTTTGACATGTCCTACTTTGGAAAGTTCTATCTCACCGGGCCAGATGCCAAGAGAGCAGCCGATTGGCTATTCACCGCCGATGTCAACAAGAAGCCAGGTCAGTGTGACTGCCGCTGAAAGCAAAACACTCACACACGTGGAGATAGTGACAGATGATCGGGAGTTTTGACAGTTTGTAAAGCAGAGAGGGATGAGACAAGACATCATCACACGAGCGGTACATTTCCTCAATCGCCTCCAATTATACATTTGGAGCCAGTACAGATGTGAAATTAAGTTTTCTTGCTTTATCACTTGACTGAGGAGGATCAAGTTCCTCTGTGGTGACAGCGAGATAGAAGACTGGGATTGCAGCCAACAGTTTGATCCAAGCTTTGTGTCGGATTTCTTACTTTGGCAAATGTTTGTTGTACCTACTCCACAGCCAAAAGAGTTGGCTATAGAGTTGCACTTAAATTGAACTGAATTAAATTACAATTACCTCTTCTTGGTACAATAAAAATGACTTGGACATTGGTGAATATTCCATTTCTTTTCGTCATTAAGTTTTGAGTTGCTTTGGCAGTCTGTTCAGGGCCATTATATAATATTAAACTGAACGTAAATAGAGAGTACTGTATAGGTCTATACCTTCCACAGTTCATTTTGTCACTTCTGTTAGTAGTCACATTATCAATAAACATTACTGAACCGGTTCCATTCGGAGCCATACATGCCTGTAGTGGTCTTCATAAAAATTTTCATTTTCCAAATATTGCTGGACCTAACTGTTGGACCCCGTACTTGCTCCATTCTAATAAATGAAAGTCAAGATGTAATTTTAGTCATGTGGGAACTGTGACAGATACAAATTTTCTCACGTGGACAAAATCGCAATCTTCAAACCATGTTGAATTTTTATAAGATGGCTGAAGTGGAATGTATTAGCCTAGGTCATGACCATTCTTTTTCATCTTACCCTGCTTTCTTACCAGCCCCAATCCATTATGCTCAGCCATTGACCGTTTGATGGGTCTTTGCCTAACCTTCCTTTTCTTGTTTTGAATATCATAAAATGCTAACAAATTGTAATGCCCCATCAGTCAAAGTTTAACTTTGCTACCACACAGACACGCAGGATGCTTTCATGCTGATGTTTCATGTCAATCATCCGCTGCAGTGCGTGATGGCTGAAGGACAGTTACAGTTTTGCATGTCCTCTAGCCAGCTGGGTGACAGACACGTTACCGTTTTATGTCGCTTGAAATTATACACAGATGTCAATCGGCACGATGTCGCCGGTGGTCCCACGGTGACTGTTTCTGCCAGTGATGCACTCGGTTGACATTTACGTTTTAATGGGGGTTCACGTTCAGTGGTGACAGCCTCTGAACAAAAATGGTTTACGTGTCATTGGTACATCGTCTGACAGTCTGACAAACACTACTGCCAGGAAATCTCATACAGGCTTCAAAAGTGTGAAAACCACAAAGAAATGAACTAGACACATCTGATGTGCTCTCCTTTGAAATTCACATTTCTCTTGGCCATAGTAATAGGGTGGGTGGTGAGTATTGACATTTCTCTTTGCTTGACTCCTGGGGGCTGCACCCCTCCTTCGGTTGTTGGGTTGCAGGGAGATGGGGGTCCCCCACTCCCCCCCTTGGGTCCCCGCCTTCCTCTCCCCTCTCCTGGCGCCCTCGCCCGTCATTGCTCGTAACGGGTGCTTAACATGGGCTTGCTTTTGGCAGGCTGTGACCTTCTTCAGTTAACAGCTGGCTCCTACGTTGGGCCCTGTTGTTGGCTGGGGCCCCCACGCTCTCCGGGGGATGGTGGGGATGGTGGGGGCGGTGGTGGCGGTGGGGCGTGCTGGGTGGGGGGATCGTGGAGGGCAGTGGTGTGGTATCTGTGCTTCTCCCTTTGGGACTGGTCGAGGTGCTTTGGTTGTGGTAGGGGACCGTCCTGGGGAGTGGGTGGCGTCCTCCTGGCTAGGTTCTCCTTGGGGAGAGGTGGTGGAAGGGGCTGGGCCGGCCTTCCTCAATGTGCCGGCTCCGCAACTCCGTACACCAGTTGACTAACATGCATGTGATATGGTGTTCACTCACTAATAAGTTCCATAGATACACTGTAGGCTTTGTTTGTGCTGGGACCACTAATAATTATACAGGTTTTATGAAGATATCAGCTCATGGGTTGTTTCTGGTGTTTAGACACTATAAAAAGCATCCCACTGCACCACTCATCAGTAGTACTTCCTCGGTCATTTCCCATATCCTGTCCTGTCCTCCTCTTTTCTGTCCTCTCTCATCTTGTTCTATTGATTAGTTGTTGCATGTCCTCACTGGGTGTCCACCCCCATCCACGAATAAGAACACAATTTGACTGTTGTACCGTTACTTGTGGTCAAATATCTAGACTTTTTAACTGTTGTTCTGCTTTGGTTTGCACCCCCATTCCCCTTGTCTGTTCTGTCCCTCTCTGTCTCCTAAAATCCATTTCTGTTTGGCTGCATTTTCAGTAAACAAAATAGTTAAAAAATAAAAAAACATAAGCAGACGGAGTATTTCAAAACTTAAACTCCCTTGTTGCACAGCAAAACTGTTCCAGCACAAAAGGCATACAGATCCACCATTCTGCATGGCCATGCAGCTGAACAGGACAAAAAATAAAAAATAAAAATACAAAAAGTGTGTAAACCATCCATCCATCCATCCATTTTCTGAGCCGCTTCTCCTCACTAGGGTCGCGGGCGTGCTGGAACCTATCCCAGCTGTCATCGGGCAGGAGGCGGGGTACACCCTGAACTGGTTGCCAGCCAATCGCAGGGCACATACGAACAAACAACCATTCGCACTCACAGTCATGCCTACGGGCAATTTAGAGTCTCCAATTAATGCATGTTTTTGGGATGTGGGAGGAAACCGGAGTACCCGGAGAAAACCCACGCAGGCACGGGGAGAACATGCAAACTCCACACAGGTGGGGCCAGGGATTGAACCCGGGTCCTCAGAACTGTGAGGCTGACGCTCTAACCAGTCGGCCACCGTGCCGCCCAAAAAGTGTGTAAACCACAAAGAAATAAACTAGACACATCTGATGTGCAAGGCCTTTGAAAGCAAATTTCTATCTGTTTGTCATTGAATGTAAATAAAGAATCTCGGAAAGGATGCTCTGAGCTCAACCTTTTCACATTTCAATGTACATACTGCACAAGCTAGCTGTAACAGAATAAAATAAATGCAGCCTCTGCATATTAATGCGTGAGCAAAAACTTCATCCTTTATAGACATGCAAGCAAGTTGGGCCTGCCTCCTTGTAAAATCCTATGATGTGCACATTGAATAAGAACTTCAGATCAATGCATTCCGCAGGGTCTACAGAATCACCAACATGTGTTAATCGATATCAGCTAAAGCATCCGTATCACTCATTCACATTTCTTCTTAGTTTGAGAAGGCCTCCAAAGTGCTCCACAGTATTTTCTGTGTGTGTGTTTCTTCCAGGTTCCACTGTGTACACCTGCATGCTAAATACAAGAGGAGGGACGGAAGCTGACCTGACAGTGAGTAGACTGGAGTGCGGTGCTGCCAACCTCCCGCTGGCGCCCGAGTCCAATGGTGAGTAACTGTGTCCATGTGTATGCTGTTGGCATCATTCTGCCCCAATCGCCATTATTTAAACAATTCCTTCTGCTCTTTCCACTCTCTTTGAAAATACTGCTGCTTATGTTGTCTCACACTTTCTCCATGTTTGTTGATACAAGTGCTCTGTTCTTGTTCCTTTCATTGTTTTTATAATGTTTTCTTTCTGTCATCAGTGTAAGTTTGTCTTGTTCCACTTTTCTTTCAGCTGTCATGCAAGTCACCACCCACTCACAGTTTGTGACAGTTAAATTAGTTTAATAAGTTTTATATTGTTGAACCTGCCTCGGCTTCCTGGTACACGGCTTCATTCTAGCCAAAACAGGAACAACTATAATTTTTCATGTATTTTAGTCATTATATCCGTCACTGTTTCACTTCAGGTGATGCATACTACCTGGCCATTGGAGGTGGTGTTGCCGAGCACAACTGGAACCACATTCGAACGGTTCTGCAGGACCAGGGCTTCCGCTGCCAGCTAACGGACCACTCAGAGGACATGGGCATGATCAGCATCCAGGGACCCAAGAGGTAAGGTGGGCAGAAATTGGATCAAGTTGAACTAAGACTTTTTCATATACTCTGCAGCGTCATCATACAAGTTTAAACGCCCCAAAGTTTTGTACGATCCATCCATCCATTTTCGACTGGACGTCCTGTTCAGAGTCATGGTTGAGCCAGAGCCTATCCCAGTTTAATTTTGGGTGAGAGGCAGGGTACACCCAGGACTTGTCACCAGTCAATCGAAGGGCACATATACAGTAGCCATTAGGCAGTAGCCATTAGGCAAGTAGACACACACATTCGCACGTATGGACAATTTAGAGTCTTCAATGCACATAAACTGCATGTTTTTGTAATGTTGAGTAACCGGAGAAAACCCATGCAAGCACAGGTAGAACATGCAAATGCCACAAAGAAAGGCCCCAAGCCAAGATTCGAACCTTCAACTGACACAAAGTAATTTCTTACAAAACGCACAAGCTAAACTAAACTAATCACACAAGACTGAAGCCATCTCTTGACCTCGGAAGTAAGCAACTACTAAGGGATTACATTTATGTATTTGGCGTTTTCCATTTTCGGGACACTTTCTCCCAAATGCAAGCTGTGGTACTGGTTTTATTTTGTTGTTACTTCCTGTTTCGTGCCCATTCACTCGCTTGATAGCAATGTCTGTTAGAGATGAGCTTTTTTATCAATAAAGACTGATGTGCTTCTTTGGTGACTAGTGTTGTGCATTAAGAGTCCAACTGTGTTTGCTGTTTGAGTGACTATCTAGACGTAAGCTTCTTGTGCTTCCTGGCCAGTTCCCTTATGCTCATCACTTGTGATCCAAATGTACAGTACACTACAGTGTGATACATGTATATTATGTTTACAATACAGTAGAAGTGGCGGCACGGTGGATGACTGGTTAGTGCGTCTGCCTCCCAGTTCTGAGGACCGGGGTTCAATCCCCAGCCCCGCCTGTGTGGAGTTTGCATGTTCTCCCCGTGCCTGCGTGGGTTTTCTCCGGGCAGTCCGGTTTCCTACCACATCCCAAAAACATGCATGGTAGGTTAATTGAAGACTCTAAATTGCCCATAGGTGTGAATGTGAGTGTGAATGGTTGTTTGTTTGTATGTGCCCTGCGATTGCCTGGCAACCAGTTCAGGGTGTACCCCGCCTCCTGCCCGATGATAGCTGGGATAGGCTCCAGCACGCCCACGACCCTAGTGAGGAGAAGCGGCTCGGAAAATTGATGGATACAGTAGAAGTTGATTTAATTTTACAAGTGATTTTTAATGTTAAAAATGTCCCCCCACGGGTAACTCTAAAGGGTACTTTGGTCACTTGGAAGGCGCTATATACCATAAATCCTTATCCTCCAAGTTATTCAATGAATAAGATGTGTGAGATCGATCAACACCACAAAGTGTATTCCCCCTCATTAAAGTCATTATATGTAAGTGTTTTATTGTGTTTAAGAGTGTCTATGTGACTGGTTAAGTTCTGTTCAACCAATGTCTCAGAGCGGATTACGGCTGAACTTCAAGGTACCACAGATTTTAGAATTCAACAATTTTCATTTTTTTTTATTTAAATTCATGCTGTTCAGTGTCTCATTTTGCTCTGAAATGAAAGCACAGAGCAAACACACAATTCAAGTTTCAAACGAAATGATGGAATCAATCTATAAATCAAAATGTATTCTAAACGTGACTCATTAAAGTAGCCACCTTTTAACTTTTAGGCAGATATAACAGCTGAACGCATTTGTGGCATTTATTGTATCGTGGAAATCAAATATTCTTCAGAAAGTTCTTTCCAACTCTGTTGCAAAATTTCCATAATTGTGTTGCACTTGTAGTTTGCTTTCACTCAACCCAAACATAATTGATTCGTTTAAGTCTGGAGAGTGTGCCATTTTTTATAATTCTGAAATGTAGATTAATTTTCAGATTTGGGTAACCTTACCTTTTTTTTTTTTGTTTTGTTTGTTTTTTAAACCTCTGGCAGTTCCCCACTTACCTTTGTACCATTACAAAGCTGTTCATAGGACTCGAACTGCTTGACTTTCAATAAAGAAAAACTGGAAAAATGGGGGCGTTCTAAACCTTTTGGCCGATAGTGCATCTAAAGGAGTTTGGTCAAAAATGCTTCTCACGTCATACAGTACAGTTCAAACCCTTTACAAGAGCCCTCCATCACGTATTTGCCTTCCCATTCAGTCACATTCTGCTCTACATTTCTGTTGTGTTGATATCTTCCCCATGAGGAGGATTTTCTCATCTTCTCTTGATCTTGGTATCCAACACACTCTCCATCAGCTACACTTTTTCTTTTATCCTCAACCAATTCTTGTAATCTTTTTTTCCCCCTACTCTTCTTTCCCTCTTGCTATGAACGCTTGCGTCAAAGCAGCATTGAGTGCGTCACTGGCTCCAGCAGCCTATTACACTGAATGGTGTGTGTGTGTGTGTGTGTGTGTGTGTGTGTGTGTGTGTGTGTGTGTGTGTGTGTGTGGGTGGGCGTGCGTGCGTGTGTGTGCTAATTTCATTATAGATTCACACAACTAATTGAATGTTGACTATTGGGATTATTGAGTGGATCTCGACACACGTTTCACCATATGAACGAATGAACTAATTTCTTTTGCTCCAGGAGAGTGAATGATTTGAGTGTGTTTGGTAATAAATGTGCATGTGTTTCATTGGAATTCTGAGGGGCCGTGTAATAAGGTTCAACGTGGTCTCATGAGAATTCAGTAGGACACCAAGTTAAGTGCTGTGCTATGTTGAACCCGTACTATTATTCATCCACATCAGCCTTTGTATGCAAGTTGTTGGTGCATGAGTAATCCCCAAAGTCTTGCAACATACTCCACAAAGATGGCACACACTTTGCGGGAAAGTGGATTTATAAACACAATTTACGTACATGCATACTATAGAGTTGACACGTTTTTTTTTTTGCTATTTCAAAATAATTTATCCGTTCAAATAATACTGCTTATATAGATAAGTTCCAGGGTCAAACTAAAACTTTTTAATTTTCGAATATTTTTTTTTAGAATCAATTCTCTCTCTACCGTCATGCCTTGAGTCGCATGAGTTTGCTACGTTCACACTGCAGGTCAATTGCAATTTCTTTTTGCCCAATGGGAAAAGTACAATACGATTTTTTTCTGATATATGCAGTATCTGATGCGATCATGCGACTGAATTCTGGAGGCTCAGGTCCCGCTCATCCAAACTATACATCATCAAAGGGCGACACAATGTGTGGAAAGTGTGTTTATGGGAATGTTTTACCATTCTTCCACAAGCGCATTTGATCTTCCATACGTTTTGGGATTGATGTTGGATGATAAGGCTTAGCTCTCGGTCTCTGCTCTAATCTTGTAATTGACCCCTTCCTGTCCTAACTTGACTGAGCAGTGCACAAAGCAAGGTCCATGAAGACAAGGATGAGAGTTGGGTGTGAATGACTTGACTGGCTTGCACAGGGTCCTGACCGCAACCTCTTTGAGATGAATTAGAGTAAAGGTTATGAGCCAGGCCTTTTTGTCCAACATCAGTGTGTAACTTCACAAATGCGCTTCAGGAAGAATGGTAAAAAAAATGCCCAATTCCCATAAACGCACTCCTAAACCTTGGGGAAAGCCTTCCCAAAAGAGCTGCAAAGAATGGACTGACGACATATGAAACCATACGGATTAAGAATGGGATGTCACTTAAATTCATATGAGAGTCAAGGGGAGTGAGCGAATGCTTTTGGCAATATCGAGTATGTTAACTGCTACTCATACTAAGATGGAGAATCACAACCAGATAAACTAGGCACACTTGGCATACAGGGCAATGTAAACAGCCTAAAAAAAGAATTGGGACATATAGTGTGATTTATTATCATTGCTTGATGTCCAACGTTATCATTTAAAGTGCTAACCAGTCATCCACCGTGCCGTCATATTTGTTTAAATTACAAATAAAAAAAAAACATTAAGGGTGCTCCAAGTTGAGGTTCCGCTCTGTTTTGCTATATTTTTGCATTTTGCATTGTTCAAATATTGTAATACCTTCATAATACTGATAAACCTCAGAAAATGGATAGTGCAGTTATTCTTTAAAAATATTTTTTTCAGTTTGACATTTGCCACATATGACATGCTATTATAGGTTGACACAATATGTTCATGCATGCAAGTCGTCTATACACTGCCAAAAAAGCTACAGATAAGTGGCATATCTAAGAATTCAATTGGTGATTGCAAAACCCCACAAACTGAGCGCACACAACCTTTTCACATTATTTATAGCTAATTGTTCTCCCTTGTGTATTCTCAAGTTCAATGAACAAAACATAGCTTGAGGGAGGACAGAAGTTAAAAAACTGGGCTTCATGCACGACTGCACACTTGCAAGAACACGCGCGCATCTTGCTGCTAACTACAACTGCATTGATTGCTTTTGAGAAAAAATAACATGTTCCCGAACCTCACTCATGGGTTCCTGCCTTTTTTTTTCTCCAGCAAAAACATCCTTCAGAAGTGTATTGTGTTATATCTGCCCCCTTACAAGTGTTCAAGAAGCAAAGTAAGCTAAACTTAGTCCGTTTTGCTGCTGACTCATTTTTATATAATATCGATTTTGTGTGTGTTTGTGGGAGAGGTTATCACAAGAGCACCTTTTTAGATTGCTTGTGAGCGATGATATATATATATATATATATATATATATATATATATTCTCCCTCAAGTCTTATCACATCCATCTCGGTGTAATACATCTTATATGGGAGCAGGATTTTCAAAGTGTGGCACAGACAGCTTCCCATAAAGAGCTGCTTTTTGTATTACTGTCTCAACATTGTGTGTAAATCCCTTTCATATCAGCCCTCTTTAACAAACTGCTTTTCTGGATTAGTGGATTTGATTACTCCTTGAGAATTTGGTTGATTGTGTAATTAATTGCTGTTCAATCATCAAGCAATTTGGAATGAATTACTTGGTTGCAACCAGCAGAGGCGCTGCTGATTCCGTCTGTTCTGCTGTGCAGTGATGAACATGAACATATCAGATTTGGGCAGCATTATTCTGCTCGATAAGACACTGGGAACAGTGGAGTTCAGAACATTCAGAGAGATACTCCCGTTCAAAAATATATATTAAAAAAAAAAAAAATAATTATGTAATTCATTTCAATTGGTTATTTTTTTATTGTGAATATTACAAAATATGAGTACTGTTAACAATTTTACATTTTAATTTAACATGTTCTTATTTTATTTAATAATTGGTGAATTTGTTGAGATTAAATTAATTTTCAATGCAATTTAAAAAATGAGAATTATTTTTTTTCAATGAAAATAAGCTGTTTTACGTATTTTAGATGCTTGCCCTGATTGATAATTTCTTGCCTGGTCTCGTCTAGTCGGGAGGTGCTACAAGAGCTGTTGGACACAGACCTCAGCAATGAAGCTTTCCCTTTCTCCACCCACAAAGTCGTCAACGCGGCCGGCCATCAGGTGAGAACACACACACTTACGTACGCAGAGCACACAAACACATTTGGTGGCCTGACTTGAATTGGAAGTGCAGCTTTTAATGACTTTAAAGTAACCCTGCTGGCCTGAGTGAAGTAGAACGATCGGTTAATTGGGGGGGGGGGGGTGGAGCAAGCAGTCGAGGCAAAGTGCTTCATGATTTCAAAGCTTCGGCAAAGATTGTTGAGGTTGATTGAACTTGCCGTGTCCCAAACACACGCGCGCACACACACACACACTCTAGTTCTACTGCTTTAATGCCACCACATTTATCATTTGTAACAAACAATTAATGTTGTTCTTTTTGTAACTGCTGCTTAGCTACTACATCTTCTTTGGAATGAGTGTATGTGTGAGACCACATTTTTCACTGGAACTTTAGTATTTGAGCCTGACCAACACGGTCGTTGGCCCGCGACCAAAGCAAGCGTGTCGTTCCGGCTCATGCAGCGACTAACACATGCCCGAGCCCTCTGTCTTAGTTGCTCTTGCGTGAATTATTCAAGGCACAAGTGACTGCAGACGGCAGTGTTTGCACACGTACACAAGTGTGTTGCTTGTGCAGCATTGGTGCTGGTTACTGGTCTTGTCTGGGTGACATTTTAATGGCTGCACTGCTGCGAGAACAGAACACTCTCTGCCCTCTGCTCTCCTTCCCCGCGCAGCTCTTTCTCGCTGTTTTTTTCCCCTGCAAACTTGCTAGAGGAACCAAGTGTGCCGGCTTGCCTGCTGGGTCATTTGAATTCTTCTTGATATGCGTCTGTGTTCGTTCATGTGCTGCGCAAGTCCGTGTTTGGTGTGGCCAGTGTGTACGTGCATCTCCCACATCTCTGCAGGTTTGTGAGTCTGCAGTTTTGCGACTGTGCAGGGCGACATGTACATATGGGGCCCAGGGTGAACCTCGGCTGGCCAGATGGCCCAACTGTCACTGCACCCACTGGGGAAACTGTTGGAGACATTTCTCTCCTTACGTTGCTCTCCTTTTCCTCATTTACTCACTAGCTTGCTTTCTCTCTCCAGCCTTCTTCTGAGCTTTGACATTCTTATCAAAGCACTATTCTAATACTTTGGAACGTCTTGGGATGAAAGCAATCTATTTTGGGATGCTGGTCGACCACAGATTTGTTCAGATTTAATTTCCCATGGGACATAATGTACAGTGAATGAAACTGCTCCAGCCTTTTTTGTCACAGGTAAAATGTACAGCAAAATTAAACTGTACACGTGATTATTGAGTAATATTCTTACAAATAGAAACGAAGTTAACAACCATTAATAATAAACTGTATACCCACCCATATCTTCCCCCCAAAAAATGCAGTGATGAACATCTACTGTAAAGGTAGGTAGGATAGCTAAAGTGTACATTCTGTTCTTGGTTTTATTATTGTTGTTGCCTTATTGTACTGAGCAGCCAGGACAAAGATGACTTTGTCACCATGCTTTGTCACACCAAGTTACATTCCCAGTTATATAGACATTTTCATCATAAAAATAGCAAAGTCAAAGAAAAAGCAAAATAAATAGACTTGACTTTTGAGGCATATTTTTGCTGAAAAGTTTTGGCCAGGTTCCAAACTGTGCCTGCTTAATTTCACCGTCTTCAGTTTGCAATACGACGTGCAGGTATTCTTCCAGTGGTGTTCCCCCTTTGATTTTGGTGAGGCCCCACGCCTTTTAAAAAAAAAATATATATATCTTAATCTTATCCAATGTTTATTATATATATATATATATATATATATATATATATATATATATATATATATATAGGCGGCACGGTGGACGACTGGTTAGAGCGTCAGCCTCACAGTTCTGAGGACCCGGGTTCAATCCCCGGCCCCGCCTGTGTGGAGTTTGCATGTTCTCCCCGTGCCTGCGTGGGTTTTCTCCGGGCACTCCGGTTTCCTCCCACATCCCAAAAACATGCATGAATTGGAGACTCTAAATTGCCCGTAGGCATGACTGTGAGGGCGAATGGTTGTTTGTTCCTATGTGCCCTGCGATTGGCTGGCAACCAGTTCAGGGTGTACCCCGCCTCCTGCCCGATGACAGCTGGGATAGGCTCCAGCACGCCCGCGACCCTAGTGAGGAGAAGCAGCTCAGAAAATGGATGGATGGATATATATATATATATATATATATATATATTGTATAGGAAAATATATAACCTGTAACATTATCCAGATTTGAATCTAGAAGAAAATTTGTACAGGGGGACAACTCATCTCCCATACTGCTTGTCCTCATTCGGGTCACGCGTGAGCTGGACCCTATCCCAGCTGACTTGAACCGAAATTTTACATACTCACCTGTTTTTATGTCCTTTATCTTTCTTTTTACTGCAACCTTTGGTAATAGTAACCATTTAATCACCACCTCTGATGTAAAAAAAACAAAAATCACAAAAAGGGCATAATTGAAGGATTTAAGTTATTCTGAACAACAGCATGTGTCCTGTGTAGGAAACTGTGCCACATATACGTGTCTGTTTTCTCATGACTAGTTTTTGAGATCTTATCTGGCCTCCTCATCGCATTTTGGGATTCCGGCAATCTCTGAAACAGAGATTGCATGATCAGAATGATGATAGGAGGGGGAACAGCCAAATGCTGCTTTTTCTATTCAAATCCAGATTTTCTTTAGCGTTTCCTTTTTTAAGTTAAATGCCTTAAACTTCCCTATGACCTTTTTCCTCCCCTCTCCCGCATGTTTTTGACTTCCAGAGTGGTTTTCAAATCTCCTTTAGGAACTTCTTGGGCACATCATTTCTAAAACAAAGATAACAATTGCCTCTTTCCCACTGGTTAGCTGTGTTTTGTGTACTTTCTATTCATTTTGCTTTTTCTCTTCCTGGCTTCTTTCCTCTGTGTACAGTCACTATTCAAATGCAAGTCAATGTGGAGCCTCGAGATTAAATGTATGTGTGTGTGTGTGCGTGCCACCTCTTCTCTAAGCCTCCTCCTCTGCCTCTCTCTCCCAGGTGCGAGCGATGCGTCTGTCCTTTGTCGGCGAGCTGGGCTGGGAGCTGCATGTTCCCAAAGACTCGTGCCTTCCTGTCTACCATGCCGTCATGGCCGCCGGCGCCAAGCACGGCATCATCAATTCAGGCTACAGGGCCATTGACTCACTCAGTATAGAGAAAGGTGACTTGAAATCTGAAGTCTGCTATGAACAATCAACAAATTTAGCCTTATCATTGAGGTACAAATACTTTATATCTGCTGTGTGAAATTATTTCAGATTAGGACAGGCACTTTTATTTCTTAAAAAGGCATTTTATTCTATCAAGCAATATTACATGTATAATAATTTTCATGAAGTTTAAAATAAAATAGAAAAGACTGAGTGAAACAATCAAGAACCATTGATTAGTGATGATTAGTCAGAACAAGCAAGTCCCATAGCCCCAGGACATAAAAATGGATGCGCACAACGTTGTTGATTGCTCCCATATCTACTGAAATGTTAATCAGTGTTAAAGACTCCACATCATGTGACATCATCATTAACATTGCCCAGGGAAAACTTGTTTACAACACGTGTTTAGACTCCACACAAAGACACTGTTTACGTGCCTCGTTAGGTGCTGCTGTTTTTGTTAGCATCAAAACTTACAGTTTACAGTAACCCCCTGCACATTCGTGATTCACCGTTCATGAATTCACTTTTTGCATGGGTTTTTGGGAAACAATCCTCCATTATTTGCTGAAAAACACGGCTGTTTGTATTTTTTTTCTGAAATGCCCTAAGATGACACAAGATGACGCCAAAGTCCTGTCTAAATAGGAAAGTAGTTCAGTCAACCCCTACTATTCAGGCAGATAGGGACCGGCTCCTTCTGCAATTAGCAAAAATCTACAAATAATCTACGTCCCCACAAAAGTGGTTTCTAATTGTGTGTAGATGCCACAAGATGGCAGCAAAACACTTAAAACAGAGAGGATCATAAAGTATCAACGCCATACATCAAGCATGTGCACAATCATGAACATAAACAACTGTGTTCAGTAGTGAAATTATTCAACATAAAAAAAAACACCACTTGAGGCTCATAAATTGGATTAGCTATCATACGAGCATAAATAACACGCTAGCAAATGATAAGGCACACAAAATATGGGCAAACAAAAATGCGCACAAGCACTATACACAAACAATATTGTCATAAAAATCCCCTTTTGGCATTTACACACAATAACATATGGTAGGGAATGCAGGAATATTGTAACAGCAAAGTAGACTAAATTGGCTACTATACACAAAGTAGTAAATATATTTTTTTTAGCAAATAACATTAGCTATTGTATGTTCTAAAAAAATATGCAAATTTGCAAATGCAGAAACTCAGATGTGCTGGGGTTCACTGTATAGTAATTAGTCAAAGGAAGTGTGTTGAAGTGTTGCACTCGACTGAGAGATGAGCTTTGATTATCGAGAAGAAGGTAAGTTTAGCCTGTGTTGTTAATGTGTCTGCGTCGTATGTGCATCTACATGTGCAGTTCTGATGCATTTTTTTTTAAAAATCAAATCATCTGTAAACAATTTATTTTCAAGGGTAATATTGTAAGATGAGTTTGAAATGGTATTAAACTTTTAGGGTCACAATTTGTGGTATATTTTTGGTTTAAACTATTATATTGGCAATTATACACATTTTAAGGGGCCGTCAATAACTTAGCGTTTTTTCACTGTTCGCTTGGTCCGGTCTTTGAATAATGGGGGATTACTGTTTGTGTGCGAACAATAGTGTCAATAAACTGAGAAAATTACAATTACCGGTTTTGTTTTTCCTGATGCTAATGGGAGGCATCTACTGTGTTTGTCATGTACGGAAAATACGGTAGTTGCGTCTCAGGTTTGTGTTTGATGCCAGTACCCTCTACTACTTCGTCAGGGTACCGCCACTGGCACGCCGACCTTCGCCCAGATGACACGCCCCTGGAGGCGGGGTTAGCCTTCACCTGTAAACTGAAGAGCTCCATCCCCTTCCAAGGTCGACATCGACTGGAAAAGCAGAAGGAGGAGGGCCTAAGGAGACGCATCGTCTCCTTCACCATCGACGAGTCAGTCACGCTCGCGTCGGCGCGTCGTTGACAGAAAATGAAGGAAATCACCTTGATAGCTTTTAAATCAGACTGTTTATATGAATCAGTAATGCATCCTTTGTTTAAACATTTGTATTGACAACCAAGCTAGAGTAACAGCTTCACTGTTCAACAGGTAATCACTGACAGACCTTTGTTCATTAATTCTTGTGGCTTTTTTAAATACAGGAAAGTACCAATGTTTGGCCTTGAGGCAATCTTCCGTAATGGCGTCCCCGTTGGTCACCTGCGGCGCTCTGACTATGGATTCTATATCGACAAGACAATCGGCTATGGATACGTCCGCAATCCTGATGGAGGAGTGGTAATTATAATATTTTACACTGGCGTATTAGGGACATGCAGGAAAGGAAAAAGGAAAATAACACTAATAGAAGTGACAATTTGACAATCGAGCAAAGCCAACAAATGAGGTGGCTTCTATGTATGTTGCTGTTTCTCAGGAACAGACACAAATGTTTACACAATCACATTGAGGAGTTCATACTGATGCTCTTGCTGTGACAAAACATTGCTTCATTGTTTGTCACACATCCTCAATCGTCGTAATGCAGATCGATTAATTTTTGCTTTTAATATTACAACTTTATTCTTATAAAATTGTCTTTTTTTCCATATGCAGTTTATGCTCATAAAATAAGTGATTTATCCTAAAGTTATAACTTCATTCGAGTAATGTCACATATTTATATATTCACATAAAAACATGGCTTACTAATTTTGTAATATTCAGACATTATTTTTTTGTACAACTATGTGCATTTTCTCTTTTTTTTCTTTGTGTGTTAACAACTTTTTAAATGACTTTTTTCCTTTTAATTGTATGACTCGGCGGCACGGTGGACGACTGGTTAGAGCGTCAGCCTCACAGTTCTGAGGACCCGGGTTCAATCCCCAGCCCCACCTGTGTGGAGTTTGCATGTTCTCCCCGTGCCTGCGTGGGTTTTCTCCGGGCACTCCGGTTTCCTCCCACATCCCAAAAACATGCATTAATTGAAGACTCTAAATTGCCCGTAGGCATGACTGTGAGTGTGAATGGTTGTTTGTTCCTATGTGCCCTGCGATTGGCTGGCAACCAGTTCAGGGTGTACCCCGCCTCCTGCCCGATGACAGCTGGGATTGGCTCCAGCACGCCCGCGACACTAGTGAGGAGAAGCGGCTCAGAAAATGAATGAATGAATGATTTGTATGACTCTATGTATTTTATTTATTTATTTATTCTATACGATGACTTTATTTTCATAAGATTTCAAAATAATACTAATTTGTACCTATTGTATTTCTACTTGTTGTACCTATATGTTACCTATTTAGCTATTATGTACCATTACGACTATATTCTCAAAGTTATCCATTTTTTTCTTTTCAGCTTGGCCGTAATATGCTTCTTCCTGCCTCTTTTTGGTAGTTTGGTAGAAAGCAAACAAAAACAATTCTGTCCCTCCATGCTTCCTTTTGCCATCGCGTTGTTTATTTTGACTTTGTTTTAAGTCCTCCTCTTCTTCAGGTGAGTGCCGATTTCATCAAGAGCGGCGAGTTCACCCTGGAGAGGATGGGAGTGACGTACAAGGCAAAGGCCCACCTCAGATCTCCATTTGACCCCGAGAACAAGCGAGTGAAGGGCATCTACAATTGACATGGACCTCCATGGAATGAATACCTCCTCCACTTGGGGCTGAGATGAGCCTCAGATGTTGGGCATTCAGGTGCAAGATTTCAGTCGTATCGGGCAAATCCGGAAGTTTTATTCATGCTGTGACTGGATGGGGATTTGATGGACTTGATATTAACTTATACAGTGAGATGCTGATTTGAAATTAATCTAGTTTGAATGTGATATCGCTGAAGGTCCTTCCTGCCATTGGCTTCATGTTTAGTTTCCCAAGTTTAATTGTCAGTAGTTTACTCACTGATTTAACTTCACTAAACATTTCAAAATCAACTAGGCTTCACCTTTGCAGAATTGATCTGAAAGTGTCAAATTAACAGCACATGATCAATTTAGATTTCAATTAGAAATCGTCATTAAAAGTTCAAATCAAGCTAATTACTTTATCCTTGTTAGTTACCTCAAGACAAAACGCAATCGGCATTTTTAACGAACTAGCCGTTAAGGTAGCAGCTAACCTAGACGCTATAATACACGGATATCAAACTCAAGGCCCGGGGCCAGATCTGGCCCACCACATTATTTTATGTGGCCCACAAAAGCAAATCATGTGCAATTTTGGTATTTTAGCAAGAAGCATGAAGTTTCTTGCTAAAATACCAAAATTGAAAATTGTCTTCACTTTTAAAAACATTGAGATATTACAGGCGGCACGGTGGCCGACTGGTTAGAGCGTCATCCACACAGTTCTAAGGACCAAGGTTCAGTCCCCGCCTGTGTGGAGTTTGCATGTTCTCCCCGTGCCAGCGTGGGTTTTCTCCGGGCACTCCGGTATCCTCCCACATCCCAAAAACATGCATGAATTGGAGACGCTAAATTGCCCGTATGTGTGAATGTGAGTGCGAGTGGTTGTTTGTTTGTATGTGCCCTGCGATTGGCTGGCAAACAGTTAAGGGTATACCCCGCCTCCTGCCCGATGATAGCTGGGATAGGCTCCGGCACACCTGCAACCCTAGTGAGGAGAAGAGGCTCAGAAAATGGATGGATGGATGGATGAGATATTTTTTGTTACCAATATTCATTTTAGAATAAATTGATTAATTGTTGAACAAACAGCTTCTGATTCAAAAGCTAGTTATCCATCAATTAATTGTGTACATGTAATAATATGAGACAATTGTACATTTATATGGGTTCACAGTCATAACGGCCCTCCAAGGGAAACCATAACTACAATGTTGCCCATGACAAAAATGAGTTTGACACTCCTACTTGTTGGTTCATTTGCATTGGAAGCAGTCCAGTAAGTAGTCATCATAATCTTTTTGCTAAAATCTTCTTTACATTTACCTTCATAAAATGAAAAAAAAATTTGACCCAGGGCATTTGTAAATTGTATCTTGCCTTTACGGCACTGTGGTAAAAGCTGTACAAATAAGGAACAATGTAATTTATTCATGCACTAATGAGTACACATGCTAAACTGTTATAGAACTCAGTGTTCTTACTTCGTCTTAAAATGAGTCAAATAGTGTTTTTGCCAACACAGCGGCATCCACTATGATCCACTGATAAAAAAATGTCTACTACAAGATGTACCCTTCTTCTTATAACGAGACGAAATTAAATCAAAATGATTTTGAAGCTAAAAGTATGACAGCTTGTTGCTTTACATTTTCAATTTGGAGGTTGAAGAATACAGTAAGGCGCCACGGTGGACGACTGGTTAGCGCATCTGCTACAGTTCTGGGGACCGGGGTTCACATCCCGGCCTTGCCTGTGTGGAGTTTGCATGTTCTCCCCGTGCCTGCGTGGGTTTTCTCCGGGTACTCCGGTTTCCTCCCACATCCCCAAAACATGCATGGTAGGTTAATTGAAGACTCTAAATTGCCCGTAGGTGTGAATGTGAGTGCGAATGGTTGTTTGTTTATACTCTATGTGCCCTGCAATTGGCTGGCGACCATTTCACGGTGGACGCCGCCTCTCGCCCGAAGAAAGCTGGGATAGGCTCCAGCACGCCCGCGACCCTAGTGAGGATAAGCGGTAAAGAAAATTGATGGATGAAGAAGTATCTGTTCTCAGTCAAATGGTAATTTAGGTCTGTATGGCAGGAAACTTTAAAAGTATATACAGTATAATATATTAGTGGCCTAACCTTGTTTGTGGCTCATCCTTTGCGGTCTTACGGTAATACATTCTCCAGTTGCACACTACGATCCCTGCAGGCACTTTGAGCCACATTACTGATGACTGATGTTTATTATGAGAATCATGACTTTTAAGAAAACACATTTTTCTTGCACAGTATGCCTTCAATGACATTGAGCACAAACAGAACATTTTTGTTTTGTGACAGCTCCTTTTGCTTTGGTGCAGTCTTAATTACTTCATGTTTACCGTGCAGAATTGATAAGAACCAGCATAAACAGTGTAATTATGTGGAAATTTTTTTTACAGCAACAAATTGAATTGTGGCACATTCCGTTTAATTGAGTTGATTAGGCCTGTTTGCGCCAATCCATCCTTCTAATGGGGCCATCAGGTTTTCAGCTATATTGGATAAATCCTGTTTGTTTGATTGACTGTGTCTTACTGTGTTTCTGTTTTGGGTCCATATCGCTAATGTGGCAGCTGCTGGTATGTGCATTATTAACACAGCATTATGGTTTGTTACTAGCTAGAACTTCTAAAAGTTGTTGACACCGTGTGTTTACAGTCAGTCACTCGTTACGGTCGTTACGTACATATTTTCAGGATTATCTTTTTCACACATTACTAAAATGCTCTCACACAACTGAATTCTGTCGCACACAATTGAAATCCTGTCTCACATTCTGAAATACGTCCATATGATATACTAAAATATGTTTTAAAAGTCTGTGTAGGAAAAAAAAAACGTGTGGAAGCATTTCCGTAGTGCATGTGAGTAAAAACAAAACAAAATCTGTAGTGCGTGTGTGTGAGAATGCTTTCAGTAGTGTGTATGAGAGTGTCAGTGTTGTGGATGAGAATGTTTTAGTGGTGAATGTGAGCAAATAAAATGAGGGGGAAAAAAGAGTCTAATAGTGTTTTCAGTTGTGTGTGACAGCGTGTCGGTAGTGGATGTCAGCAGTATGTCATGTATGTGTGAGAGCATTTCAATTGTTGTTTGTGAGCCCCAAAAAATCTGTATTGTGTATGAAAGCATTTCAGTTGTGTGTGTGAGAGGTAATCCTGAATTATGTCCCTGCTGGGCCCTCATACTGTTCAGTGCCCAACTTTAACCAAAGTGAAACGCCGCCACTTAGTATGTAAAACTATTATACAGTACTTGCCAAACAGAATGTTTACACAATTGTTCCTCCCCCCGAGCATACCATTAAACACACAATTGTTAGTATTTATCTTAATTAAATAATTGCAATAGAACTGTTTCTTACCACAATGTAGGAAACGGTCAGAATTTTATATTATGTAAACTGGAGCATTATCCAGCAGCATGAGTGGTCTCACAATTGCACACGTCCTCCGGTGCACAATAATTTATGAATAAAAATGATGTGCTAAAAACTAATGTAGTATTTGACTGTAAAAACCCATACATCGTTTAAAAATCTCCTCTATAGTGGAGGCGCAAACATTGAACCACAATAGAGCAGGGACTAACTATATTGTTGTTGAACATAATCTGTTCCAGGACACTGGTCGATAATAATCAGCTCAAGGCCCAAAGTCCCGCCATGACTGTGCAGACAATGTTTTAAATAACATTTTTAACATTCTTAGTCTCTGCTTAGATTTATTTGGTAGTTAAGTGAAAAGTTTGCTCACCCTTAGGGGAGGTGTGACAAACCCGTCGCTTGCAGAAGGAGAAGGAAAACTTGCAGAGGGAGCTTCTGCCGTGGAGGGGATTTTCTGCACATTTAGATAAACGCTCAATTTGAAGTGTTCATTCCATTCTCCTTTTATTATTGATGTTGACTTACTGTATTGTTGCTTTAACCATATATAACTACTTTCGCTCCTTTTCTCATCATCACACTTTTCATCTTTATGCTGGTAATCTTCTGTGGTGGCGTCAAAACAAAAAAAGCTGAACACGCTTCTCGATTTAATCCTTTAGAGCGGCGGTTCGAAAAGGTGCCCCCCTCAAAAAACACTTGGCTCTCCGCACTGTAACATTACGCACAGTTTGAACATTTCATTTGGGGATTCTTTTTCACCACACTTGCAAATTACTGCTTCAGATGCTTGACTTTTTTGGCAACTTTAGTGGTGTATTTTTCCACAATATTTTGGTCAAATTACAAATCATACGAGCTCAGAGGTATTGAGTTTTCAAGTTTCCACTGTATTAATTGTCGACTAATTACTTTCCATCCTACTGAGGCTAAATGTGAATACAGGACAGTTAAAACCACCCAGGTTATTCTCAGATGTTTAAGATTGACATTAAATATTTCCATGCTTTCACATGCTATGAAAAACACGTTTTTGTTGTCATTTAAAAGGAAAAATGGAGCAAGACATATGACAATTAAATATTTCTGTTAAAAAAAAACTTAAATCATATATTGTATTTTTCTTCAGTTTTTTTTTTTTTTTTTTTTTTAGCTTGCATCAACACAACACTCCAAATAACAACACAATGTGTATTTACAGTTCCTTATAATAGTTGAATTCAAATAGGAAGTCATCAATGAACCCATGGAACACAGACATGAGAGACCTTGGATGCAGTATAATTTTGCCCCAGCAGTGGGACCCTCCTTCCTAGGCTAACGTGTTGTCTGCCCCCTTCCTGGCTTGGCTCAGACCGGAGGAGTATCCGAACGACTGGTGGGGTGTGCTCCGACCTCACACGGGTAAAGGGGCCTTTTGAGTGGGGAGGTCACCACAGGTAGAGTCTGTTTATCCCATTCTCCCTGATGAACAAAAACATGACATCACATCATACTCATGAGAATATAGTAAAAATCTCTACAAAAAGGCTCCATATATATATATATATATATATATATATATATATATATATATATAGACATTTTCTATAGCACAGGAAGAAGCGGATTGCCCTGAAAAACATGAAATTATAAATGTAGTTCAGTATTGTTGTAAAACAGTATACAGTATGGCTTGGCGACAGCCGGCTAGATCGCGCTTCATAGCCGGAAATGTAATTTTTTTCATTTACATTTTTTTTAAAGATTTTAAATTTGATCTGCAACGTTGCTACGCCAAAGCAAAGCTCGTGACCAACAGTCGCCCACTCCTTAAAACTAGTTGAGAACCCCGCCCACTGTACGGCAGTTCAGTTGCGTTTTGCCACGTCGCCCGGTGTTCAGTGGGCTTTTGGGGAGCGGGTGAGCTGGTAAGACGTGGGTTACACCCTGGACTGGTCGCCAAGCAATCACAGGCCACACAGACAACCATTCACATTTATACGTATGGACAATTTAGTCTTCAATAAACTTAAAATGCATGTGTTGTTGTGGTAAACCCACGCAAGCACGGGGAGAAGATGCAAATTCCACACAGGAGGGCTTGAGGTGAGATTCGAACCCAGAACCTGTAGAACAAATGTGTTGTACAGTAAAATTTTTATATTACTGTATGATAGTTATGAACACAAGTAGGACAACTACTAGTGGGCGTTTGGTGCTACTAGTAGGGTCCAGGGGGCTACTAGTGCGTAACACATGCCTAGTATGGTTACTACTACTACTACTGCAGCACAGTAGTTAACAAGTAAGTTTTAATTGCATAGTAATAGGTCAAAAGTGGCACACATTCAACTTTAAATTCCATATTACTGGAAAAATGACCAGTGCGCCCTCGTTGTTCTATCAGTGCGCTGAATGATCCTAATAGTGAGGACTAGGAGTACTAGTACTGTACATGGAATTAATGCTTTCCATAGAGTAGCACTCTAGAAAATGGATTATTTTAATGTGGCCTTTTCGTTCGAAAAACTGCAATTGTATTGACCATGTAGTTTGTGTGTGTTTATTACAAGTTTCGGTTCAGTTACAGCCTGTCCTATTTTGGTGTGCATCTGTGAGACTCACAGGAAAGAGGTGTGCGGTGGACTGGTTGCAATGCATGGAGATGGGCGCCGTGTTGTAAAGTGAGTCCAGCACTTGTGTGGCGAAGCCGTCCCACTGTAGTCTGGAATACAGCTCGGTCACGCCGTCGTCACCACAAACACACAGCTCCTTTCCTTGGAATCTAAGAACAACGACACACTTTCACCTCACGGGACCCACAGGGAAGTACAGTAATCTGCTTTTTGATGACATGATGAGTGGGAATGTTAGTGATCGATGGATGGATGGATGATTGCACACTACCTGTTGATGAAGCTGAAATATTTCTGCAGGTGATCCAGGTCCACGTGGCTCTTGCACAGCTCCAGCTGAGTGCGAGGGTAGTAGTGGACGTAGTTGACGCACATTTCCTCCATGATGCCAAAACCACCCTGAGGTGCCACGGACACTATATTAGGTATGCTGTGTTCCAAGTCCATGTTAATTTGTTGTTTTTTTCTTTTGAATGGGAAAACATTTCATGAAAATGTATCACTAATTTTTGTAAATAAATTGGAATGTTTTATCACACCATTTTTCCAATTAAAAGCATCTATATATCAGACTAGTACTAATAAAATTTTGCTTTGTCACCAATAACACTAAACTGAGATTATTAGTTTTTAAAAAATATGTTTAACTGTTTAGCATAGGTTGAGCGACTGCTTATTGAATTGGTTTTAGAATGTTTCATAAATACAAAGTGAAGTGGCCTCTTCCTCCATTTTTCTGTAAATGACACTGTCAGTAAGGTATTGATTTAACAATATGTTTATTATTATTGCTAAGCTGTAAATTTCATCATATTTTGGTGACCGTATTTAGCTCCATCCCACTACAATAGAACAGAACAGAACAAGCTTTTATTTGCAATCGCATGCAGTAAAATAAAACTACATCTACGTAGTGTGCAGATTCACAATATAATGCAATTTGATTGAAATAGCAGCAGTGAAGTGGCAAATAAGGCTATTATATGAATGAATATGTGGATGTCCTGTGGTTTAAGTCATGTTTGTCTCCAGTCTACAGCCTTGCATTTCTCATTTGTGCAACACAAATATACAGGACAGGAGAGTGTGAGTTGAATGTTCCCTTGAGGGATTATCATGGGTATAATAATACATAAAAACTAAGAAATACTCAGCAGTGGCACACAGCTGCTCTGTATCTCACTAAGCAGTTTGTAAGGTTTTGACTAGAGATACTGTAGATAGATATAGAAAGATAGATACTTTGTACATCCCCTGAAGGAAATTAAATCATTTAGCTACATAAGCATATCAAAATAATAGGGGGGAAACCCTGAGTATGATGCCGTGTATTTCCTCACCACAACCACAATAACCAATATATTAACTCATTCACTGCCAGCCTTCCCAGTTAACATGGATATTTGACCTCTATAGCCGTCAATGTCAGTGAATGTTAAATGAATATATTGTTTCATGGATCTTTTTTTATAAGCAACATTTTTGGGTTGGATCTCATCAGACTGTGCAGTGCTAAATACAAGTTAGATGTATAGATTGTATTTGGTGTTGTAAATGACTACTCACCACAGTGGGCTTGTCCCTATCTTCTGTGTTATAAGTACATTTTGTTATGAGGACATCACCCTGTCGGAAGAAGCAATTATTATTATTTATTTTTTGTTTTTACTTATTGGAAATAATATTCGTTTGCTGTTAGAATATCCCCTCATATTTATTCTGGCCTCTTTTTTTTTTCTTTTTTTTTTTTGCAGACATTCTCTCTTCATACTCACCGGTAAAACGTTTGTCATCTTCCTCAGAACTCGGATAGTCTATAACACAAAAAATAGGGCCAAGGAAGCATATTTGGTGACTTAAACTTGAGTCAAAATGGACACCGCACAACCATGTGACTTCACCAAGCCAGTCAGTGACAAAATAGATAGCTCATGGTATTCATTCATACAAATGTACGATAAAATACGATAGAATACAATAACAAAAATTATAAGTGAATAAAAATCTCACAATTTACTCCGAAATTTTAATTTGCAACATCCACACAGTATATTTTAACGAGTGCGCTGTAGAAGGTTGATTCTGTTTACTTGACCACAACACTGATACACCACCACAATCCCTGTTAGCTATGCTGCCCTTACACAAATATTTTTAATTTTAGATTAATTTATTGTGATTCTGCATTGTACCAAATGAGAGTGTGCTGGTTACCTTAGCCAGGGACAAAATATTAGCCTTACCTCTCAAAATAATGCTGTGTAGTTCCACACCACTGCAAATTGTAGTTTAGTGTAGTTCTGTAAATACAGGCGTACGCTCTAATAAACACTTTACCTCTACCACTGTAATTTAAATTACTATACAAGGAAACCGTAAGAGTAGAATGTTTTTTTGTGTTTTTTTTTACTTTAATTACTTTACTGAATATTAATGAGTTCACCGAATGGTGTTCATCAATATAAAGTAGAATGACCAAGCACTTAAAACTGAATGAGGATCCTCTCCTCTTTCCTTATTCCTCTCCAAGCATTTGTTAAAGGCTTTGCTGCACTTGAAGACATTTTCGTCCCATACGGCCTGCACGGCCATTGACAGCGCATGTAAGCAGCCTTAATATTCCTAATGAGGCTGAGTGCTTAGACAGCAGCACCACTCAGGTGGGCTGGTGTTCAACAGCAACAGGATATGTTCAAGGCAGCTAAGCAGATGTTCCTCTTTGCGTCACGCTTGTATCTTCATCTTCCTTGGGATGCCAATACAAAAAAACAGCTGTGAAGCGCTGTCTCCATCTCCATTAATGTTCATGCTCATGTTGGCCACTTGTGATGATGAGGGCAAGAGCAGATGTTGTTATAAAAGCTCCCGCGTGGATGGAGATTGTACTGGATTTTCATAATGTTTGCCAAAAATAGGCACCAGGTTTCTTCCGGGTGGCAGAATGCAAGGGACTACTACTGACCTCAACTGAAAATGATGACAAATATATATGTTTTTCTCCATTTCCTATTACAAAAATCTACATGAATCCAGCGGAACCTGTGGGGAAGTAGGATGAATAGAGCGGATGTCGTAAATCGTTGTATAGCGTAGGGGTTGCACAATTTCAGATATTCTTAACTCAACACTAACGTGACAAAAGTCCAGTCGAAGTCGACTAGCTGCAGAAGATGCCATTGATATTTTTTCAGTACAATACTAAGTTGAAGGAAAAAAACAGGACAAGAACATGTTTTCTAATCAACAATGTACCGAATTTATGCGGAACGCGAGCCTCAATGCGTCTGATGCATTTTCTTACGCGTATGTGTAAAATGTTTGGTTGGGTTGTCTGACAAAATGAAAATTACGACTAGTGTTCCGTCACCCTCCATGCAGCTTAACTAATGTAACATCGTCTTTTCGACTGACGCTTCACACATTCAAACGATAGCAGTGCAGGAGAAGGCTAAAAATGATCACTCAAGGCATTTACTCTGTTTTCTCGATCGAATGACTTGTAAGAGGTTTTGGAACCCGGATGTAGTACATGTGATGTCATAGTGAATGGTTCAATACCTAATGATTTATTTCATACTGTATGAAAGCTTCAAGTCTCATGCGTCTCAAGTCAAGGCAAACGTTATCTCAGGTCAAGTTCCAAGTTAGGAAGCCTTATTGATGCAGACTTACCTGGTCTTTAAAAAGAGAAAGGACCAATAAAGTCAAATAATGAGATTATTGGCCAGTTTATCTAACCTGTATGTAGTATGTATGCATAACACCTCACAAGCTATTGCGTTCCAACTCCGCCCCACCACAGAATTTTACTCCAAGATATTTTTACAATCAACGGTAGCTAAAGTAGCTTACCAAAATATTAAAAAGATCTCTTAGTGCAGTTCACCTCACCACTACGCACAGTACTAAATTAACTTTATTATTAAATGAATATCTTTCTGTCTCACATTAACATTATTGTCTTTAGAAAGTCAAGAAATTCTTAATCCCATTAGTATTGGATAATTACGATGGTCATGTGTAGTTTCAGAAGTACTGTACACACATTCTGATTGACATCCTCTTCCATTAGAAGGGGAGAACGTATGTTAATTATCGCCACTTGTTTGTTTGTTTGCCACATTCAAGTGAAAACTGACACTGTTGGTGGAAATTGACAGCTTGACAAGAGGCAACTCACAGCCATCATTCTGAGGTAAAACGTTACTATACAGTACAAACAAATTTCACTTACGAGTATTGAACATGTATTGCCATGACAATGATATATAAATTGATGATCAATAACAGAGATGTTCTTTGATTACAATAGAAATGGCCATGCTTGATGATAAACAAAATACTTTGTTTACTTTTTTACCCAATAAAAATCATTAAGAAAAATAAAGACATTAGGGACTTGGATCCACAATTTGGGAAAACAAACTGTCAATGATGCATAAGCTAGTGCATTGAGATGTACGGTGACATTGAGATGTACGGTGACATTTTAGTATACTGCTTACTTCACGTTCTCTGCTGAATTATGTAGGATTTAAAATGAATAATACACTGTAAATACAAGAAAAGTTACATATATTCATCATTTCTTCAAGGTTCATTATTTATTATTAATGAATATCATGATTGTAAAAGACCATTCCCTGAAATAAAACATATTTTTATAATGTATGTATTTTTATAAATATTTTATCAGTGCAATTTTAAATGTATTTTTAAGTATTTTATTTATTTATTTATTTTTTGTAGAGCGTGATACAGTAGTACACTTTTTAAAAATATTTTTGGAAGGGCGGAGGACAAGCCTCCAGATGTCATCGTAACAAAGAAATAGTATATTTACAGTATATCATATAATTTACATACTGTGTGTATATATATATATATATATATATATATATATATATATATATACACACACACACGTGTGTTAATTCTTCTAGAAATGTGTTTTGTGTGATGCGGTAGGGGTTGACTTCTCTTTTTTGGTAGGTTATGGACTGGCAGAAAGGCCTCCAGATGTTATCATGACGCAACAAAATACAGCATTACATGCATATAATGTCATTTATGTAAATAATATATGAATATTATTTGTATGAGAGCTGGTTGGAGCCTCTGCCTCACAGTTCTGAGGACCGGGGTTCAATCACCGGCCCCGCCTGTGTGGAGTTTGCATGTTCTCCCCGTGCCTGGGTGGGTTTTCTCCGGGCACTCCGGTTTCCTCCCACATCCCAAAAATATGCATGCTAGATTAATTGACAACTCTAAATTGCCCGTAGGTGTGAATGTGAGTGCGAATGATTGTTTGTTTGTGTGTGCCCTGCGATTGGCTGGCAACCAGGTCAGGGTGTACCCCGGCTCCTGCCCCATGATAGCTGGGATAGGCTCCAGCACGCCCGCGACCCTAGTGAGGAGAACCGGCTCAGAAAATGGATGGATGGATTTGTATGAGATATTTTAATTTAAATTATACAAAAAATGTGGGCACCTGATTGAGGGTAATGAAATGAAAAGTCATGAATTGACTTCATTTGTATTTTTCTGGGGGTTTAAGGTGGCAGGGGTGGACAAGCCTCCTGAATAGATGTGTTCATACAATAACAAAATAGTATATTTATATAATATATTTAATGATTTATAAATATTATATTTGTCCTAATTATTCATACAAAAAAGTTTTTTGTACTGCATTTGTCAGGAATGGTCGTATTGACTTAACTATAATTAGTTATAGAATGAAATGTTTTGTGCAGTTTGTTATTTGATTTAACAATTGATTGCGTGTGATGCGGTAAATTGACTTAATTTTATTTTTTTATTTTTTTTATTTGGTTCTGGCGGACAAGACTCCAGATGTGATCATAGCATAACCTTTTCTACAACTGACTACAAAATGATATTGTGAGCACGTGGGAATAACACAATGCAATGCATGGGGGTATTTGTTGTGGCTCACCTGGTAGTGTGTACTGAAGTGTTGGTCTTCCTGCACCACCTCCACCTCTTTGCCCCCCCTCACCAAGACAGTCCGCACCCCGCGGCCCGCCAAGTGCGTGTGCAGCTGGGATGCGAATATGAAGATGCCACCCCGAGGCAGAGCCTATTAAAGCAGACAGGACGATCGCTAATCCAGGAAAAGATTCTACTACAGCAGTGTAAACCACTGTAACATTATGCACAGTTTGAAGATTAACATTAAATATAGGAAAAACTACTTGAATGATTCAATTAAAAGTTAAATGAAAAGTTACCTGAAAGAAATGTTGGAAAACAAACCATCCATCCATCCATCCATCCATTTTCTGAGCCGCTTCTCCTCACTAGGGTCGCGGGCGTGCTGGAGCCTATCCCAGCTATCATCGGGCAGGAGGCGGGGTACACCCTGAACTGGTTGCCAGCCAATCGCAGGGCACATAGAAACAAACAACCATTCGCACTCACAGTCACACCTACGGGCAATTTAGAGTCTTCAATTAATGCATGTTTTTGGGATGTGGGAGGAAACCGGAGTGCCCGGAGAAAACCCATGCAGGCACGGGGAGAACATGCAAACCCCACACAGGCGGGGCCGGGGATTGAACCCCGGTCCTCAGAACTGTGAGGCTGACGCTCTAACCAGTCGGTCACCGTGCCGCCGGAAAACAAACCGTTCTAAAATATTAATTACAAATATATTGTATTTGAAGGTTATATACAACCAAACTGTGCTTAACAAATGTACTGTACTGAATTAAAACAATACAAGTTTAAGTCACTGCATTATGCAAAATTTGAACATTTTATTCAATGATTCATTCGCGCACCACTTGGGGAAGCCCATGTACCACAAGTGGTACTCGTACAACACTTTAAGAACACTGCATGACACTATGTGCCACGTGTACTTACAGTGCGTGTACACTTGGAGGTGCAGTAGCCAGTGAGGTAGAAGGTGTGTTGTTTCGGCGGGGCGGCCATGATGGGAGTGTAGACCAGGCCCAGCTCCATGATCCCGGCGTCGTAGCGCCTCAGACTGCGGGTATAATGTAACCTTATCCCCGATGAGTCACGTCTGCCTGCACGCAGCAACGTTGCGGATCCTTAATGTGTTTTACGTGCGGTCCATTTACTCCATGTAACATATTCACATGCTCGCAGGGCAGAATAATTTCAGCAGGATATTCAGAAGCATTCATGAGTGAAGGACGTTGTTTATCTCTCGTAGGTTTGTTGGAGGACGTTCGGCCGGGAATGAAAGGAGAGGAATCAAGATGTCACTGACTTAGGGCACAAAAAGACAATGTCACCGTAGCAAGTCTGCTAAATATCATCTTGCCAGTCAAACACGACTTTACTATCTTGGCAGTGTTACAGGACAGCAATAGTTGGAAGTCAGTGTCAGCAAGGCCTTCTTTGCTGGACTTAACACTATCAGAAGCACTGACCTTCTTTTACATGCTAAATTCTGATATTTGTTAGATGAAATACTATTAATTTATTCTCCCCTTTGTGTTCCATTTACTTTGTAGCAATTCTTGTGGCTGCACTGCTTCTAGTACATGTGCAGCATGTGGATCTTTTAATTTTTTATTATTTATTATAATTTTTTATTTTTCCACATTTTATGATTGTTTTAGTATTTATTCATTTGTCCCCACAGGGCCAGAGCGCTGGCTCTCAATGACGACAGAAGTTGTTCCGTCCTCTGGTTGGTCAGAGCAAAACTTGTTATTGCCACCTTCAACCAGCAAAACATGTCTGTAGCGATCTGCACAAATGATTGAATACATTTAGTAATGAACATCTCTCGTGAGTATGACACCTTTTGACTGAAAATTTCTACAGTTTCTATTCTAAAATTTCAATTTTTAATTGATTTGGTAACAGCATGTTAAAAATTACTTTCCAATCATTGTATTATAAATACAATTATGACAATTTATAGGCTAACACAATGCAACAAATTAAAAATAAAATTTGGAATAGAGTGAGGTGATTTTCTGATGCATTCAAAATTAATGTAAAATAATATTAGACAATTGTGATCAAACATTTTGTATACATTACAGTATGAGTATTATTTATTTAGTCTGTTTTACTGACTTACTTTAGATCTCAATTCAGACTTTAAATTCCATTGTTTGTTTTTCTTTCTGGCATTGGGTTAAACGTTTTCTGAGTTTGTTGCAAGGGTTTTGGTTTTGCGTGCTTATTTTGCTTTCGAACCCAATAAAGTGGTATTACTTCCACGGATAACACCATCAATTTGTGAGTCATTTTAAAAAGTTGGAAAATCAAAACTTTACAACTGAACTAGCATTTTAGCCAACTAACAGGCGGTCCTTTATAAATCAGAAGTTCACAGATTGTTGTTCTTGGTCAAGGTTGGCTACCTGTCGCTGAGCAGAATAAATAGAAAAAAATAGATCTGTGACGTGTGGTTGCATAATGTGTAATAGGGCCCACATGAATTAGTCTGTCACTGTGCTGATTGACATCCTCCTCCATTAGAAGAGGAGAGTGTAATTATCTCCACTGCACAGCACATGTTTGTTTGTTTGTTTGTTTGTCTGTCAACAGCATTCAAACTCCACGCTAATATTGTTTGTGGAAGGGGTTGTCGCTTATGCTGAGGCAGCCCCGGTGGAGATTCGGCACCAACATACAGCAGTAACGGTTCAAAAATATGCCAACAAAATATATAGCATTTTCACCATAGTATTTCCACAGTACAATATATCTGCTCAAGCCTTCACTGTGTTGAATACAGTACTGTAAAAGGGTACAGCAGTGTGTGAGTCTTCACTAACAAGGTGGAGAGTCCTAAAATATTTTTAAAAAGCATAGAATATGTGAACATGGCATTGAAGGTCATATGAGGAGAACACATTGTAAAGTCTGTCATGACGAGTGTGGCCAAGATGAAAAGCGTCATCTGGAAAATTTCAAATGAATTGCTCTGTTGGAAATTAGCCCGCAGCTTCTCAGGAACACTCTCCTGCTGCTTGTTCGTGCGTGCGTGTGTGTACCCGATATAAGGAGAGGGTTGTGGTAATGGACTTCCAGCCGAAGGAACCTAGAGGAACTTGGCCCGCCAATAGGGAGGCCTGCATCTGGAGGGTAGTAAAATGCCTGGAAACACACACACACCACACACACACACACACACACACACACACACACACACACAAGTCCTTGTTTGAAAAAGCCGTTGTCTTTGCTTAAAGCCGACTAAAATGTGTTGACTCCCCATGATTTTAATTATTAAACTGGAAGTTAGCAGTTTCATTAATGCATTAAAAATAGTTTAATGAAAAGCAAATGCCACATTTGAACACCTTTGGTCCTTCTTCAGGCATCTGCAAGGATGGAGTGTTCGGCACTGTATGTATTTTTACTTTATAATTTAGAGATACTACAAAGCTGATTTAAAAATATAGATTGTCTTGGAACTACAGTATGTAATAAAATATGAAATAAAAAATAAAAAGAATAAAATAAAATTCAAAATAGATATCGAAAGAAAGAAATATAAAACTGTTCTATACTCGTTTGACATTGTTGATACAATTGAATCACTACTAATATAAAATACATGTGAAATTACATCACTATAGCGAGCTTCATGCGATTGTGCTATTTTAATACACTAACTTTGAATAACTAGTCTATGATAAATAAAAAATACATATTGCAAATTGTCCCGGACACAAATTATAAAATAGAATAGCAAGACATATTTAAAAACGTCTCTCTAGGGTTTGTGGAATTCTTGATGCAATTAAGTTTGAATCATGTATGTATTAAATGGTAAAATAAATACATTTAAATATCTATAAAAAAAATAACACATAATGTATGTAAGATAGTATGTAAAATATAGAAAAATATGAACTAAGATGTATTAAAAATAGTAAATACGAATGAAATACAAACTACATAGAAAATATAAACTAAAAGAAAAAATGAGAAAAAAATGTAATTTAGTTTGATCTGCAGTCAGACCTCAAAACAGTGTAATCAAACTCGTATCCTGCAGGAAAAAAAAGCTGCGTGGCTCTGCCCAGTTCTCCATGATAAAACAACAAGCCTTTGCGGTATCAGCACCTTGTTGTCACTATCGTTGGGCAATCTTGATTCAATCTAAATTCATCATTTAATCTTGCACCAGATGCAACCCAACATGCCTTCTGCTGATCCAATTTAGGAGTGTTTTTATATATTTTTTTTTTCACGCATTTTCCTTATCGGCAAAGCAAAAGTATTTGAAGACTTGCCGTCTCATCTGCACATTCATACAACTTTGTGTTTTATTTTTGTAAGGTCGCATTTCTTTGTGTGGCGCTGCCGGGGAGAATTGAACAACGCTATTACGAGGTGACGAAAGAGGCCTGAATATTTCCCACCTAATCTCGTCTTCACGGCTCACACAAGGCAAGGGAGGCATCCTGCTTCTTGTTGTTTGGGTGACACATAATCCAATCAGTGAGCCGCCTGGCTGGGGAGCGCAGAAATATGGTGACAGGCTCCCTGCTCCCCTGTCCTCTTTGCTCTATGTGACACCCCCCCCACTGCTTGCTGGCACACTCCGCTTGGCGCTTCGTAGCCTCAGTTTATTGTACTTAGCGTTAGCTACTATCTATTATTTAAACTGGTCTATTGAAGCTGTTTTCAACTATTTATATGCCTCACACCACAGTAAAACCTTTATCTTCTCACATCCACTACAGAAGTTAAAAAGTTTTATTAGACAATGATGACGCCTACTACATTTCCTAAATGTTTTGTAAAGCAGAGAGAAAAAAAAATCAAGTGATACTTTTGGCCGCAGGATGAAAGTACATAAGAAGTGCAACTTACAAATTTCAGTACATGAAATTTCAGACAATTTAGAATTTGACCAACAATTTGGGGGGAAACTTGGGAGATTGACCCCAATTTCACCAAATTTTGTGAGACTTCAGCACATATTGCGAGACGACAGTGAATCCCTCACGACATCAGCAAATCTTGTGAAGCTGCTGGGAGAGACTTCCGTTCTGCAATCTCTGGGAGTTCAGCAAAAATTTGGCGACATTAACAATAAACCTTAAAGACGTGTGCAGGTCTCACAGGACCTCAGAAAATTTTGTGAGACAAAGTAAATCCTATGAGATCCCAGCAAATCTCATGAGACTTCAACAAATCTTGCAAGAGCTAACCAAATCTTGCAAGACTTCAGAAAAAAAGTTGTAAAGATGTACTCAAGACACACGAGACTTCAGGAAAGTTTTGTGAGACTTAGAAGTCTCTCAAGACCTCAGCAAATGTCATGAAACTTAAAAAGAATCTTGTGAAACCGAAGCAAGTGTTGTCACAGCAAATCTTGCCAGAATTCTGCAAATCTTTCGATAGCTAAGCAAATCTGGCAATACCTCAGCAAATCTTGTTTGATCGAATCAAGTCTTGCGAGACTTCAGCAAATCCTCTGAGACCTAGTTAAGTCTCAGAAAACTTCTGCAAATATTGTAGGGCCCGAGTAAATCTTGCAAGACTTTAGAAAAACTCCCAAGACCTAAGATTCCATAGAAAAGTGTGAGCAAATCCTGCGGCCCCTACTTAAGTCTCAGAAGACTTCTGCAAATCTTGTAAGACCTCGATGAATCCATGAAATTCAGCAAGTCCAAAGCAGATCTTCCCAGAATTCAGCACATATTGTGATGTAAACAAGTCTCACAAGACCTTAGCAAATCTCATGAGACTTCAATAAATCTTGTGAGACCTAAGCAAGTGTTGCAATACTTCAGCAAATCTTGTCAGAATTCAGTAAATCTTGCAAGGTCCCAGCAAATCTTGTGAGAGCTCAGCCAATCTCATGAGACTTCAACACATTTTCACTCAGACTTTAGCTTGGTGAGGACTCAAATTTACATTTACGAAGCAAACATATTTATCATAGGTTATCTCGTGCGTATTGTTCAGTTTATTGTCGCTTGAGTGCAATGAAATGCCTATTTAAAACCTGTGTGTATATGTTTCTATTTGTTTCTGTATTTGTGTAAGGCTATGCAAGCCTTTGTGTGCGACTCCTTGTTATGTGAATTGTCTTCCCACATACCGACTGGCTGCGCGCCCTTAATAGACTTTGTGCCGACACTTCCAGGCATTCACATGATTTGAGTAGGAGTCGGTCCCCTATGAATAGAGACGAGGATTGCAGAAAAAAATAAAATCAAACTGAATTCCAAGTTCTCCTCCAATTAGACACTTCTTGTATTAAGGTGGCTCCTCTATTGTTTGAAGAATCAGACTTCTAGAATTCTAGTTGATCTTCAAGGCCCTGTTTTAATAATATATTCATATTTGACATAAAGCTATTGACATTTTAATTCATATAATCACTGCAATCACGGTAAAACCTCCAGATCTCATCGTACCTCGGCACCCATGGCCCAGGCGGCCAGAACGTGGCGGCAAAAGTTGAGTTTGGCCGGCACCATCTTGTTGTCGCAGGAACCGCTGTACTTTGGAACGTCGCGGTCGTCCGGCGAGCATTCAAACACCTCGATGTGATGCACGATGGCCTCGTTACCTGGCGTTATCACTGACTCATACTGACCCCAAAAAAAACAACAACAAGAAAATGTAACGTTAGAAATAGAATATCTCGAACATTTCTGTGTAAGACTCCATAAGTGATTGTACGTAAGTGACAGAGCACATAGCAGCTAGCTAGTCAATGGCTAGCTAAGGAGGGGCTACTTTAATGTTATACAAGCGAAACAATAAGTTAACCACTAACAATAATATTGCTGCAGTCAGGGAGAGTCATCGTATCTCCAAAACCATCGCTTTTCAGGGGTGAAAAAACAACGGCATGTTTGTCATTTTCAGCACTTTCGATTGCTCTGCAATGTGGTGATCATGTTGATTTGTGAAAGAAAATGAAATTGACCAAATATGGACTTAGGAGGTTTCCGCCTGACAGTGACGATTTATTATCCATACCAACCAACCACCAACCATAAAATATTTTTCTGTACTTTTAATAACAAGTGACCACGGTCTTACAATTGTAAAAATAAGTTAACCACTTTCAGTAATTATTAAAGTATTAAACAATAAAACACTTGGGTCTCAAACCAAGATTAAAAATGGTAACAGAAAAACTTTGCCATAACTCATGCAAGTGTCTTGCTGTGGTGACCCCTAGCGGGACAAGCCAAATGTCAAACGCACGCACACACACACACGCGCACAAATACACGCACACACTTTTGACAAGTTACAATGCGTACAGCAGCTAGCCAGGGCGCAGCTAGCTTACGAGTTATACTTGAATGTCTTACAAGTGTAAAAATAATTTAACCACTGCAACATTCAAACAGTAAAACAATAAAAGGCTTTATCACTCATATTCTAAAACAATAAAGCCCTTTTACTTTTAATAACAAGTGACAAGGTGTAAAGAGGCTAGCCAGTCGACAGCTTCCTAGGTTATGTTACTGCCACACAAGTGTGTTATTAGTAGTATTACAGTATGAAAACAAGTTAACCACTAAATGACTACATTAGAATAAAACGCTATATCTTGGATAACATGTAATACAGCTAGCTATCGGTTAGTTTACGGCAAAGCTAGCAATTGCTTTAATGTCATCCAAGTGTCAATGATGTACTGTAAAGCATAATGTATGTAAACAGACAGATTTGCCCAGGAATTAAATCGGTGGTGTTTCTGCATTTGCCTTGATGTATGCTTCTTCCTGCCAAGCATGACAGTCCATCTGTTGTTTGCTTCCGCCAGATGCTACCAAAAAAAGCCGCAATAATTGCAGCTTCCACCCCTCGCCCACCCCTTCGTACCATGACGATGTGGTTCTCCGGCATGTTTTCGGGCAGCTTGTGGATGGAGCACCAGTAAGTGGTCTCCTGAGTTGGGATGACGACGCCTGGCGACACCACGTCCAGCGTCTGCACGTCGGGAGGCAGCGCGGGGGCCGGCGTGTCGGGGCGCAGCATCAAGATCCGCTGAAGGCCCGTGCGGATTCGGGACATGTTGAGCTGCTCCGGTGAGGCAAGTGGTTGATCCAAGAGGCCGTAGATGATGTGCACTGTTCCCTCCTAAGCAAGCAAAGCAGAACGATCAGAAAACGAGAATAGCAGAATCTTTTCAAATACTGTAGCTGCAATGCTTTTTTTCAAGTTGATGCTTGATTATCGTCCGCTTTGGACAGACCTCTTCATTGCCTTGCCAAGGTAATATTAATCAAGTGTACTCATTGCTGCCGTTCATTATACACCTACTTTTGCAGCTTTTACTTGCATTCTCTACACCAGGGGTGGACATTTTTTTTAAGGAAAACAATTAATAAAAATGTGCGTGTGCCGGGATGTGACTAGTGAAACAAATATTTACAGTAAAATAAAAAAAATTAACCCCCCCCCAGCTGATCTCATCACTTCCTCTTTTCAGACTCCCCCCCCCCCCCCCCTCTCTCTTTGTAAATATGTAAACAGATCTTAGTATTTAACTAACGTATAAAGATTGCTTCCTTAATTATTCTGCAAAAACAGGACTTTCCAACACAAATACCTGTAATCTAAGTAAGTAATTTTAGGAGAGAACAAATAATAATCGATATTTTGGGAGTATTTAGATTATGTTAAAAAAAACTAATTTTACAAAAATACTATTGTTACACTATTATTATAACAGTATTTTTATATGGGAAATGTTGCAATATTAAAAGTTATCATGTGAATGAAGTTGTAATAATGTAAGATAAAATTAACATGACATAAAAAATTATCTTAATATAAGAAAAAGTTTGCAATAGTCAACAAAAATGTTCAAAAAAAATAGTCATCACAATATGAGAAAAAGGTCTTAATGTTAGGAGAATAAGGTCATAATATTACTAGAAAATGTCCAAATGGTTACTAAATGTTATATTTCAAGAAAAAAGTCATTTTGATATAGAAAGAAAAACAATAATGTAAAAAAATCAAATTTTCTTGTAATATTTTTTTTCTCGTAAAATAATAACTGCCTAACCGTCATATACAGCTTTATAGAAACGCGTTATCTCAATAAGACTACCTCAATAAGGTAGTCTCTGGGGTCGCAGGTGCTAAACGGTCTCTTGAAGAGCAAGTAGAAGCCTTCGGATTTCCATTTGGCTTCTATCAGCTCGTAATCCTGTTGGCTGTCCAGCGTCACTTTGCCCTCGCTGTCGCTCCAAGCGTCCTGAAGGGAAACACGACAAATGGGGCAACATTAGGAATTATGTCAAAATGAGAGTGAACACATCCAAACAATAAAATAAAGTTGTCTCCGAATGAGATAGATTAATGCTTGGATACACTGTAAAACTTCCTTTCATTTTCTATGGCACTTAAAGTCATGGGTAGGATGGAGCGTCTCCCAGCTGAATTTGAGCAAAAGGCAAAGTACGCCCTGGAATGGTCGCCAGTCAATCACAGGGCACAACCAAGCATTCACGCTCACATTCGCACCGATGGACGATTTAAATAGGTCTCCGATGAACCTAACATGCATGCTTTTGGAATGTGAAAGGATACCGAAGTACCCACAAGCACAGCAAATGCAAACTTCAATTCGAACCATGAACTGTGGAAAATATGTGCTAAACATTAATACACTGTGCTGCCTACACACATGCGGTATATACGTATTTTAATTTACCCATGAAGTATTGTTAACCATCCTTGGGTCCCTTGAAAAGCGCTATATAAATCTCATTATATTTACTACATTATAATTTGGTCACCACAAGCTGTTCTTTGCAGCAGTTGCATCCATCAGCTTGTTATATTTCTCACATTGTTCTTCCCATTTAAATCCACAATAGCACTCAACATCTAATTCTATACTGGTGTTTGTGCTGCGCTTATATAACTCTTCTCATATGTAACAGCCTGCACGCATTTCACAAGCCCATTCGTATACTCTTTTGTGTCTTATCTAAAATACATGTGCACAAAGATACAGTCTGTGGGGGTCATATATTGACGACTCTATTTTATGTGCACAAAAGTAGTATACTGTAATGTGTAGATCATTTGCTTTTGCGGCCGTCCTCCAAATTTGGCCGTGAGTTGACAGCGGCGCTTTCAACAACGGAGGAGCACAGGTGGTGACGGCGCTGTGCTGATACTGACTGCCTCCTCCTTCCTTGCGAGCGAGTCATTTGTGCTCTCTGATGGCCTCTAGCGTGGAGGTCACATTTATTTGCACCCAGCGAGCCATTGGGCCACATGTGAACCTTTTGCTGTTGATTTGTTTCAAGCTATTACACAGAGCCTGATGCAGGTCTGCTCTCTGTGCCTAGCGACCACAACCTGAAACTTGCTGACAAATAATAACCTTTTTCTAACGATTCCCACTCCAGTATTATTACTTTACTGCTGACCTTGATTAATAATTTTCCACCACTCAGAAGGGTGATTATGAAACAGCTGCATAAAATTGTATTTTGTAACTTAAATACAAACCAGTATCCTAAAGATTAAGTCAAAGGAACTACTATGCATACTATGCATTTGTCACAGTTTAGAACAGCTCCCATGTGTCTTAATAACATTAAGACTGTTACATTCTTTCATCATAATACGCACATTTTGGAAATAGGCAGCTCACAAAAGATTTACTTGGTTGATCAATTTCACACTTTTTACACAATTGTAGAGACTCAATTACTGTATGCATAAATGCCATTATGAAAAAGTCATTTTCTAAGTGTGCCCCTTTTCAAGCTTTGCTTAACATATACCTTTGTTGTACTAAAGTACAACAGTTACAGTTGGCAGCACCGTATGGGGGTTAGCACATCTGCCTTACACTTTGGAGAACTGGGTTCGATCTAATATCCGTATCTCGTTATGACTAAATGGTTACAAAAAGGGACAAAAATGCTCATCTTAAATTGATCTGGAAAAAAAACAGTTTTAAAGGGCTGGTGTGTAAAATATAAATGATTGTGAATGATGGATACACACCTTAATTAATCAGCTCACAATAATCATGAGTCATTCCAGTTATTCAATTTAATTTTGTAATTTCTTTTTATCTATTAATTTATACATTGATTTATTTGATTCTACCAAACATGCATTTCTTATGTTTGCATGCAAGGTTTATTCAATGGTTTTTTTTTTGGACTCACCCCAAAGTAACTTTTGCTTCCAGAGTCCCATAGCAGCACCAGATCAGCGTCGCTCAGCTCCCCTCGGTCCGACATACCCAGCACCACGCCGTGCTTCAGCTCGGCCACCTTCAGCTCCATGTAGACCTCCTGGCGGGCGTAGCTGATGTTCCACGCCAGCTGGAGCCGCCCGAGCGGGTCAAGCAGCACCCGGAAGGGCATTGGCAGAGCGGGCGGTGAGAGGTCCGAGGGCTTCGAGTCAGTGCTGGGGACCTCCACAACGGTAACGTGGGAGGGAGCCTGGTAGGAGGCCACCAGGATGACCATGAGGGCGGCCAGGGCGGTGAAGTACATGACTGTCACGTCCTGGAGGCGAAATTCTTTGCTCAGGATCCTCATGGCCAAAATGATTGTGAGTTTATTTTCTCAAGTTTACTCTAAAGTAGATGAGCTCTAACACAAAAAATGTCCCGGCAGGTCCCGGAAGCTCAACAGCGTCTCCAACTTGTTGTATCATTCCTCGCGTCGTCTCATTCGCTTGTACCCAATCGGTGCTTTTTAAGAGACTCCTCCCTTTGCGACTTGTCTGTTTTGATGCAGACTAATGCTATTATTTGTTGAGCGCAATTCAATTGTGTCCCAGAAGGCCCTCGGGTCAAACATGATGGTGCATGTTTGCCACACCCTAATTGATCCAAATCCAACCATGGACATTATCAATGACAATCATCAGCATTATTGCTCTGTCCTTTTTAAAAGAAAAATGCATATACCACATAACTCCTTTTTAAAGAAATCTGACCTTTTGATAGTGTTATTTAGTTCAGCAGCGAGCATTTGTGGAGCCATAAACAACTTAATGTATTTGTACCTTTCCTCAAGCCGTCTCCTCGGGCTACAAACAACCTCATTGCGCTGCCAATTATGGCTGGCACACACAAGACGGACACTTTAAAGTTGCCTAAAAAGGTTAGTGCATCCCCTGAGGGAGCATGTGTGTGTGTAACAGGTGACCAAGTCCTTCATCTCACATTAGAGTTTTTATAGGAAGCAAAAATAACATATTCAATTAAAAATTAAGTAAACTGTCATAAGTTGGTATGGGGAAAAAATAAGAGTGTGAAATACATTTTGTAACGGACATGGTTGTGAAAAGCTTTTTTTTTAGTGTAATAGAATGGCGCTGGATAATATAATATACCATGTATCCCATGTTATATTATAACATTTTAAATAATTGTATTATTATTATTTGAAAAATGAAAATGTTATTGACTGTGAGAGTATACTGCAGAATGTATTTTTTTCTCATATGCATATTAGATTAGACACAACTTTATTATTATTACAATGAAATGTTGACTGAGGCAGTACAAATGATGCCATTTTTCATTACTGTATCTTTAGCGCTTTCTTTCTCCCATTTTGGACACTAGGTCATTTTGACATGTTTACAAAGTTCTTTGGTGTCACATCAATAAATGTACCCTCCCCCCACAGAGAATGAGCAGGTCCCAATGGAGGAGGATGTAATGTAACTATTATGTCTATTTTATTTTATTTACCAAGCACATTTGCCTCACATTTCTGAGGACCAGGGTTCAAATCCGGCCTCCCCTGTGTGTAGTTTGCATGTTCTCCCCGTGCCTGCGTGGGTTTTCTCCAGGTACTCCGGTTTCCTCCCACATCCCAAAAACACGCATGGTGGGTTAACTGAAGACTCTAAATTGCCCGTAGGTGTGAATGTGAGTGCGAGTGGTTGTTTGTTTCCATGTGCCCTGCAATTGGCTGGTGACCAGTTCAGGGTGTACCCCGCCTCTCGCCCGAAGATAGCTGGGATAGGCTCCAGCACGCCCGCGATCCTAGTGAGGATAAGCGGTATGGAAAATGATTGAATGAATGTACCAGCCTAGATGGTCGATCTGATCAATTCCAAGTTCCCTTTAAATCCAGGGCATATCTTCAAATGTCCCCAATGCAGGCCTGCACTTTTAATTTAATTTTGTACATGATAACATTGAATTGTCTTTTCCTGGACAAAGGGATAGAGTTTCAGTAAACAATGACAAACCAAGGGCAAAGGAGATGTTGTTGAGATGGTTTAAGTGCAGTCATATAATCAAAATATATTGTCTGCGAGGTCCGAGTGTGTTTCTTTTAACGTGCCCTCCCGCTGTCACATGACCCGCGCCATTTGTCACGTATGCATACACGTTGGTCACGTTTGTGCTGATGTGTCCGCAAACAAAAACAAGGCCAGACGCCACATTCTAGGCATTTCAACCACAGGGAGCGATGCACAGAGAGAGAAGAAAAAAACGGGGGATGGGCACTGAAGAAGGGATTTAGGAGGAAGATGACAGAGCTTTGGGTGAGAGTGTGATCGTGTGTGCACGTGCCGGTGTTTATGTGGCAAGCCTGTGGGTTTTTCTGACATCTTGCACGATGATCCCTGCTTACTTATTCTCATGGGAACGCTTTGACAGATAGCAGGTGGCTCAGCAAAATCAATCCATCCATTTTCTAGACCGCTTATCCTCATTAGGGTCGCAGGTGAGCTGGAGCCTATTCCATCACCACTGAGTACAATTGCATAAACACAGACCAATTGCATAAACACAGACCATAAACACTCATATTCACACCTATTGACTATTTAAAGTCTTCAATGAACCTAACAGGCATGTTTTGGAAATGTGGCACAAAGCTGGAGAAAACCCACTCAAGCATGGGGAGAACATGCAAACTCCACACAAGGAGATTCGAACCCGGACCTCACAACTGTGAGGCAAATGTACACATCACTAGGCCCGTTTCTTCCCCCGTTTCGGGGTCATAAAAGGAGATGAGGAATCGTGTAGCTCATGTAATCAGGTGAGCCGTGGTACCGCTTGGAGAAACTGCAATACTTTGGCGAAGATTTCCAGGATCAGGCAGGCTGATATGCAGGTGGTGGTGGCAGGTGCGTGGCTGAGGAAGGTACTGGAAAGAGAGAGGGGAGGGGAGGGGAGAGAGAGGGCACAAAGCGCCACCCTGGCTCCAACAATAGTACTGCAGGGCAACTCATGACACTCGCCGTACTTTACAACATGCGGAAGTTTGGCAGGTGTGAACAAATCTTCCAAAAAAAGAGGCTCCAAGCTGTTAAATGTTATTCCCAATTTACTGTTAAATTAAACATGCAACAAAGCAAATTACATACAGTATTGTGCAATTACAAAAGCCACATCGCTTTGCTTTAGATGAGTCCTTTTAGCTTCATGCTAAAATGTCATAAACATGCTAGTAGTAAGCAACGGATATTTGAAGAAAAAATTGTGGGGCAACAATACTCACAGGCATATACAGTATAACTTTATCCTCTACGAAGAACAGCTAATATTACTATAGCTTACTGAGGGGTTTTGACCGGCTCCATCCTATATTACTGTATAGCCGTATGCCCCCAGGTGTCCAAGGTGCACACATCAGAAGGCGCAGCACAATGTCCATTGGATTGAAGCAAAAAAAAAAAGTTTAATTCTTTACATTCTATTTAATTAACTCATGATTATGTTTTTATAGTACAATATTGTAGAGTGCCATTTTTCTTATTAAAAACCCATTGCAAGCATTTTATTTTTCATTAGGAGGCTGGCACGTATTAATGGAATTTTCATTCATTCATCTGGTCTTTTAATGAGTGATGAGTGTGGTCTTAGACCTGCTCCATGTGTAGAATGCACTGAGACAAGTAACTTCTGTTAAGATTTGGCACTATCTAAATAAAATTTAATTGAATTAAAACATAATTAGAAAGACTAGGTAATCGATGAACACACTAAATTGTATAACAATTAACACAACTTGTAACACAAGTATTGATAACTCATCGAGAATATCAGAGGATAACAAAGTTATGCGCAGACCGGCAGCGAGAAAATATGGAATAAAGGCCAATTTCAGCCGAACGCCACGAGTCCAACCGTACGGTATTCTCATTTTTCTCTGATTATAAATAATTCAACACTATACACTCTCCAAGTGCACTAATCTCCATGTCTTTGAGTGTGAATAATGAATGCAATAAAAACTCACACTGTCATCGGACGTGGAGCGCGGCTGGAGTAGGAGGTGAGAAGATGGACAGGAGGAAATGGAGATGGAAGGAAGTGGAGAGACGGTCGAGTATTGGGCAGGGGGGCCGACAGCTGACGAGGATCTTTGTCACACCCGCAGCTGAATGCCTGATCGATGTTGTCATGAGGAAGTGAACAACCTCTGGGGGGACGGAAAAGTGTGAGGCCATGACACTGAGTGAGACACTTGCGTCATCCAAATGGAGTTTAAAGAATATTTTGTCCCTGTGATTGATTTTCTAACTGATGCTGAGATCGGACGGGCAGACTAAGTGTACAAAAGTATTATTACACTGACAAGAGGTGAAAATGGAGTTGCAGCTACATAGCACAGAATTTTTGAAGGCCAAATACCGGTGGTTTCAAGACTGGAACAAGAACCCATTCGCCACAAATCATTCTTGAAGCCAACATCAAACAATTCTCTTAAATAAGGTCATAATTGGGGAATATCTTGCTTCTCCACTGCAAAATCTAAAATCTAACCAAGATGAAACATCTCAAATCAAGGTAAAATTTGCTTGTTCTTTGACTGTCAAGATACAATGTCTAATTACTAGGCTGTTGTGGAAGACCATTTCACTTGCTTCAAAGCATGTTTCCCCCTTAATCTTATTATGATGTGATATCACTGGTTATGAGTTAGTTCATCTTAAAATAAGAAATACCTTAAATTGCCCGTAGGTGTGAATGTGAGTGCGAATGGTTGTTTGTTTGTATGTGCCCTGCGATTGGCTGGCGACCAGTTCACGGTGTACCCCGCCTCCTGCCCGATGACAGCTGGGATAGGCTCCAGCACGCCCGCGACCCTAGTGAGGAGAAGCGGCTCAGAAAATGGATGGATGCCGTAATTCTATAGGTGTACCCATGGGGGATATGGTTGTTTTCTGCACAATTATGATTGTGTAGCCTGTCTAGGCATGCACTCCAGAGACTCATCTATTTGTATACAAGCAATTAAAAAGTTAATTTTGCATAATATGACCCATTTAAGGCATCAATATCATGACATTGAGCCTTGCGGTCCATTGCCCCCAAATTGTGGAGTGCACGTTCCTTTTCATATAAGAGCTTCCTCTTTAGTGGACTTTTTTTTTTTTTTTAATACAGTCATGGAAAAAAACATTAGACCGCCTTAATTTCTTCAATTTCTTGTTCATTTTAATACCTGTTACCACTAAAGATACAAGGCTTCAGACCAACCTTTTTGACAAGGGGTACAGTGGCCCCTAATTTAATGTTTTTGGGGCACCAGTTGAAAATTTAGGGGCTCACACTAATGCGACTTGCAAAGGAAGTAACAACTTGGCAAACCAGCTCATTTGTGCGTTATCACCAACAATTGGGCTGAAGTGTGGAGCAGAAGTTTGTCAGCGACAAATAAAATTTGTGGTCGCACATGCGTGAGTCGATAAATTGTCTCAAATTGACTCCCCATTTCAGGGGAGTCTGGAGCAATTATGTATATTACCTGAAGAATACAATAAACTTGACAAAATAAACTGTCCCACTTGACATGCTTTAACTTAATTGTAATTGCCAGTGATTTTGTTTATGATCAAGAAAACGGCAATAGATATGAGCTCTTAAATTAAACTCTTATGCGCGATTATAATTCTATTTGTTCAAACAAATGTACCTTTAGTTGTACCGGCTATTACAAATGAACCAAAAAACGAAGAAACAAGGGTGGTCTAATAATTTGTTTCCTTGACTGTACGTATGACTATTCTATAACTACTGTATGCGAAGCACTTGGTATTCTTCCTATCATTTTTGATTGAGCACACGTCTTTACTCGCTTCTGCTAGTGTCCTATTATTTCCTCTGCGTGGTGTAGATTGATCACATTGATGACATTTCATTGCATGCACCTCTCTTCCATTCATTTGCTTTCCAGCCACATCCTTCCACTTACTCGGCGTCTCCACGTACCGCCTGCAGACTCAAAAGACTCAGAAGGGACATGTCCCCCTTTTTTTCTCTTACCCCCGTTCTCTCTCTCTCTCTCTCTCTCTCTCTCTCTCATATCCAATGTGAGGCTGTGACTAAAGCGCCATCTCTCAGGCTGCTCGCTCATTGAGCGTGCTCGCCGGCACCACCGCCGTGCTTTCAGTCGGCTCTGCAGGAATCGGCGTACATTCCTCGCTTCTCTTGACATCAGACCCCCCCCCCCCTTCCCCTCCCCCTACAGAGTTCATATTTTTGCTTATTACAGGCTGCATAGGGGGATAAATCAATTTCTACAGCCTGTACTTGGAGTGGTTGTGGATAAGCCGGAACAAAAGAACCAAGCCGGACCTCCTCGGACGGTGTTGTTTTTGTTTTTTTAAATTTTGTGATGGAGGTGTGGAGTTTTGCTGTCACACTGTCTCCTCCTCCATCACACATGCCGCTGAGCCTGAGGGGGGTGTTTGCGTAGGAGGCTTTTATTTGCTCCATCAGCCTCTGCTGCTCCTCTTTCTCCAAAAACAACAACTGGAGCCTTGGATAGAAGTGTGTGTGCAACACTCTTGTTTTTTGTTTTTGTTTTTTCTCTGCGCTTGGATTCAACAGTTTTGCATGAGTACAATGTGTCCGGAAAGACATTTTAGAGACTAATACCTTTTCTGAACATTTCTTTTAGCTAATAACTCTTCTTTTTTAACGTCCAGTTGTTAGCTCTTATTTTGACTTAATTCTTTTTTTTTTTTTTTTTTTTATCTTCATCCCATTACTTCGTGACTGGGGCTGACCTGAAGATTTTGAAGCCAGCAAAGATCAGGACCTGGCATCCAATCAGCCCCCGCTTCCCTCCATGTGACCTGCTTGATTCACCTTATCTCTGAAGGTAAGGCAGAATTTTTAAGCCCATCTCCCATTGCGGTTTCATTTATAATTAGTACGTCTTGAATTTGATTGTTTCCTGCTTTATTTTCCCCTAAAGTAAAGTTGGCAAGGCGGTGGCGCGTCCAGTTTCAGAACGATGGACAGCGCCACTGCCTCCTTCCAGCCATAATGGGAGACATCTGCTTTTCATCTCCCTGTATGCTCCTCAGTTGCATGCATAATTGGTTATAGTCCATCTACACAGTATTTGGTACAGTGCCATGCACTGTGTTTTTGTGGACATGGAGCCAAGCACAAAGGCAAGAAAGAGTGAGATGAGAGCGGGGGAAGGTGAGCGAGAGTTGCCACATGCTGACAAAACAGCAGGACTTGCATGCCACCGCTACTGTAGACAACTGGTAGCCATATACTTTTCTTTTTAGACATTCACCTAGAAGGCCAACACTCTTAAAATGGTGGGCGATGCGATAATACTCGTGGTCTAGCTTGTGTAATGGATGCATTCTGCAACACGGGGGCTTTGAACACAGATTTTAGGATGTTTATGTCGTAAACTTTGGGATTCAACAAGGCATTTTGTCATGTACAGTACTTAGCCCAAAAGTGGACAAAACAGATGAGTAGCTATGATGGGAAGAGCATAAACTCTTATTTCTGTAATGATACAAACTTTGTGTAATGTTTGAAATACATGGAAAGTCCAGTCTTGATCCCAGAAATTTCACGATACACGTTTTCATTTAAAATAAATAAATAATAAAAAATGTTAAAAATGTTTTATTTATATATATATAGTTCCATATTCTTTGTAAAGTGTCTCACTGAGAATGGATTTCATTTTGTTCTGCTTGCTTCCAGGCATTTATATGGTCAGTCAATTGAAGCAAGAAGTAAATATTTAAAGCCATTATGTAATTTTAGTTAATACATATAAACATGGATGTCACTGCTTTCAGATTAATGGGGGGAAAAGGACAAATATTTAAAGAAAATATTAAATCATATTTGTGTAAATTTTTATGAATTATGTAACTGGAGATGAGTGATGGGTGTATTGATTTAAAAGTTGTTTAAAAATTGTCACTTAGTTAATGTAGTGTTATTTGAAATCTTTGCATTGATAATATTGTGTGTAGTAGTTGAAGTAGGTGTCCCTCCAGCTTTTCTCAAACCTTTCTCTCTCTTTCTCATATATATATGTATACATATATATATATATATATATATGTATATATATATATATGTATATATATATATATACATATATATATATATATGTATACATATATATATATATATATATATATATATATATATATATGTATATATATATATATATATATATATGTTTGTACATATATATATATATATATATATATGTATATATATATATGTATGTATATATATAAAATGTGGTGGCTACTCCCTGATTGAACTTATTGCTATGAATACAATTATAACTAGGAACAATTTTCTAGGAAAGAATTCCCAAGGATTTCTATCTCAAACAATCCACCCGTTCATTGTGCCTTTTAAGAAGGCCTCCAGTCATGGGAGACAAGGCGGGGCTTGGGTTCCCATGGCGACGTCCACCACTGACCCTCCGAATAACCTTGGCCCCCTGGGAGATCAGTCATACAGTACTCCACACACACACACACACACACACACAATGAAGTCCCCCCACAGAGCGTGACTGTGTGTTTTTTACTGCTGATGTTTCAGCACGAGACCCTCGGCCATTAGAGAGCTGGAAGAGAGATGGGGAGATAAAGGAGGAGGAGGAGGATGGGAGATATCAGAAGACCTCGATGAAAAAACATGAGGAAAGGTGCAGTGAGAGGAGGAGGGCGTATGAAATATGGAAGAAGAGGAGTGGGTTTCATCAGTGGTAGAAAAGCGGAGTAGTAAATGCAATTACATGTCCACTTGAGTGCACACACAGCAGCCTTAATTACCTTTAAAACACACCACAGGGAGCGAGCATCATTGCAGATCCACTGTGGACCACATAAAGAGAGGGAAGGATGTGATCATGTTTAACAGTCACCACCCTGCTACATCCACCCTCCTCCCCACACAGACACACAGAGACTCCCACCCCCCACTCAGCTCCACCCTGCCATAATCTCTGATGGAGAGTCCTCCCGCGCCAGCCGCTGGTCAACTGACCTCATCCCACTGATGATTGGGGGGAGGGGGCGGGGCAGGATCATGGGTCGTGGGAGAGGAGCCATTGCATTACATTAGCGACAGTGAACAGTGAACCCCTTTTATATTGCAGTTCATCGTTCGCACCCTTTCTACACTGGAACCTTGATAAAACGGAGCCCGATATAACGGATCATCGAGACTGAACAATGTGTCCAAAAATAGTTTCAAATTGTCACTTAAAATGCCGTTGACAAAGTCTGTTAGTTCCAGAATTGGCCGCTGTTGTTTATTGGCGCTGTGGCGCAATGCAGGCAGAGAATGGGACCGATGTATTTCCGGGTCACAGATATACAATATGACTAGACGTGCTTGTGCCTACATGGCGGCCATGTTGAATGCGCGGCATTGATGTGGCAGCCATGTGATGATGGTTATATCTATTGTCTATTGTGCATCGAGCACTGGCAGAAAGAGAGCGGCATGGCTGCGGTGTTAACTCTGAGGAATACAAAACACAATTCTTTGGAGTCTGGAACATGCTACTTTTGATCCGGTAGGCTGTACATGGCTTGATCGTCGTCCATCTTATATGTCGAGTCATGGGTGGAGAATCTCGGTGTGGGGGTGGTATTATGTAAATGAGCTCCAGTTACATCACAATCCGGCAGAGTTCTGAACAACTCCCTCACAGTTAGAGTTTAGAAATAAACAGGTAAAAGATTTATTGGTTGTGTAATGTCACACGTGATGGGTGGGCAGGCACCCCATTGAGCCAACTATTTATATGTAAAAATATAAGTCAATTTTACAGTTTTTGAGTCATATTAATTCTGAGAACAAGTACTGTATAATAATTGTCTTTGTGTTTGTTCAGAAACATTTCCCAGAATATTTTCCTGTGTATGCCCACGCAGCCAAATGCATATTTCGATTTTCATGTCTTCACTTCACCTTGAATGATCCATATCATATGTTGCTTGAGAAGTTGCTTCAAGTGCAAAATAGGCTCGAACCTTTTAGTGCAAAGCGCCCACTCAAGCAGCAAAAAGGTGAGGTTAAGATAGTCTGCAACAGCCCAGTCGCCATAGTAACACAAGCCACCTTAAGATCTTTTTTCTACTTTTTCTTCCACTGTGGAAGTTTGTCAAAGATTAGACATCCATCTTCTCATCCTCTCCAAGGTTTTCTGCCCTTGTGTGTTTTCACACATTCAGCATTCTCCATTTTATCTTAGCAAGGTTTTTCAAGTTTTATTTTGTTTGTATTTCCATATATATTTTTAGCTGTTGTGCCAACACTGTGATGTGCTATACAACATGATACACTGCAATGTATTTGTACATTTGATGGTTTTATGGATATGTTTTTCCATTTTTTTCACCCAAAAATATTTTATACACAAAAAAAAGTATTGAGACACCCGCTCTTTAGACTTACAGGAAGTTGAAATGGAAGACAATTTGGAGTTTGAGAGTCTGTTCTGTTCCAAACACACCCTGTCACTCATACTCATCTTTCAGGACATCATTTCCATTTCCACATTTAAAGGAGACATAGTAGTATGCTTTTTTTTCTTCTTTTTTCTGTGAGATAGCCTCGCTGTTACATAACAGTAGGGCAGAATTTTCAAAAAATAGGCAAATAACAAAAGATTTACTTGTTGTTCAATGTCCCATTTGATGGGTGGGTAGGCACTCCTGACCTGACACAAAACTATTTGTGTATAAGCAATTAAAAAGTCCATTTTACATCATATGGCCCCTTTCAAGTTTTATGATGTTGTTCTATGAATCACAAATGTCCTTTTCCATATGAATTATGGGATTATAAAACTGTGCATGGCTCAGGTTTATGTTGTAAAGATAAATGTGACCAGATTGAAAGGCAACAAGCCCAACATTTTAATTGTGATCAAAACCACCTTCACTGAATTCATAAGAGCAGACAAAACAGTGCTCAGGTTAAGATTGTGGAACGATTGTGGTCATGGTGAAAAGATGTTACATTCTGCAACCTTCAGCATTGAGAAGAGTAGTCGAGCGTTGTACATTACGCACAGTGTGTATTACACTTGATTATGAAAGAGGTGATGGAAAAAATGAGAACTCTGCACATATCTGGCCAGTCACTGAGTATGAATGCAATGTGACACCGCTGTGTTCCGACACTGAAAATCCATCCATCAAAATTGTTGCTACACTGTGTAATTATTCAGTTTCATTTTCAGTCAGTCATCACCAGGCTTTAAAATTTTGTAGCCTTTTGTTGATAAAATGTAATACCGAGTATTTTAACCAGCATTATTGTGCAGAGAAGAGCAAAAGATGCATCGTGCATTTAGGTTTTTAAAATTCCATTCAATTGCCAGATTTTGGTGAGTCATGTTCTGTCATGGCCAGCTGATTTTATCATTCTTTACTGTCATACAAGTGTAAAAACAAGTAACATTACCACATTTAACAACGCAACACTCTACCTTTGAGAAGAAATGACCGCGCATATAACATCTAGCCAATCAGCAGCTAGACAGGCCTACTTAAATGTGATACAGATGGAAGTGGAGCAGCATGGTGGACGGGTTAGCACGTTTGCTTCACAGTTGAGTTTCTCGATTTGAATATTGGCTCAGGACTTACTGTGCAAAGTTTGCATGTTCTCGCAGTACTCTGACTTTCTCTCCCATTCCAAAAACATTCATGTTAGGACTCTGAATTGTTCATCAGTGTGAATGGCTGTTTGTCTATATGTGTATACCCTGTGATCCATCGCCGACCAAAGTCAGCTGGGATACGCTCCAACTCAACCGCAACCCTGATGAGAACAAGCGCAATAGAAAATAGCAGCTAGCTGACTTCTTAACTGTGATACGAGTGTAAAAATAAATAAGTAAAATAAAAAGTGAACTACTGCTTATTTTAAGATGCATAAACTATAAAACACCCAATCTTTAAAGGCATAATACGAAGGTGATCTTTTTTAATTTAAAGTTTGAAAATAAGTTAACAACTGTAAAAAAAACAACAAGACAGCACTCAAAACCTTAACTTTGGCAATAAGTGACAAAATGTATGGCAGCATCGTAACCCGAATTTGCATGCAGTACCGGTAATTGTCGGTGCCTTCTTGTGCTGCATGACCATGTGTTCACCTCTGCACAAACTAGTTCATTGTGCTCCTTCCATAACTTCGAAATCTTGATGGTCGGGACCATCGTTAACACAGGACCACTGCTGGTAAAGTTCATTTTCCATGCGAACTAGATCAAAGTTCAGTGTACCGTTCCAAAATTGAACTACTTCAGTTCATATTTCAAAATGAAGTTCACGGTTCAAAAAATTACTTAATAGTTCTTTTTTTCCCCAATACTGTATGTTGTTGACGGCTATTAGCCTTAAAATACTGGCATTTCCCTTCCCCATTGTAGCCGCCCATTCAGTCCACACTATACTAGCCAGCTGCAGCTTTCACCCTACAATCTCAAAAACGTGGAGAAAAACTTTTGTTGTTTTTCTTTTTTTTTTTTTTTTTTTTTTTTTTAAAAGAGGAATTCAAACCAAAACATGACTTTTGTCCTTAATGTGCAAACAAAAACACGCAACACAGTGTGACATGAACGATGGGGAAAGGACATTGATAACTTTGCATTCCTAGCAGCTTTGGCTGACTAATAGGGGTGGGTGATATATGTCACCTTCGATATAATCCTGAACGTTGCTTTAATGATGTACAATTTTACATTATCGAGTTTTCTCAATAGTGAACTCGGTTCAGTTCACGTCCACCCAAAATATGAGCTAGTTCATGACCTTTCATTCATTGAAAGGTCTGGAAAAGTATTGCTTTGGTTCATGTACTTCCACTTCCAGTGGATGTTCATCTCTTCTCATAGTCGTCTTCAAACTCTCAAGTGTATTTCCCGAAATGGTTCCATTTACGGGACCGTAATGTAGTAATTTCTGCAGCCTATTGTAACGCCAGCCCTGACCGAAACCTTCAACACATTGAAGAGAACCTCCATCCATCTATTTTCTACAGTACGTTTTCTCATTAGGGTCATGGTGAGCTTGATCCTATCCCAGCTGACATTGAGCAAGAGGTCAAATCATAAGGTAAGGTTGTTTGTCAGGTATAGACAGACAACCAGTCAGACTGACATTCACACTACGGATAATTTAGACACTTCAATAAAACCAATATACATGTTTTGGGTAATGTGGGTGGTATATGCAAACTACACAAAGGGGGGCTTGAGCGAATCCTGAAGCTCAGAGCGGTAGACATGCCAACTACAAGGTCACCGTGCAGAGAACCTCAAAAGCTTTTTTTGAAGATACCATGTTGACAATGGAAATTACTTTACATGCATATTTATAGGGGAAATTGTCAAATGTCTAATCATATGTTCCCAAGGGGGTCCAATATAATATTCACCTAGTATTGATTGATTAAAAATGCACTTGTTTAGTGGCTATTTTTATGTCACCGTCATCTTTGTGCCCTACAACTACACTATTCAACTCCTTTTCCCAAGCTGCAATATTAGTAGTCACCTTCATGTAAATGTAGCCTCACCCTCTGAGGAAAATACATTACGCTCGCGTAACTATAGCCACTGTGGTTTGACTAGTGACAGTGCGTTTCCTTTTCTTTCTTTTTTTTAAAGGTGACTAAATTCTCTGGAGAACACGCTCCGACTTGATAGACTTTGACTCACATGCGGCGTTACACGCACTGTAGTGTTACCCCTCCATCTGCGCGTCACTGGCATTGTCTTTCGTGGCTCTCTCGCTGTTCAAAGTCATGTCAAAACAGATGCCTCGCGGTCCCCCCCGGGCCGAGGGAGCCCTGCATCAGCCGACCAAAGGGAGGCAGAGGGGAAGGAAGAGGCTAAACAGACAGAAAACAACCTGCTTAATGTGTGTGCATTGGTAACACTTTTCCCAGTAGGAGGTTATAAATGCGCTGGCGGTATGACAACAAACGGCATCCTCTGTCAGCACAATTTCTCAGGGGCATATTTGACTGACACGGAACTTATGAACTAGACCTGTTATGGAATATATTTTTTATTTACATTGAAAACTGATTACAACACACATAATGTTCAATGAATAGCATGAATCTCCTTTTTTTTTTTAAGTAATATTAGTACAGTAATCCCCCCATATTTGTGGTTTGCTGTTTGCAAATTCACCTAGTTGCATTTTTGTGTGGAACCTAATGTCAGCTATTCACTGTAAAACTCCCCTCTTTATGGTTTCTGTGCAGTGTCTGAAAAACCCTACAATGCCACAAGATGGCGCCAAAGCCCTGTTTAATAGGAAGGATGTACATTAGTGTCAAGGAAGCATTTTGAAGTCATACATCTTGACTCGAGAGACAAGTTATGTATTTTGGAGGGGAGCTAAGTTTAGCCTGAGTTGTTAGTGGAAGAAGTTACAAGAGTCTCCATCTAATGTGAACACACGATTGGGGTGCATTTTCTCAAAATCAAAGCATCGATAGGCCATTTATCGTTAAGGATAATGATGAATTTGAAATGATAATGACCTTCTTGGGATGGATAATGATTTCTGGTATATTTAAAATTTAAAGTATTATATCATGTATTATCGGTAATCAAAAATATTTTGGCGAGGACGTCATTTTTCACTTTTCATACTAGGCTGGGTCCCTAGCCTCCACGAGTAGAGGGGGATTAGTACTGTAGTACAAATAATATAAAATAAATAAACAAAATGTATAATTTTTATAATAATTAAAATAACATTGTATTATAATATCAAAATCTGATCTTTGCATTTGAAGTTCAATTTCTGCATTACAAGCACCAAGAAGAATTTAAAAACACGCACATTAGCACAAACCTCAGCTCTGTCACTCTATAGTCTTTGCACAGTGTAGGCAGCAATTGTAGGCGACAAAATGTAATTACAGGCAGTGAATGGAATGTGAAAGGTCAGTTTTTTTCTGAGAGGTTGCTGCACATTTATTTTTTTAATTGCCATTCATACCAAAACAATCTTTAATCCCCTCCTCATAATATAAAAATATACACAATTACCACTGCATTTAATGACAAATTGACTGACAGTAGTCATGGAAATGAGTGAAATGCAATTATTTATGTTGTTCAATATCTATATGTCGTAATATCGTAATAAATAGTAACATTTTCTGCCAGAATGAAAAGAACTAATTAATTTCGGAAGAATCAGGAAGTAAACACACTTTACTTGCTTTAGTGGACCACATTAAATGATCTGAATCTGGCCCAGGGTAGAGCTTGTTTTAAGTCAGTGTTTCCTGATTTCAGTTGTCAGTGAAGTAAGGCAGCCAGTGATATTCTATAGAGCCTGGAGCGTTTTTCTTCTTCTGTGGTCATTACGCCGCGGGGTGACTGCAGAGCTGCAATGAGACAGTCAAATGTGAAATGTGACACCAGGCCAGGCTGAATCAGGTGATGCAGCAGTTGTGCGGACAGGACATCGCATTGTGTCACGGGTCAAAGGTGTCCGATTGTCTGGCTGGGCTTTTTCTAACTCCAAACATCTATCACACGGCGAACTTGCAGATTACTCTGTTTTTCTTTCTTTGCATGATTTACTTCATATTTAGTACAACTCAGTCATTCTGTTGTGTGATTGACAGGCGATTAATCACTAGTTTGCCATTCACACAGCCAGGTGGGCATTGAATATGCTAATATTTCCATTGTCCTATGGGCGCAGTCCCTACGGACTGAACCCTATGAACTCTGCCTAGCATTCGTTACTATAATGACCAGGGGGCGGAGTCTGAGCATTGCACTAGAGTGACTTCTACTTACAGAAGAGTGGAGGGAAAAGGGAGCGCCCATAAAGATAATAAAAGCTTTTTCACTTGTGGAGGCAGTTTATACACTACATTGTAGTAGTGGAGGAGTCTCGCTAAACCACTTCAACAACTTCACCGAGCAATCATGTATGTGCCGCTTATCAGAAGCTAATGCCAATCTATGCAGCCAACAAAACTCAATGCAGCTCTGCTTAGCTTTTGGCTTTGACACGATAGCAGGGGCGTTACACATGTGAGGAAATTTGGTTCTTCTGCTTTCTAGTATTTCAGACAGTGTTGTCCCGGCCCTGCTTAAAAATGACTCTGATCTTCGTGCCGAGCTGACCATGTCATGGGGGGGAGAAAGTCAGCATGAGGGTGGTTGGTATGTAAAGTAGCCCCACAGTTACTGTATGTAACAGTGTAACGGAAGTGCAGAACCGTTCGACACATTTTCAGAACTAGGCAGAGAACAAAACATTTACTTGGTTGTTTGCATTCACACGTAATGGGATAGCAAAAACGCCAGAGACCCATCTATGTGTACGCAAGCCATTAAAAAGTCAAATTTCCGTAATACGTGACCTTTAAACTTTCAGTCATTTACTCAATAACCACTTTGCTCTTTACCTCGCCTCCCCCCTGAAGATAGCTGGGATAGGCTCCAGCAGCCCGCGACCCTAGTGAGGATAAGCGGTAAAGAAAATGGATGGATGGATGGAATAGATTGCACTTCTTTTCTAAGAAGTCAGAGATAGAAAGTACAGCAAAGCGGTGGGAGTTTTTCACAAAACTCGCACATCTTTAAAAATTCCCTGCTGTACACGCACGTGTGTGTGTGCGCATGTGTGTGTTGACAGCCTAAACTTGTAACAGTGCCAGTCTTATTGTTCACAACCTCCCAAGTGTTCTGTCCCCGCTCCGGTTGAGAGCCTGTCGGCGGCCATTATTCCCAGCAAGACCTGCGCTGTGATCTCTGCCATGTTCCATCAAAGTCTGGCGCTTTATTCCCGTGTTGTTGTCTGAGTGCGTTAGCGACAACCGACGATTGCCGCTAACCTCATGTCACGATGGTGGACCAACACCAGCCAAAATGGAGCTATTACACTGTGGAGTGTGCATGAATAATTAACACTGCGGTAACGCACTGATCAGGTTAAGGAGGCCTCAAGAGACACACATTGCTAGCCTACCTTGAACATCTGTTTTGACAGTTTCAATGTGAATGTGTGTATATAGGTTCAGAAATGGTGTGTGTGTGTGTGTGTGTCGACTAGTTTACTACTCCACAATGACGGTTAGAACTAGACGTCGATTCGTTGCTAATCATGTGTTTTTAGCTTGGAGGCAGATAAGCCTCCAGCAACAGATGAGTGTGCTGAATTAAATTAGAAAATTAAATTGAAAACAAATCATAATGTGCTCATTTCTCAACCAATTTTCATGAGGTTTCCTTTTTTTGTCAATGCTATTAACACAGAACATTTGAAAAAAGAGCCCGCAAATTATTTTTTTACATTTGAAAAGTTATTCTCTGTTCTCTTGTTGTGATTGTACGGCATTGTGTGAAACCATGTGCAGCACAAATTGCAGGCATCCTTGTTATTTTGTTTTTCGTGTCGTCCAAAGACATGGAATACACTGTCACCTTGCCCCCACTAACCTTAGGTCGTCGTAGGCGTGTCCGATCTATGCCATTGTTCATATCTATGGGTTGAACACTATATCTAAAGTTATCATACCGGCATACTCTTCTGCATAATGGTTAGGATTATTAGCATTTGCTAGTACATCTCTTTCAACTGTAAAATACTGTATAATTCACTCTAACTATAGTTATGTGTTAAATTCCATCAAAGCTGAACTTTTTCTCATTAACGTGGTGAATAGCGTGATTAGCATTTGTAGCAAGATCATTTGGTTGTAATGTATAATTCACCCAATATTGAATGTTTTTTTTTTCTAAATAGCCCATCAATGTAATCTACATGTTGTAAATTATCATAATAAAATGACTTTGCAGCAGGTGGAACATTTATTCTAAAGTCTTCATACTAGCATACACATTAGCATGATGGCTACCACGATTAGCATATTGCAGTGATCCATTTGATTTCACAATTATTTAAAGTGGTATTATACATTTTGCCGGAAATGTTATCCACATGTCCTAAATTATTATGATAAAAAACATTTGGAGCAAGTTGAAAAGTACTTCTAAGCCTGTCATACTACCACATTCATTAAGTCATGATGGATAGCATGATTAGCATTTTGTAGTGAGCTCATTTGTTTTTAAACTATGAGTCACACTTATTCAAGGTTATGGTGTAAACTGAACATCCGCCCAATCCGTTGTATGTAGGTTCTAAATAACTGTGATGAAAATCATTTGAGGCAGGTTGAACATTATTTCTAAAGTTGTCTTTATACTGCCTTACTCATTAGCATAGTGGCTAACATAATTAGCATTTTTGTAGTGAGGTCATTTTAAACTATGACTTGTGTCCTATGACTCAAGGTTATAGGATGAACTGAACTTAGCTAAAAAATGTCATCTGTCCTAAATATACGTTTTTATGACGTTCTTATACTACCATAGGTTACTCATTCGTGTGATGCCGAGTCATGATTAGCGTATTAAAATAAGCTCAAGCTATTGTAAATTGTCATGTAATTCAATGTGTAGTAAAAATGCAGTTGATAGTATATTTTTACACATGAATTGTAAATTCTTGTTGTTTTTGTTTTACTACATGCGTCAGTTAACTGCCAATGCCAAGTGCCCTTCTGCTGAAAACATGGTTTAAAAAAATTTATTGCTCGATCATTACACTGGGGAACAATTTTTTTCTGAAAAAAATTCTGAGTTTGATTTTTATGCTGATTAAAACTAAAATTGGCATGCTGATTCCAAAATTGCAATCAGTTTTTTTTCCTCGCACATCAATTTTTTTCTCCATAGCTTACCCTGCAGATAAGCAAAATTCCACTGATTAGCTGTAGTAAGACTTTCCAGCTAATTACGATTGGACTCATCTACAGCTACGTGGCAACTTGTTTGTGCAGTCACAGTGAGAGGTGTGTGCAGCTCCCAATAGGTCAGCACTATCAATACTTGCAAACAGAAAGCTAGCATAGTAGGATTTAAGAGGATTTGTGCCATATCCTTTGTAAAACATAATAGTGTTGAATAAACATTGCAGTCATGCCTGTTTATTTCATATTTCATTGTATGTCAATATTTGAAAAGTTTTACAAAGCAAAAAACATATCTGTTAAGTAAAGTCTTTTTCATATTTTTTTAAGAAAACGGGGATCTATAGTTCAAAAACTTGAAGTGATAGAGAAAAACTGAGAACAGTTTTGGATTCCGCACCCAAGAATTTGTTAAAAACAGCTGTCAGACCTAACTCAACCAAAATTGTCTTCCCCAGTGTTATCAATCAGTGTTTTGAGTTGCATGTTAGCAGGTTAATATTTCATGTTTTTTTTTCTCCAACAACTGTGGACAAAAAATACAACCCTTTTCACTAATGTAAGGGTGAATAAATGTTTAACACCTGCCGCAAGGCAAATCTTAGCAAAAAGTCAGTGTTCTTTGGTGTTTCCTCATATTGATCTGGTTGGCCGGAAAATTGGATTAGAATCCAGCTGTATCACGGCCAGGGGGGAGCTGCTGTGTCGTGTTAGTGGACCAGATGCATGCTCCAGTTGGATGAGTCATGTTATAGAGCAGTTTGGACGGGAATATACATTAAAGGACAGCAAAATCAATGCAAACTGTGTATGAGGCGGTAATACCAACCATGCTGTACAGTATGTTGATGACCTTTGTCACTGCGCGTATACAGTGGATGTAAAGAAGTCGACACACCTCTGTTTGAATGCCAAGTTTTGTGATATAAAAATTAGACCAAGATACGTCCTTTTTGAGAAGGGTGGTAAAAAAAAATACAACTGAGATAATGTGTTTGCACAAGTGTGCACACACTCTCATAATGGGATGTAGCTGTGAATTAATCAAACACATTCAAACTCATGTTCAAAGGGAGTCAGTCAGCACAGACCTACCGCCATTTAAAGAGTCTCTGATTGACTCCAAACAAAGTTCAGTTGTTGTGGTAGACTTTTCCTGAAACATTTTGTTTTTTCTTTTTAGCAGAAGCCTGAATGTTTTGTGCTACCATTGATTGGTATTTGGAACTGTTTATAATTCCCTCCACCTGGACCCCATTGGACTAAGACCCCATTTTCAGCTGAAGATAAACAGTCAAAACATGACGCTGCCACCACCATGCTTCACTGTAGGTATGGTGTTATTTACTTCTTCTGGTGATGAGCAGTGTTCTGTTTGCGCCAAACATACATTTTGAAATTACTGCCAAAATTTGTAACCTTTAAAAGCCTACTTGGAACAACTGAACTTTATTTGGGGTTAATCAGAGGTGCTTTAGATGGTGGCAGATGTGTGCTGATTCCCATTTAACATACATTTGAATGTGTTTTCTTAATTGAGAATTTACAACATCCCCTGTTGTAAGAGGGTGTGCACACTTGTGCAATCACATTATCTCAGTTGGTTATTTTTAGATACCATCGAAAAAAATAATCAGTTGAGTTGTACAGGTTATAGACCACAATGCTGTAAACAATTTTGAAATGATTTATCATGGTCTCATATTTTAAATCACAAATACCTGGCATTTTAACAGGGGTCCTTTTTATATCTAGTGTATAAGGGTGTCTCTGGGTTATATAGTGACAGCAGAGGGGTCTTTATAGCTGCATATAATAGCTCGCAATGTTGACTCATAGCCTAGCAACAAGCACACAGTAACCCACCCACCCCCACCAACACACACCACCACATACCCATCCTTGAAGATTTACTTTTTTGGAGAGCAGTGTTGATTTTTAACAGTTCATGTGCAGGGACTATGTTAGAAATTTGTTCGCAGATCCAATTCTGTATGTTTTTGCCTTAGCTTTTGAAGTTGACACAACATTATTGCATTCGATATTCATTCATGTCACTTTTCCATTCCTGCCGCAATCTAGTTCATTTCACGCCGTTCGTACCCTCGCATCGTCAAATGTCGGCACCGTCGAAAACTGAAGACCCCTTGTATTGGCTTTCAGTTTGTCATTTATTAGATTTGTCCTCCAGATCAGAATCAGAATCAGAATCATCTTTATTGGCAAATAAAGAAGTATGTCCAAAAAACACACAAGGAATTTGTCTCCGGTAGTTGGAGCCGCTCTCGTACGACAACAGACAGTCAATTTACAGAACACTTTGGAGACAGAAAGACATTGACAAAAAAAAAAAACAGTCACTGAGCAGTAAAGGGTTGGAACTTTTCCCAATTCAAACCATGGAGCAAAATGTCACACTTTTTACTGGTTTCTACAAATGTGCCACTGAAATGAGTGTTGCTGATTTTGGACGTTGGACATTGGACATTGGACATTGGACATTGGACATTGGACGGGTGGCTGTGGCTCAGTAGGTAGAGCAGGTCATCCGGTGACCGAAGGGTCACTGGTTCGAATCCCGGCTACGACTGTCTGCATGTCCAAGTCTCCTTGGGCAAGACACTGAACCCTTATTTGTTCCCAGTGGGCATATGGCAGCAGTCGCCCATTGGTGTATGAATGTGTGGGTGAATGTGAGGCTTTGGATACTGTGATGGTGTAGATAAAGCTCCCCAAAATATGCAGTCATTATTACATGGTGTCCTTGGTTTACGATGTTCCCGACATTCGGCTTTTCAAGGCTACGAACAGCGCACAGCACCAGAAGGCACGTTTAGTTACCATCGCTTACTGTTTTTTAATTGGATTGTTTTAGCCCGCATGTGTTTTTCATTCAAATATTCACATTGTAATTACAACTTCCCTATTGCGTTAGCGTAAGTTAGTGGTAGACTAAGGCCCCTTCATAGGAACGGAATTGTCGTGAGCCGAGGACCCCACTTACTGGATTTTATTTTGGAATTTGTCCTTTAGATTGTGCTACTTTTTCAAAAGAAATCTCCCTTTTCACTGATTTCGCAAAGGTGCCTTTCTCTTGAAAGGATGGTTGTTCCTATTGACGTTAGATAATGGTGTGTATGTAAGAAGACTGTACCAAAATATAATTACATGGTGGACTGTGGAAGAGTGATTAGCACATCTGTATCATAGTTGTTCGGTCCCAGGTTTGAATCCCAGCTCTGACCTTCCTGTGTGGAGTTTGCATCTTCTCACCGTGCTTGCGTTGGTTTTCTCTGGGTCCTCCAGCTCGCTGCGACATTCCAAAAACATGCATGTTATGTTCATTGAAGACTCTGTGTCCATTGGTGTGCATGTGAGTGTGAGTGGCTGTTTGTCTCTACGTGCTCTACGATTGACTAGCAAGGGCCTACCCTGCACTGCTTGCCCAAAGTCAGCTGGGATAGGCTCCAGCTAACGAGCCATCCTAATGAGGACGAGCACTATAGAAGATGTCATGATGGATGGATTGATGAGTCAGTATAATAAATAGCAATAAATAGGAAAATATGCTCAGTATTTAAAAAAAAAAAATACATACCACAGTTTAAAGTAGTTTCAACAGATTCACTTGTTTTAAGAGGAAAAACATTACTAAAAGATATTCCTACACCAGTTTTTGGGAATGTCAATGTTTGTCCTTAGGGACAAAAAGGTTGGGATTTTTAAAGTTGAATTGCTGAGTTGATAAAAAAGTAATGATCTGCTTATTCATTGAAGTCTTCCTTTCATGACATAATCACACTGTTTTTGTCTTTTGTTAGCATCCCAACGCTACATTTTGTCCCGCTATCCTGTTTCACTTCCTCCCAGCATTTCATTCCCTTCTGTCCCCCTTGTCTTCATTTCATATTCACTCATCATCTCTCATCCTGACCTCACTGTCTCTCTCGCTCTCTCTCGCTAGCGTTCAACTGTTCTTTCTGCATATCATCTTGATTACTTGTAATCAAGCATTCTCTAAGAACTTTCTTTTTTTTTTCTCCCCCCCCCCCAAACACTTTCTAGTCTGAACTGACACAGCAAGCAGAACTTGCCAGCTGATTCTATTACATTTATTTGTAACAGCTGGATAATTCAATAAGTGGTGCCGAGATGACACGCTGGTTTAATCTACTTGATGGTGCCTCTCCATTGTGAGCCTTCTCTGCTCTCATTATTGTTGTCCTGCTCTTGAGCTTTTTCTTCTTCTTCTTTGCTCCGCGCAGGCAGTTGATGGAGAGCCATTCGAATGACAGCCGGGACAGTGGTCATCACCGGTGGAATTCTTGCTACGGTCATATTACTCCTTATCATCGCAGTACTGTGCTACTGCAGACTGCAGGTGAGTGCAAAGGTATTACGTCCGTCAAGGAGCAACCCGCTTGTTTTCTTTTTAGTTGCATTAAAAAAAAAGTTGAGCGACAGATCCTGAATAATTACACCAAAGTTTGGCCATATTTTCAATTTAACAGGAAAGTACGCAATGTGGATTGTCACTCATGTAATTTGCAAACTATGGCATGAATAATCAACACATAATCTGGTGGTATAAAAATGTTAATTTAAGCCTGGAATGACATCTGATTTGGCCGTGTCACCCTGCTCCATGTCAAATAAAGATTTTAAATTAAAGTCATAGTCAAACTCCCTCTAACGTACAATTGTGATCACCTGGCCCACATCTAAGAGGAAAACTTGTAGTTTGGGTTTGAAATACATCTTTTGTGACAACAATCCTGGACCTTATTTGACACACCTCATATGTCCACTTTAGTTTGCCCCTCACAAGAATGCAGTCAACACGACTTGGACTTGGGACTTCCAATGTCTTGCTTTCTTCGGGATTGGTGACATCAGACTCATCTGCTGAAGGCTCTGGCATTTGGTCTCCAGGTTGTACTCAAAGATCCGTCACACCTGTTCTCACTGCCCTGAGCATTGGACAATTCCTGGCCAAGAAGAACATCGCCATGCTGGAGCAACCTCCCTACTTGTGCAACCTTGAATATTTTTTCCTCTTTCCCAAGCTCAAGGGAGTCATCAAGGGGACTTGGTTTGAAGACATTGAGGACATCAAGATAGATGTAATGACGCCGCTGCGGAGGATTCCGGAAAACTCCTTCCAGGAGTGCGTAAAGGTGTGGCAGTGACTCCAGGGGCATTACTTCCAAAGGGAAAACTTGTAGTTTGGATTTGAAATACATGTATATCTTTTGTGACACCATTCCTGGAACCTTTCTGCCTCACCTTGTACATATACTGCATGTTCCCTGTCAAGGACATACAGTAACTTTCCTAGCAAGAGTCTGTAGATTTTAATGATGTCCAGCGCAAATGTCAAGTTCCTTGTCTCAACTCCGCCTGTCAGAAAATCGACTGATCTCCATCACGTCATCAATTATTTTTCAATGCCAAAGCAAGACCCCTATTGCGTTTTAGTGATACAATGCCAGTCGTTAAAAGTCACAGGAATACTTTGCATTGATTATTGATCACTAGCAACTAACTCCGGCCATCTTGGCAAAAATAATAAGATGCTGTGTGTTGATGTCAACATTTTCACAAATTAACACTAAACCCAAGCACAGGACAAAATACATTCAAGGATGCATCTAGAGACAACTATCAGAAACACATCCACATGATGTTTGGGCCAAAGGAACAGCAGGTAAACATCCTCAAGACTGGCCATCAAATCGAAGCGATATTACATGATAACGACATGATAGCCGGAGCTGGATGTGGTGACCCACTAGAATGGAAAATTAGCTTGTACTATCCAGATTGTTTGAGGAGTGTGCGGACTAAAACTCATATCTGCACTCACCAAAGTGTGTTTGCATAGTTTTCATTTCACGCCAGCCTCGCAAAGAAAGGAACATGCGCTGCGACTTACATCAGCCATTCTGCCTCAGTGGCTCTCCCGTCTAAGCCCGTGGTAAATCATTCATGAGATCATTTTTTTTGCTGAATTCCCAACCCCCCCGCACACACACACACACACACACACACACACACACACACACACACACACACACACTCGTCATTGTACATCATTCTCATTTCCCAGCGAGTAAGTCATCTCTTTTTAACAGTGACTGATTTCATACCAGACAAACCTCAGATTGATGCTGTGTATCACATTCGTGGGTGTACTGTAGTGGCTGCAAAAATTGTTTTAAAAAGCCTTGTCCCAGTATTACAGCAATAGTGGTCTCCTAATTGCACCTAAAAATGCCACAGACTTGCATGCTCTCCACCCGAAAGCAATTTGCTAAGATTGTCTACAAGCAAGGGTGGCCTTGATTGAGTGTAAACACTATTATCCTCTCTATTTAGGGAGTATTCCGATTGTTTTAATTGCCAGACAAATCCAAGTGATCTCTGTATTGTGGTTTGATATTAGTTGGCGGGATGCCTGGGATTAATCTGCAAGCTCAATTTTGTGAGTCACAAATAGTAGCTGCAAATGCTTTGCTGAGGTACAAGTGCGCTGAAATTGCAACGAAATTAACCCCCGTAGCGGATACGAAAGTTAGGTGTCGCCGCTTGTCCAACAGGCTACTTTGAAGGACAATGTGTTTGTATTCGCAAGTAAACACTGTAAATACTGTAGAATGCATGTCATTGAATCAGTATACTGTGCTTATGAAGGAACATGTTTGGAAGGCCAGCAATAGTAAAACGAGGTAGCCAGCTGTTTATCAGCTGCACACGAGGCCACGTCACTTAAACAGATTTCACGACTGACGATGACATAGTTCAAATAAAACAACTAATTCAAAATCTAACACACCATCGCGCCATTAAGATGACTGCAGTAGTCCAGACTGTGCAGCGGAGATTTCAGACATTATCCGCCCACATGCAGCATGTTTGAATTGAAAATGCCCCTCGCAGGTGCATGAAAAATGATCTGCTGGCGCTGAAGTTGTCTTCGCTAATTATATGACAAAATATGTTGATGTTCAGCCGTCGATCGGCGCAACGTGGTAGGGACATATTTACGGCTGTTGGGCAGTCGGTGAGCATATATGGGCCAGGTGTCTTCCACACTGTCAGAACGAGGCAACTGCCGGGCCGTCACCAACGGTCAGAGCACGGGAGCAGTTAACTAAATCAAAACATGCAATATGATGTTTCACCTTCATGGAGCGCTAGACTTACTACAGGCTCTCGAGTGCGGATGAGGAAACGCGCTTAAGTCTTATCTCGGCCAGATATGAGAGGGAACGTGAGGTACGCATATGATAGAATTAAGTGGACGGCAGAAGTCGGCGCAGTCAGAAAAGCGTGGAGATGCGCGCCTTTTGTGACTTAAGCATACGAGAGAATATGTGTGTGAATCCTCATACCGCAAGGAAACAAATTGTGACTTTATAGAGCAAGATATCTGGTAAATTTATAGGACAAGAACCATAAATGCTGACTTTAAAGGTCACAGAACCATTTTTTGGAAACTATATTTTGGTAATTTTGTTGAGCAAAGAAGCATATTTGGTTGGGTTAATTGGAAGCACATTTGGTAAAAAGACAAGAAGCAATGTTTTTGACCTCACACTTGAGAGCAAGGAACCATATTTTGTCTATTTATACACACAGCCGCCATTTAAACTAAATTGCCAAATCTTAATTTTACTGTGATGCTTACAGCATTGAGATCCACCTTTTCTGTTCCCTGATTTCCTTCAGTGTCCATTTGAACATTCCCTGATCTTTCCTGTGTGCGCCTTTAATATTTTACATGAATTCTTGTCTCTCCCTCTCCTCTCCAGTATTACTGCTGTAAAAAGGAGGAGTCCGAGTCGGAGGAGGAGGAGCCGGACTTTGCTGTCACGTCGCGCCTGCCGCCGGTCCACTCTAATCACAACATTGTGGCGGCCACGGCCGCCGCCTCCTCCATTCCCAATGGTCCCGCCCTCTTCCCCACCCCGCCGCTGGCCCGAAAACTGACACGCTCGCAAACGTTCTGTCCGTCGTGCACCCACTACGAGCTTCCCTTCTACTTGCAGCCCCCCGCTCCCCCGCCGGTCCACCACCAAGCCGATGGCCTGAGGAACGGTGGCGAGCGGGTCAGCTACCGCAGCATGCCCCCGCCCCAGCAACAGCCGGACATGGAACTGCCCGTGCCCGTCAACATTTCCAACTACCGTAAGCCCCACTTGGCCCGCTCGGTCACCATGAGGGACATGTTCACTCGCAGCTGTAGCATCAGCACTGATGTTTAGCTGAGCCTCCAAGCTAGACTAAAAGATGGCTCTGTTCAATGTCATTGTGATCCCTCTAGTCCAATTCGGTATCATCTGATGCGCTTTGGACGCTCAACTGGCTCTCAGGACACAATTTGCTATGATCAGGTCGAGGAACTCACTTTCACCCGGAACGCCACACTGAGTTTGTGACTTTGAAGGTTGAAGTATTTCAGTTGTTATATAACTCCTTGGCTTGATAATGCTTTTGTAAAAGATTACAAAACGTAATTTATATAGTCCGAGCCCTCTTCTCCGGGATGACATCACGGTCAGGGTTTTTCTCTCTGCCCTAGCTGCTACAAAAAAGCAAAATATGATTAGGAGCAGTGTTTCCCTGCCATGGAAGGATCTGTCTCCTCCTCCATACACAGATTATGGAGATTATGAAACATAATTCAGCGCCAGTGGGACGGGGGTGCCTTTTTTCTGCAGATAGATTTCACTTTGGCTGTGATGTTGAAATGACATAAAGGGCTCGCGGAAAAGATAGAAATCGTCTATTTATTTTCCCAAAAATCTTGTCAGTGTACTTTGTAGATGGATGTCCAGAGCAGTAGTGTGAATCTGACCGTTATATGCTCACATGACTGTGAATGTATAACTATTTAATCCTTCAACACGTTCTTGCAAGAATTTAGTAGGGAATGGTACAAAAAACTGCACCAAAATTGCTAATTCATTCCAAAGTATATTTTTCAATGTATTTTTGCCATAAAAATGCTCATTTTGCCAACATTTCATAGCTGTTGTAGTAAGGTTATAAGAATTCCGCATTTTGTAGGTCATTATTAGGCAAGGAACCACATTTGATGACTCTATAGGGCAAGGAACTGTACTTGGTGACTTTATAGGGCTAGAAGCCCGATCTGGTAACTTAAGGTGACTTAATACAGCAATTAAGCATATTTGATGATGGTAAGGAAACGTATTTAACATTACAGGGCAAGGAAGAATATTTTTTAATCATAATAGAAAAGGACCTGCATTTGGTGACATTATAAGGGCCAGGAACCCTATTTGAAGACATCATAGGGAATGGAACCCTATTTGGTAACTTTGTAAATGAAGGGAACCATATTTGGTAACCTTAAAAAGAAAGGACACATATTTGGTGATATTAAAGGGTAAGGAAACAGATTTGATGGCCTTTCAGAGCAAGGAACCATATTTGGTAACTTTACAAAGCAAAGAAGCCATATTTAGTGACTTTACTGGGAAAGGAAGCATATTTGGTAGGTCTATAGGGCATGGAACCATAACTTGATCAGACAAGGAACCATAATTTGTACCCTTCTTGGGAAAATAACCAGGTTTGCTAACTTCAAAGGGCAAAGAACCATATAAGGATGAACAAAATCATATTTGCAAGGAACCCTCCATCCATCCATCCATTTTCTTTACCGCTTATCCTCACTAGGGTCACGGGCTGCCGGAGCCTATCCCAGCCATCTTCGGGCGGGAGGCTCGGTACACCCTTAACCGGTCGCCAGCCAATCGCAGGGCAGGAAACAAACAACCATTCACACTCACATTCACACCTACGGGCAATTTAGAGTCCTCAATCAACCTACCACGCGTGTTTTTGGGATGTGGGAGGAAACCGGAGTGGCCGGAGAAAACCCATGCAGGAGAACATGCAAATTCCACACAGGCTGAGGCCGGATTTGAACTCCGGTCCCCAGAACTGTGAGGCAGATGTGCTAACCACTTCCACCGTGCCGGCGGCAAAGAACCATATTTGGCAATTTCATAGGGAAATGAGCTGTATTTGGTAATGGTAAAGGGCAAGGAACCGTAGTTGGTGACAAATCCCATTTACTAACTTTATAGTGCATGGTACAATATTTGGTCAATTTATGAACTGTATATGGTAACTGTAGGGCAAGGAACCATATTTGCTAACTTTAGAGGCCAACGAACCATGTTTACTAACTTTGTGGAAATCATTACATTATGAAAATAGACAGAATATTGCACACAGCTTATTTTAAAAAAAAGTCATTAAGTACAGAGCAGTATTTATCTTGGTTATTCAACCTGAAAGGTAATTATAATAAAACTTGTTTTAAAAAAAGAAACAAAAAGATAATGAACTGAAAGTATATTTCACTCCTAAAAAAAGATATAACGAACAAAAAGAATATTACGCTATTGCCGATTATGTTTCAATGATTAGAAATTTTATTTTCTGTGGTTAAAAATAATCCTTGAAATCATTCGAAATTCTTATAGGAACGCAGCCATATATTATTCTCCTTAAAAAAAAAATTAACAATGTCACCCATGTGCTAATCGGCAGCAATAATGCTGAATATGTTTTGTTTAAAGGGTGACAGCATCGTACTGGTTTCCGTCATAACCAGAACTGTGATGAAACAACAGTTTTACCACATGGATTATTCCTATATAAGAGACTTGACTCTCCTCTCCCCTTTACTGAAGCTTCATGGACTCTCCCAGTCTTTCTTCTTTCTGTTGTCTTTGATTTGTTGATCCACACGCTGAAGATTTATCTAGCTTTGAACGCACTTCCCTAAATATTTAACAGGCCACTTTCTCTCCACTCCTGACACATCAGACTAAGGAGTATTCCTGCTCCACTGACTGGCCTTGTGGAGTGCTGCCGCTCGGACTAAGAAGGAGCGGCTTTTGAATTTTGATGCTCTTAATGAGTGGAATTTATTACGGCTTGATGACAAAGAGGAAGTGAGAGCGGGCGCGACTACTCTGGACACCCGCCCTCCCCTCTTCAAGTGGATGCTATTGTACATCTTCTTTCTATCTCTCTCTCTCTCTCTGTTTATCATATTACAGGGCAAGCTCATTTATTTTTCCAAAGGATCAAACTTGGAGTAATTGACGTGCTTTCCTGCAAATACATACACAAACAATGTTATGCTTTCCTTGTTAATTAAGCGATAAGACGGGTGCACAGTGAACTTGGTGCCATAACGAAGGCGACAGACTCGATTCTTGTTAGTATTATTTGGATTATTACAGATATGTCTCCAAATGCAGTGTTGCTTTTACGTCAAAAGTATTTGAATTACTCTGTTTGTTCCATGAACCAGCTGTTTTGTTTTCCTGAAGTACAACAGACACGTTTATGTCCTTGTTTTAATTGGATATCTGGCTAACAGACACAATGTTGATAATAAAATAGTGTTAAAAGAAAATCTCTGATTAAAGTCCAATTAGCAATCATTCATGGAAGGTCCATGCATCCACATAATGTAATTGTCTTTTGTTTTTTCTAGCTTTGATTGACTGCACCTTTTTTTATTGTTTTGTCTATAGATACATGTGTGTACAGTGTTCCCCCACTATTCTTTGAGGATAGGGACCGGGCCCTGCCCCCGAACAGCAAAAATCAGCGAGAAATTGACCCCCCCACCCCCAAAAAGGTTTATCATACCTATATATGCCTATATGCCTCTTCATGCTGCCATGACCAATATCCATATTTTACCAGTGAGAGGAGCAAAAATATGAATAGTATGATTTCAACTTTGCTGTTTAAATCCAGTCTTCCACTTACTGTAAGTCCAAGTAAAGTCTAATATCGGCCAGAATCTTAGCATTTTCAAAACAACTCTAATCAAAGTCAGCTGAAAACTGATTATAGGTTGTTTGTAAAAGATTATCCTGAGCAATTTTCCTGTGATGTGTTAAAAGGGATTTTCCCTTGTTTGGGCTAACAACCGTAAATATTAAAAACTTGATCAGTATTTATGATTGCATATCCTTCATGTGGTCAATACTGGACTCTGTGATTGTGACGTAAAATGGAACGATAGCCAACTAGGAAGCTTGCTGAAGCTTATGCTGTTGTTGGACTCAAATAGAGGAGCAAGTGGTTGTACTATGTGTGTTTGTGTAACGTGTCCCCTAAGTCATACATCACAATAAAAATGACAAGAGTTTGCAACCACATTGTAGTTGTCAGATAAGGTAAAAGGTTGTCTATTTTATATTTTTATCTAGTAGTACCACTTCTTTTACTTTTTCGGGACTCTGGATTCCTTTGCGGTACCATGCTGCCTCTCACGTCAGTCTTGATACCATAACACATAGATTGTTATGAGTGTGGTGTGTTGGTCATCTCAAGTATACCACGTACTATTGGAGCAGTAAGCACACTCATTTTTTCTTGTCGTGTGCGGTCCGTCACATTTTAAAAATAATTTTAAGATGTTAAAATTTGTACCCTTCTTAAATATGTTTCATGTCTTTGAATTGTGCTCCAGATGGGTCTTTTGACCTGAAGTCCAAAAGTTGGAGCGAGAAGTTTAGGTCTCCATTCCTTGGGTTACAGTTAAAGTCAGTTCTTTGGTCATTGGGCTTCAGTTCACTTCAGTTGTCATTTGAGGACATTTTTTTTTTTTAATTTATTTATTTTTTTTTCTTAAGTCGGAAATCGGTCTCTGATCTTCAGTCCAAGTCAGGTATCAAGTCTAAGCGACGTCTCAGATCTTTGAGCTTCAGTCCAAGACACGTCTCAAATCTTTTCGGTTGGAATGCATTAATTCTCTGGTTGTTTGACCATAAAGTAGGGTACACGCATACCAATAAGCAGGGCGAGTTTGAGCATTTTCACCCCCTTCCAATATATGTCAGCAAATCTCGGGTTATTAGATGTCTCCAAAAGATCGACTGGAGATATGGTTATGTACTTGTACGTGGCGTGCTGTGTTAGTCATCTCACTTACACAACACACTATGAAAACAGTAAGAACACTTGAAACAATATGACATACAGTAGCTGAAACATGAGGCAACTAAGAGTATCCCCTAGTTAAGTCATATTTGGTGGTGGAATGAACAGTTTTAGACTGTTCATCTCGAAGAAGTAAGTGTGGATAGAATAGTATCAAAAAGAGATCATCTGAAAGGTTTTTCATGTCTGGATGTAGCTATTGCATTAATGTCATCACAAAGTGTCCATTCATGTCTGTGGCAGGGAGGCTCCTCACACGCCCCCATCTGTCACAGTCTTCTGTGCTATCTCTCATTCATTAGCTCTGACTGACGCTTCTAATAAGTGCATCTATTTCCTCTCCCGGATCGTTATTTTTTTTTTTATAGTCCGCTTTCCTCTGTGACTCAATCACTTCATTGTTGAAATAACTCCCTCCTGTAAAGGCTGCAGTTATCATTTCCTCGTCTCGCTGTCAGGTTGCTTTTTAATCTTAGTTAGCCGTCTTGACAAACGGGCGCCTCCACCTGACGTCCGACTGGAGCTGTGTGCCAACTGCAAACTCACTTCCATCACTGCTGATCTGCTCAGAGCTTTGACAGTCCACACTGGGCTCCCATGGTAACGTTTAACTCTGTGCCGTGTCTGCCGTTTGACTTGCAACACAAAATACTCGCCGGATGACTGGCTTCTTTGTTTAAATATCTCACACGGAACAAACAGCATGTAGCAGACAGCTGTGAAACAAACCATGATATAGTTTGTTTCCTTCGTGTATAGAGATGAGGAGCAGATGTGGTCTCATTATCAACAAACAGTGACCAGACAGCAGCAGAGAACCATAATCAAACACTAGTATGCATAAACAAGTGCAGGATGGTGTTACCCGCGTTACCCACTTGTGCGCTATGCTGACCAATTTCTAATCTAATTTAAATGTATTTTATTCAATTTAATTTAATATGATTTTATTTCTGCACCACATGTCTGCATCTTATCCCTGGTGACTTTGGGTGAGAGGCAGTGTACACCCTGGACTGGTCGGTCACCAGTCAGTAGCAGGGCACGTGTACAAACATCCAGTCTTCAATCAACAGAACATGCATTGTTTTTGGAATGTGGGAGAAAGCTGGAGTGCCCAAATACGTAAAACCTACGCAAGCACAGGGAGAACATGCAAAGCCCGCACAGGACAGACAGAGGTCCTTTCTCTCTCTCTCTCAAAATGAACCCTGTCTGTTTGGCAGCAAGTTGGGGTAGTGGTGAGCATGTCAGGTCGTGGGTTCAAAACGGCCCTCTTGTGGGTAAAGTTCAATCTGGCTTCTTCCCACATTCCAGAAACGTGCATTTTAGGTTCAGTGAAGACTCTAAATTGCCCATTAGAGTTAGTGCGTGCGTGCGCGCAATAATATTCAATGTGAGCTTCTCTCCTCTGCTGACAGCTGTCTCAGCTGGTCGTCTAACCAAAGCCCGCAAAACCCTTTTGAATGTGTTTTTTTCCCCTCATTTTGTTCCATCTAAAAAGAGCAGTCTTGACAGTTTGTACATAACATGCATTGTTACACGTGGGCTTACTCACATGAGTCGATGAGTTTGTGCTGTAAATAAAGCATTAACCATTTAGATGCAAATACATCAGCGTGTGAGCAAAGCGTGAAGCATGCTCTTTGAGATGTACAGAAGGTACTTTGTACTCCTATAGTTTTTGTGTTTATCAGCATGTGCCTATTGTTTGTTCCCCTCACTATAATTCTCCAGCCGTGGAATTGAGATGCAGCACAGCAGAGTGGCTGAGATGCACATGAATTATGAAGATGATGGATAGCAAGCTTTCCAACAAACGCTGCTAACCGTTGTCTTCCTGCTCCATTGCTTTTTCTTTATCCCCAAATGGGGATTCAGTACAAAAAGCTCATACATGTTATGTTGTCACACTTGATGACACTACAGGTGCAAATTAAAATGACTTTCAAACCATATGTTGTGATATACACGGTTTGAATAAAAAACTAGGGGCTGAGCTGACTTTTTAAATTTTGAATTATTTAATCATTTCAGCCCATAAACCTGAAAAAATTATTCAGATAAAATAAATGAAAAAAAACCCCAGTAAAATTGGAGGCAGGGGAAACACAGCGTACTAGTGGTTAACATGTTTGTCTTACAGTTGTGAGGTTCAGGGTTCAAATCCTGGCTCAGGCCCGTTCACCCCTTGCTCGCCCACATTCCAGAAACAGACGTTTAATTTAAACAAAATAAATAAACAAAAATTGTATATTTGAATTGTTTAAAAATGAATTTAAGTACGTTAGATTCCGTGATCGTCAAATGACAATGTTTACAAGCAATACTGCAGGCCATTTACACCCAGCATAATGTTATTACAAAGGATGGATGTACAAGTTTTTATCCTTTTATAAAGCAAATAATAGTGCCAGATTAAATTAACAATATTTTTAGTATAGTACACGGATGGTGAAGAACCACACTGTGTCGTGTATTTTTTTCATTATTATGTAGTCACGTTGGGGTAAAACCTCTCTTGACATTTGATACAGCTCTTCTGTATTTGATCTAATTCGATTTTGGGAGGTGAACCTAATGTTGTGTCTAGTGAGTGTACACGTGAGCATAAACAAAAACAGCTGCTTCATATGCGCTGTATTTGTTGGGAATGTGGAGCAGAACCCTGGTTTAATCTCAGTGCTGCTGTATCAGATGGGGGATGAAATCTCAGTCGTCCATCTCTCACACATAAACAACGCCATGCATGAGCCATTAGAAGCCAGTGTGCGTAATATTTCTAAAAGGAGAAAAAGGCCATGTCTCCTGTCTGAATTTTTCATCCCCACCCTTTCTGTCTTTGTACAAACTAATAAATAAGCAATGAATCCCGAAGACAAAAAACTGAATGGACTTGATTTTATGTCCTCCCTGGCCAGTACCGGCACATTTTCTCCATATTTCTTCCTCACTCCGTGAGACCTCGTTCCTCTTGCTGTTTTAAAAGCTAAATCTTTCACCGCACTCCCCTTCCTCCACTTACCCAATGAACCGTGGTGAACATCTCCAGGCCCAAATGTGTGTTGTAAAATTCTAGGCTCCTGTGTGTGTGTGTGTCTTGCACACTACTGAACTTGACCTTTTGCTTTGTTAATCCGCCAGTGATTTAGCTTTAGAGCGCCCGGTGGCGGTGAATCAGTCTGAGAGGCATGGCTGTAGATTACCACATGAAGTGTGGCTTTCTGATAATGCAACATTCTTCTTATTGGAGAGTGACGGGGACCTGGAGAGGCCAAAGGGAGAGGGACTCGAGCGTCAGAATCATTTGAATTGGTAATTTGTTGCCCTCTGGTGGTTGCATCAAAAAGGACTGTTTCATCCAGTATGTTTGTGGCCAGTTATTTAATCTACTTCTTTATATATCCAATATGCTGCTTGATTCTGAATGTATTCCATTTCAGGCAGTGCAATTTGTTGTATTCAGTAAACATTTACTTTTCTCGGCCGCCGTAGTAGGCGAAGTCGACAAAGGTCCGCCTCTCGAGTTTTGACAACCAATCACATTTAAGTGTGACAACAACCCGCCAGGCGGGAACTTCCGGTTCCTCTCTGTGCAACGGCTGTCGTCTGCAGTGCAAACAAACTACTAACGTCTAGTAAATATGAATTTAGAACAACCGTCTGAAGATATTGCGGAACAAAATAAGTCAACAAGCCCAATTTCTACACCAGAAGGGAATGACCTAAAGAGAAGACCGCTGAAAAGGTTAATTTTATTGACGTTTAAAAAGTTCGACCGTATTGTGATTACCATATGGCATCTGAAAGACTTGCCTTTTTATTTTTCAAGCTGTATCCTTGACACTTTTTCTATATACTTTCGATTGTATGAAACTATGTCATAGTTAGTGTAACGTTTTTCAGTTCCACTTTTACTTTACCAAGTCAATTACTTGTCCATTCGTTTCATGTTATTTCAATCAGCATCCATGAAAATGCCCTCTCTAAAATTCCTTGTCCTCATAGAACTCCGTTTTCAAAGTTAAGGAAAGTACACGCTAACTTCAAATCACCGGTGAGTACCCACCTCAGTCAAAGCCAAAGACATGATCAAATATGAAAAATGTTCTTGTTGTGATTCACAGGGTCAAGCAACCAGGACTTGTAAAGTGAGTCCTGACGAAGAGGCGGAGGAGCTGGAGAGGAGGCGAATGCAGCTGGATGCTGACATTGCACAGCTGGAGTTGGAGTGAGTACAGTTGCTTTTGTTCCTTTAAAATGGAGTGAGCATGTCATGCCAGCAGTTTGTCAGTATTTATTTCAGGGGAATGATGGAACATAACACCATGACATTCATTTGCAGTCTTCATTCTGGATAAAATAAAGTTGTGTTTCCGCAGAGGATACAAAGTGGAGGAGCTGGATTATCACATTGATATGTTGCATGAGTACAATGACATCAAGGACATTGGACAGTCTCTCCTGGGCAGAATAGGTATGAAAAATGATCATATACACACTACACATCGATACGCTGATGGATGTACCTGTAGATATAAAATAACAATGTACTTTATACTGAACTGTTTATATGATTCTGTAAAGTATCTGGAAATTATTTGATTACACATTTAAAAAAAATCTATATACTATAGTACTCTAATTATACAACTACGTAATAGAGGGATTCCATTATCTAAAAATCCATACTATCTAAAGAGAGAAATTCCAGGCTGTGAGGGGCGAGTTGACCTCTTGCAGCATTCTAAACAAACACTACTCTGGCTTTGGGAACATTTGAGACAGCTGTTTAGAGTAAACACACTTTATGGCTAAAAGTGGCATGGGAGCCTGGTAGCATCATGATTAAACAGCCATCTACTGCCAATGTCATTTTCAGAGAGGTTCATGTTTAATCCAGTGACACCACAATCTGCATGAATAATGTGAACAAAAAAGAAAATAGACTGTTTTTTGGACATAGTTGGCAAATAAAGATGATTCTGAAAAGTATTTGGACACATGGCTCTTCATTGCACCTACTGTACAAGAAGTGAAAATTGGAAAACATGTTCATGATGTTAGTAGTTGGTACTTCCCTTCCTGACAAAATACAGTATGTCGGGCCCGATCTGGGAAATCAGCCACGATAGCAAATCGGGCCAACAAAGGGCCTAAAATCTTGTAGTCTGATCCAGGCACAAGGTACACACAGCAGTGTGTGTCGTTTAAATTAATGCACTCAAATATAGAACTACTAATGCATGCATCTTATGTCAAAACATATGTGTAAAATGACAGATTGAATAGAAGCGATACTGTTAGGTTTGTGCTAATATACGTACTACATTATAACTGGGCATGAATTTTTTTTATTTTACCTTCATGTCTGGCTGGACGCTTACCTTCTCAATACTACAGTACAATGCATTTAAATAGAGGTAGACTTAACACATATATCTCAGTATACATTACGTTTACTTTCTACTGAATCTATTATAAACTGTCCCAAAAATACGTGTGCTGGTTTTCACGTCACAAGTGCCAGTATGTTATCCTGCAATCTATACTGCAGGTTTACAAAAAAAATCGCAATGTCATTTTTTCCCAATATCGTGCAGCCCTAATTAATATATTTTATAAATCTGTGTTAGTAACGAGTGCTGAAGTAAAATGTAAACATTGAAAATGGAGATACAGTATGTAAAACTGGCATCGTAAAATAAGTCCTGCAGTAGGCTCATTTTCCTACACAGATCTCCTGTTTACATTAAATGTGGTAAAAACAGTACTATAATGTCCATTACATTGTATGGATGGATGTATGTATGTAACATGCGTTTTCTTGCATAACTAAGCATTACAGCTTACCTTCAACGAATTGTTCAGAACAAGCACAGGCCGGGTTATCTGGCCAGAATGAGATCAGCTCGGCTGATTTGTGAAATCTCTTCCTTGACAAATGTTCAGTCTTCTCAGCCTGATTCCAAATTGGTGCCGATAAACGTTGAACTGAAAATTTGTCCTTCCCACTTGTATTTTTCCATCCTGACAATGCAACATTATTTCAATTTTTTCTTTTTGACGTTGGCAATCAATCAAATGTTTCTATTCAAACATTCAGTAAGCAATAAAACAAAACAATGCATCAACCTCCAAAATGACCACTGCGAGTGATGTGTGAAGTGACATCACAGGAAAATTGTCTATATTCTGCCTCTGGTGGTGGTATCCAGAATGCTGCGGATGTGGCAAAGTAATGTCACACTTTGCTGTTTCTATGTAAAAGGCCGAGGCTTGTACTTGCCGGTTCTTCCGTTTCACCTCTTGTGTGGAAAATTTGCCAAACTCCAGTGTAGGCTAGTCCTGATTATACAGAACTGCAACATGGAAAAATCCCAGTTTTGCCATTCATTAGTCAAATTAGTTTTGACGGTAGTTCTTCTAGAGTGGGCCAGTAGATGTCATCAGAGTGTTGTTTCTCTCCAGGGAAATTAAAGAACGTGTCCTTTGTACAGTATACATATAAACAGTATTTAATATTACAATGCTACTTTTACTTCTCCTACATCAAATAGCTCTCTTATAGTGTAGTGTAATAGAAGTTATTTTGACTAGTATCATTTTGAAACCATCCACTGAATGTGGTTTCACAATGCATTATAGGCGTAGATAAGTCATCTTCATTCCAGGATTTATTCAGATGATTGTGGGGCAGTGTTTAGAAATTACAAGCTCAAACGACTGCTTGAAAATGCGGAAGTTTGTCTAATTTAAACCTTCCTAACTGTCAGCAAAGTTTGGACGAGTCACAGCCAGTATGTATCATTTTACTCACTTTTGTACACACACATGACAAGCTGACATCTCCACCAGTGTTCTCTTTTTAGTTTTAGGGTTTCAAAGCTTGTTTCTCCCACAGCACACCCTAAAGTCACGTCAAGAATGACGCCTTTGTAAATAGAGGTAGCTTTTCCCCTCCAGCACAATGGCCGTCTTTTACAACACTTAGGCACAATCGCCACCTCTGTCCGTCATTTACACACACATGCGTACAGTCTAATACAAACACACAGCAACTTCCTCCCTCTCTCACCTCACACACCTCGCTCACTCATTTTCAACACTCGCTTTCACAAAGTGCCCGTGCTTGGACACTGAGTTTGACACGCTACACGCTGTCACTCTAAGGGGGTGGACATGGGGGTGCAGCGTGTAGCGAGTGAATGGTGACGTGACGAAATGCTCTGTAGTACTCGCCAGAGACAACTGTCACTTTGTCTCTCGCCATGTTCATCTGTCAGCCACGGCATTGTACATCTCTAGGGGTGCACTTATTTTTTTTACTACAAATGCATGGATGTACATGACGACGACTGTGTCCCAGTGGACATCTTATGGAGTTTCTTAAGTCGAGTCCAACCTTTAAAGGGGACATTTGAAGAGTTCACATGCAAAAGCAGACATCTCCATTTTTTGTGAATTGAGTCAAATGATTTTTTAAAAATATCTGGTTCCGGTTTAGGACGGCACGGTGAGAAACTGGATAGGACATCTGCCTCACAGTTCTGAGGACCGAGGTTCACGGCTGGCCTCGCCTGTGCGGAGTTTGCATGTTCTCCCCGTGCCTGCATGGGTTTTCCCCGGGTACTCCGGTTTCCACCCACATACCAAAAACATGCATGGTAGGTTAATTGAAGACTCTAAATTCCCTGTGAGTCTGAATGTGAGTGAAAATGGATTTTTGTTTATATGTGCCCTGCGATTGGCTGGCGACCAGTTCAGGGTGCACCCTATCTCTCGCCCAGAGTCAGCTGGGATACGCTCCAGCACGCCCCGACCCTAGTGAGGATGAGCAGGACGGAAAATGGATGGATGGGTTCTGGTTTAACGCTAATACTTATTATTTAGGGTATTGTAACTTAATATGTACTAAACAATTACGATGCCAATTTGGATAAAATCTAACTTTTACTGAAGATGTATTTTAAAGAGGTGTTTGTCATTTCATCGCAAATTAAGACGAGAAAATAATTTAGTTGAAAAAGAGTCAAGTCCAAAATTTTCCACATAACTATAAAATTACTGTACATAGAAATGGTAGGTATTGTGCTTTGTGAATTAAAAAAACAAAACAAAAAAAACAGGTGAGTGTACTAGAACAATCTCTTGAACTAACATTCATTCGTTCATTTTTCATACCGCTTAACCTCACTAGGGTCGTGGGGGTGCTGGAGCCTATCACAGCTATCTTCAGGCGAGAGGCGGGGTACACCCTGAACTAGTTGCCAGCCAATCGCAGGTCACAGAGAGACAAACAACCATTCGCACTCACATTCACACCTACTGGCAATTTAGAGTCTTCAATGAACCTACCATGCATGTTTTTGGGATGTGGGAAAAAACCGGAGTACCTGGAGAAAACCTACATAGGCAGGGGGAGAAGATGCAAACTCCGCACAGGCGAGGCCAGCCGTGAACCTCGGTCCTCAGAACTGTGAGGCAGATGTCCTATCCAGTTTCTCACCGTGCCGTCCTAAACCGGAACCAGATATTTTAAAAAAATCATTTGACTCAATTCACAAAAAATGGAGATGTCTGCTTTTGCATGTGAACTCTTCAAATGTCCCCTAACCTCTCAGAATACTAACACCAATCTCACCAAATCAGCAATGGGAATTTTGGCTGTTTTTGAGAGCTGCTTCTTTAGGCTCATTTCCTTAAAAAGAGACGCAGCTTTCGGCTTCCAAGTGGTCCCTCGGTTTTTGTTTTTTTGTTTGTTTTTTTTGTTCTTGTTTCTTCAAATAATTAATTACCAAATTATTTGTAAAATGAATCATAGATAGCTGACCCTGACATAAGTCAAATGCAGGTTTTACTTACTCCTCCTGCTTTGCTGTTTGTTGCAGCTGCTCTACGTGGGACCACCACACGAGACCTCTACAGCCACTTCAGTCTGGAACTGGGGGACTAACAGTAAAAAGAACCATTTTGAAAATGTTTGTAAAGTGGAGCCCACTGTCAGCTTTAATTTGTTGGACATTTATCTAAACAAGAGTGTATGAGAACACAGTTACTTGCCTGACATGTTTATTATTTATATAAAAAAAAAAATGTTAAATAACATTTGTTGATGCATTGTATGTTATGGGTTTTACACTGACAATGGTTTTACACCTTTCCTTAGAATAGTTTCAACTGACAGCATCCCACCATTCAGCCACTTTTGGTGTACAGTACTTTTACAAAGTAATAGGCGTAAGTGTATTTCTTGTCTTGTTCAAATTAATTCCCAGCGTTGATGAAGCTGTATGGTAAGTACAGCTCCATGGCGCCCTACAAAAAAGTTTCCTCACTAAATTAAATCACCAATTTGGTTTGGCTTGTCTGACATGTTGAGTATCGACAGAGTGGGGTGTGTCCTTATCTGTCTTAAACACATCCATCCATCCATCCATCCATTATCTGAGCCGCTTCTCCCCACAAGGGTCGCGGGAGCGCTTGAGCCTATCCCTGCTATCATCGGGCAGGAGGCGGGGTACACCCTAAACTGGTTGCCAGCCAATCGCAGGGCACATACAAACAAACAACCATTCGCACCCACATTCACACCTACAGGCAATTTTAGACTCTTCAATCAACCTACTATGCATGTTTTTGGGATGTGGGAGGAAACCGGAGTGCCCGGAGAAAACCCACGCAGGCACGGGGAGAATATGCAAACTCCACACAGGTGGGGACGGGGATTGAACCCCTGTCCTCAGAACTGTGAGGCAGACGCTCTAACCAGTCGTCCGCCGTCTTAAACACAGTTTGTGGGTTTTCTCCACTGGAGCAGCACAGGCATTTTTGTGGCCTTCAGATGCTCTTTGACTACATATAGCTCCAAAACTACTGAAGATTCTTTGGTCTACTTTTGAGGATAAAACTACTCTTATGTTTTTATTTTGAAGCGTAACTGTTGATGCATGTATCAGATCCCAGCATATAATAATATTGTTGTTTCTTTTTACGTATACCTCCTTTAGACTTATATTGTTGAAGACACCACCAACGATTGATAAGGGATATCAGTTCTGTCATTAATGGGTGCATTCCAGGCCATAGTTGGAGTAGGCTCACCAGCGTCTGCTTCGTCCAATAAGTTACCGCCTCACTCGGTTTTGTGTTGTGTGTGGGTCCACATAGCAGAGACACTTCTGGGAAAGTTTGTTTATTAAACACAGCGGCACACGTTATTCAGCCTGTGGCTCACACTACCGACATTTGAGCACACACTGTAGGCCTGCAAAGCTATTTGATTGACAACTGAAAAAGGAGTGGGGCGTATTTTTAGCACATTCATTGAACAAACCCATATCATCTGGGTGGAGATCTATTTTGGATTGCTTTCCCAGCTTCGTCTGTATGTTAATGTCCCTTCATTTGTGACATTACGCTGGCAAAATTTGCATTCCCGATGAGGGATGATATTTGTGTGTTCCTCTGTGTGTCTGCACCCACTATAGTAGCACTATAACACTGTCGATGGGCTTTAATCCTTTTGGGGGGCTATGGGGGAAAATCTACTTTGAAGTCTGACCACTTTTTTTTTTTTATTACTCTTGTCCTCCCTGTCTTGAGTTATGTGTGTGTGTTTTGTACACCGCCAAGACCACCAAACATTATGCCCTTCCTTGTTTCGGTCTCCCAAAATGCCGGTTCTGTGTGGAGGAAACGTAAAAATGATTGGAAAAAAAAACAACTCTGTCAATACTCTGGGACCTGGTTTCAGAAATTATCATATTCGGGCTCCCAAACCAGGGTGGAGCCAGGAGGTGGGTGAAGGGTGGTCACCCAGATGGCAACCCCTCACTTGTGTAGGGAATAATCGAGAAAACATTTGCCAGTCACCCATTGATAGTCGTCCCTAACAGTACTGCGCCTGAACTTCCTCGTCGCGGTCTGAGTCCGCGCATGCGCTTTGAGGAACACCGATTCGAGCGCATGCGCAGTTGGCAGGTCTTGTCGCTCGTTAAACTCCCTCGCAGTTCCGCATCAGGGCCTTTCTCACTACCGGGAACACAAATGCTGTGTGTCGGCGAACGGCAGCAGCGGGCGGCTACTGGCAGGCCGCGCCGCATTTTCCTTCCCGTCAAGCTCCCTCCCCTCCCAGCCGTGACGTAAGAGGAAATAGAAGCACCCGATTGGTCGCGGTCCCTGCCAGTCACTCTTTATTCCCGCTGCGCTTGCAGCAAGCTGCCGGCGGTGGGCGGGAGCTCGTTGTGAAAACTATAAGGTCATTTGAATTACGCTAGCTAAAAGGTTTCATCTCTCACAATGAAGCTGGAAATCATGTCGCGGATCGGCATAATGAACGGATGATGCTCGCCCGGTCAAAGTCGACACGCTCAGCCAGGCCAATCGGAGCGGAGACGTTGTTGTCTTAACAACGACAAAAGGGAAGGCGATCCCCGGGTGCGCGTATCTGTCTCCACGCGCCGCTATCAAGCTGAGCCGAGCGGCCGTGCGTGAGGGGAGAGGAGGCGAGCAGCAGGCTGGCCTGTAAGCAGATCAAGGGGCTCGGCGTCTGGGAGGTCTTCTTTGGCACATTACACGCTGTTTCGGAATCAGGTGAGAGGCATTGGTGCGTGTGCGGAACAAAAGGTTGACGTGATGATGACTGTGCGCTCGCCCTCTGTCAACCTTGCGGGCGATCAGTGCGCTTAACCCATTTGACTGAGCGAGCTCATCCCGCCACGTTACGCAGCCACGGCGGCGAACTGCACATCCGCCGCGTCTCACGCTATCAAAACGCACTGCGGCCCCACCGAGCAACGACGCATCCACCCGCAGCGTCTAATTGCGCACGGCACCACCTCCGGGCCCGTCCGCACGGTCTCGACAGGCCCTGCGTGGAAGCCCACATGGCACACTGGGTGCCAGCCCACAACCGCAATATGATGCTACGCGCCTTTTAAATTTCCGGGTGCAACAGCGGCAATTGCGATGACTGTCTTCCGCTCTTTTGCTTTGCTCGCTCCTCACATTGAACGCTTAATGTGTTTCCGAAGGAATGAGGAAGGCAGAGAGCTCCTCTGTGCAAGCTCTGTGACTAATGTCATAAGAATGCACCCTTCCGTGACGCTCAGATAAGAACGGTCCAGCTGCTGCGCCATGATGAAAACTTAGACTTGATCCAGAGATGTCACCGGACACTGTCACGACACACCAGCGACCTCCACCAAGGAAGCTCGGGTTTCCTCTGTGTGCCGGCTTTGTGTATATGCTGGGTTCACAAGCTGTAATGTCAAACCAAGTTCCTCTATATGAGCCCGATTGGACTTTGCGGGGGAATATTCAAATTAACATGACAAAAATCACATTTTGGATGCATCTCTCAATTACCTTTTGTATCTATTTAGATTGTAGATTGGAGCCTTTTAACAGTTGACAAACGTTTCAGGCTTGCCAGAGGCTTGCGTGCTCTTTCTGTTTATAGCTTGCCTACGTTGAACCTGAAAGATTGCATACAATCGGTCCCAGAACACTGGTTGGCATCAAATTTGTTCAATTTCAAATCTGTCTTTCTCACGATAAAACCTTTTATGAACTATTTTGACATTGTTAACGGACAACTGTAAAAAAAAATAACTGTAAAGTACTATTATTACGCTGCCCCTAACATATCTGATTGTAAACATTTTTAACTGCCTGCAAGTGTAAAAATGAACCAACCCCTGTAAAAACATCCATCCAACCATTTTCTATAGCAGTGAACATCCTTGATTGGTTGCCGGCCAAACATAAGGCACATATAGACAAACAACCATTCACATTCACACTGATTGACAGTTTAGAATCTTCAATGTCCCCCCCCCCCCAAAAATGTAAACCAACCTGTGTCATCAGAATCAGAATCAGAATCAGAATCATCTTTATTTATCACATTGTCTTAGAACGGGGATGTTTGTTTTGCTCAAATACAGCACAATAAAGAGTCTTATCTCTTAAGTAACCTTGCTTCTACTGGGGTGTTTGCCACGAGATTCACCCTTGTCACAGCCTTCACCCTTTCACTGCGTGTGCGTATGTTGTTGCAGGATGCTGCGTTTCGCGTGTTGCACGGCCCTGCTGTTCGTCTTGAGGCTGCTGACGAGCCTGCCCTGGTTCCAGGTCCTGCCCGCCATCCTGATATTCTACCTGGGAAGCGGAGGATGGCGCTTTCTGCGGATTTTTGTCAAAACAATAGGCAGAGACTTGCAGTAAGTTTTGAAAGGTCCTGTGATTTGTTTGTGTTTAAGTGCGCATGAGGAATCTCATTCATGTATTTCACGGATGCCTTTCATGTATGTTGCGAGCGTGAGCTAAAACATCACGAGGTAGGAGTATGAATTTGCATCATCATCGGCTGCCCAGAAGGCGTGGATTAACAGACATAGATTCATTCAAAACTTTGTGACAGACCAGGTTGCTGAAATATGGCAGTTAAAAAGTTGGCAGGAAGAGCAAACCATTCTTCCACAAAGCCAATATTCACTGTTGTTTGTCTTCAATCACTCCTCTGTTTGTAAAAGACAAAATGGTCTCTTGTTAGAAGGAAGCCAAAGTGAACTAACCAGTTGTAATTAAGTGGAGCCAACTGTCTTTGTGTTTTAAAGTAATCGTAAATACGTTCCGTTTATTAGGTATGCTGCATAATCTGTTGAGATGCAGTTCAAGAGTTGTATCGTAATAATTCCCAGTCTTGAGTCTTGACTGATAGAGAGGTATTCCTTCAACAATGGTTATTATTGAGCTTGTAGTTTGCAGTGGTGTACATTAGATAAGATTATCCTTTATTGATCCCCACGGTGGAAATTTCTATATTTTACAACAGGGTAGAGTAAAACAGCTCACAGCAGATTGTTAAAAAAACAGCTTAAAATAGCAAATAAAAAACTAATATAGAAGATTAAGTGACATCATTTGTGTAGCAGAGTCGATCTGTTGGTAGTCAGCAATTATACAACTCTCTGTCTGTTATCAGGATCTTTGCACCTTTGCAATATCAAGTGCAATGTTTCCATTTTGACCCCGGACCCACCCTCTCCTTTTCCGCCTTGCTGTAATGTTTTATGGCAGATGTCATTATCGTCATTATCCTACGTAACAAATGACCTTTGTTTTTCAAACATGGAGCTCAAGGTGAGACCTGTGGCACTAAAGTCCATCCATCCATCCATTTTCTGAGCCGCTTCTCCTCACTAGGGTCGCGGGCGTGCTGGAGCCTATCCCAGCTGTCATCGGGCAGGAGGCGGGGTACACCCTGAACTGGTTGCCAGCCAATCGCAGGGCACATAGAAACAAACAACCATTCGCACTCACAGTCATGCCTACGGGCAGTTTAGAGTCTCCAATTAATGCATGTTTTTGGGATGTGGGAGGAAACCGGAGTGCCCGGAGAAAACCCACGCAGGCACGGGGAGAACATGCAAACTCCACACAGGCGGGGCCGGGGATTGAACCCGGGTCCTCAGAACTGTGAGGCTGACGCTCTAACCAGTCGGCCACCGTGCCGCCGGCACTAAAGTCATAAACTTCATTATTTGGAAGTGATTTGGATTGGGTTAAAATGTTCGTGATTGTGTATTCTTGTTATATACATCCAAGCTGATTTGACAAAAATATAGCTTTGAGTTTCTGAATTTTACTTTTTTCACTTAAAAAAAACAAAAAACAAGTACTGAAAAAAATAAGGGATAGCCTTAATAACAATATTATATTTGTAATGAATATGTACTTCTCATTTTTAAAATCAACGTAGTCAGTGTTTAGACATTTTTATGCAGAATAAAGAAACATTCACATGTGTGGTAATAACAGTAATGTACTTGAGATCTAAACAGGAGCCACAACATTTTCTTTTTATTTTTTTCAAATGCTTGGTTTGTACATCGAAACTGTAATTTAACACCTTACCCGTTAATTTAAAGTAGACTCTAATTGCACTTCCCTCCATTTTCATATAGAAGTACCTTTAAAAAAATCCACCATTTGTCAAATATCTTGGAACGTAATATGGTCCTGAACTATTTTAATGAGCTATGTGCCGAAGCACAGAACTGAGAAAGTAAATATGCAAATAAATACAGTGTACTGTATTACCATCATCACGCATGAAATTAATACGCAGTAGATGCAAGACTGGTTGGCATATGTATGACCACTGTTCAAATTGGGCCATATTCTCCTGTTCGAGTGTAAGTCTATTTTTTTATTTTTATTTTTTTTAATTATTCATTTACGTGCCTGACTTACGCACCTTTCAGCTACGCACATTCTCCCGTCCAGACTGTTCTGACACACCCACCGTGTGTCATCTGGAAAATTGTGCACAGGCACCAAAGAGACGCGACTCATTGAAGTCTGAGGCAGGCTGTAAATCATGGAGCATGGGGTTTTCCTGAGACCTGGAAATGTCCTAGAAATCCATCCATCCATCCATCCATTTTCTGAGCCGCTTTTCCTCACTAGGGTCACTGGTGTGCTGGAGCCTATCCCAGCTATCATCGGGCAGGAGGCGGGGTACACCCTGAACTGGTTGCCAGCCAATCGCAGGGCACATACAAACAAACAACCATTCGCACTCACATTCACACCTATGGGCAATTTAGAGTTTTCAATTAACGTGCATGTTTTTGGGATGTGGGAGGAAACCGGAGTGCCTGGAGAAAACCCACGCAGGCATGGGGAGAACATGCAAACGCCACACAGGCGGGGCCGGGGATTGAACCCCGCTCCTCAGAACTGTGAGGCTGACGCTCTAACCAGTCGGCCACGTGCCACCTCCTAGAAATCCATTTGGAAAATATAACACACTTTAAAATATGAAAATTCCTTCCGTAGTGGATGTGCTGTCACTAGTGAGACGTGCACACTCCATCTAACACGCTACATTTTGAAGGCGAGCACGTGTTTTTTATACTGTATGAAATAAATCCAATAAAAGTAATTCAATCAGAATACTTTGCTTATGACTAAATGCATGTTTTGAGGTACATCAATATAAAAAAAAGGGTGTGTCTGCTGTTCTATAGGTCAGCGGTGCCCTGCAGCCTTCCTTGCACCACAGACTGCAGGTGAATTACTTTAACATATTTGACAACCAACATAGAAGTAAATAAAAACAAACGATTCAACATCTAACTCATCATTGCGCTATTACGATGACTTTAATTCTTGTAATATTGAACAATGCGCTTTCCAAAAAAAGTCCAAGTTACCAGCAGCATGTTTGAAGCAGAAAAGCTCCTCTCACTCCCAAGGTGAAATAAATTCTTCCGGCAATCATTTTTGCCAGTGGAGGAGTTCAAGTATCTTGGGGTCTTGTTCACGGTTGAGGGAAAAATGGAACGTGACATCAACTGGTGGATCGGTGCAGCATCTGCAGTGATGCAGACTTTGTATCGATCCGTTGTGGTAAAGAAGGCGCTAAACTGAAAGGCGAAGCTCTCAATTCACCGGTCGATCTACGCTCCTACCCTCACCTATGGTCACGAGCTGTGGGTCGTGACCGAAAGAACAAGATCCTGGATACAAGCGGCCGAAATGAGTTTCCTCCGCAGGGTGTCCGGGCTCTCCCTTAGAGATAGGGTGAGAAGCTCGGTCATCCGGGAGGGGCTCAGAGTTGTGCCGCTGCCCCTCCACATTGAGAGGAGCCAGATGAGGTGGCTGGGGCATCTGATTAGGTGAGGTGTTCCGGGCATGTCCCACCGGGAGGAGACCCCGGGGACAACCCAGGACACGCTGGAGAGACTATGCCTCCCAGCTGGCCTCGGGGCGCCTCAGGATCCCCTCGGAAGAGCTGGATGAACTGACTGGGGTGAGGGAAGTCTGGGCGTCCATGCTCAAGCTACTGCCCTCGCGACCTGACCTCGGATAGGCGGAAGAAGATGGATGGATGGATATTAAATTAACATTTTGAACTGAACTACTAAATATATAAAGTTGTTTTCACTATACAGTATTCAAATGTACTGAGATGTACAGAGCCCCCAAAGGGAAATGGAAGAAAAATAAAAAGGGTGAAGGAAAAAGTTTTCTTCTTCCAACTTTTTTTCTCCATGTTACATTAGGGGCTTTAGTAGTGTAGAGATGCACCTGTATAATTTAAGCAATTGGAGGATGTCCAGTGGGATACATTGTGACCGTCTACAACCCTTCATTTCCATTTGAAACTGTTGTACTAACAGCTGCTAATAAGTTCTTGCTGTTTTCTTTTTCTTTTTCAGCGCGGCAGCAGTGCTGTTGCAGGTCAAGATGAACGTCAAACGCCACCTCCGGGAGAAGAACACTATTCCCACCATCTTCGCTGAGACTGTGGGGCGTCACGCAAACAAAACGGCGCTGATCTTCGAAGGCACCGGTGAAACGTGGACCTTCCGACAGTTAGACGAGTACTCCAACCAAGTGGGCAACCTGCTGCTTCAGCGTGGCTTTAAAGTAAGGCAAATCTATAGTTGTAAACGTCCGCCTGTCAAATCTCCCAGCAGTTGGACACCCGCTCTGCTTTGTGTGTTTTCATCCTCAGGAGGGCGATGTGGTGGCCATTTTCATGGAGAACAGGTCCCAGTACGTGGGTCTCTGGCTTGGCATGGCCAAGATTGGAGTGGAGGCCGCTCTCATCAACTTCAATTTGAGACTAGAGGCCTTGGTGCACTGCGTAACCATTTCCAACGCCAAAGCGGTAGTGTTTGGATCCGAATTGATTGATGGTAAGTAGCATTTGCTCTCTATCATATCAGGAACGCTAGCAGAGACACTTCTGGATACATATGTTTAGTGATCCATTTACAGTGTGCAATGTGTGTTGACGTACGTTGCTCAGTACTCTGACAGGAGACCTTAAGTGGAGCACAGAAAATGTACAAAGCTCATATAAGATTGGCGGCTTTGGAGGGGATGTCTCTTCAATATCAGTCACTGGAGCTTTTAAATGGCTCATGGATTAAATGAAGGTATGAAGGGGAGGAATATCACAACACACAACATTGTGTTAAAAGACTGAACTGATCAGAGAACAGAGGAGGTATGCATTAAAAAATTGGGAGTGGCTGTGTACAGCTAAGATGTGCCATACCGCTGAATGATAGATTTGCATAAAATTTGTCTTTAGTGTGTCAGGTTTTTTTTGTGTGCATAATGCAGGTCACCGTTTTATTTAAATTTTATTTAAAGGAGATATAGATGTCTTAATAAAATGTTGTACGTTCTTCAGTCAAAATACATAAAGGATAAAGAATTGGAGCAAACTTATCATCCACTTATAACACTGGTAGAAATTTCTCTCTTTTTTTCGGGCCTGGTTCTATCTCTAGGAGTAGAGGCAATGCTCAACCCGTGCCCCTGTGCTGCTGAGTCAATGAAGAGTACGAGTTTCATTACCATGATGACCGGAAAAGGGGCTAGGGAGTTGCGTATAGGCAAGCGGGTACTTGTTGACATACTGTATGATTGGAAACATTGTTTTGAAGTGATCCTATGATAGGATGTTTAAAAGAAGTTCCCTTCATTGACATTGGAGAAAATAAACAATTGATCGATTGCTAGTTTTCAAATAGACAATATAGTATATAATGCATATATAAAATACAGTGTATACAGTATCCTATTTCTAATGCTATGGAAGAATCTCCCTCGAAAGATTCAAAACTGCTGTTTCAGTGCCGGAGTTGTGCCATAGGTAAATGTAGCTCAATTTTGCTTAGCTGACGCCATGTTCATCTTCAAATAATAACAGAAGAAATAACCTGTAATATGATGTCATCGCTTTACCTGCAGTATTTTTGCTTTTAAACATGAGAGGCTGCATTGGAGTTGGAGAACTGCAGCCCAGCATTGTAAAGTGCTCATAAATTAGTCTTTTACCACCTCGTGGTGCTTTTTGGGTGCCTGCCAAATGTTAAAACAAAAACGGTGCTGATGTCAGCTAATTTGAAGAGTGATTTAAGATGGCTGCTTTGCGCCGCATCCTCAACCTGTTTTTTTCTTAATGGCGGCATGCATTTTAAAGGTAGTACAAGGGAACACGCAAGCCAATTGGGGGCAGCTTGTTTCCTAACAGAGTGATTGGGTTGAATTTCATTGTCCTGAATCTGACATTTATATTGTACCACATGCTTGGGTTTCTGAATTAGGATAATAATTGTCCCTTGTTTCCTCCAGCTGTGTCCGAGGTCCACATTTCAATGGGGAAGACGGTGCAGATGTTTTGTTCTGGAGACTGGGACCCCAAACGGGTACCGCAGGGTACCGAGTGCCTCGAGCCGCTGCTTGCCGCTGCTCCTTCGCACCTGCCCAGTCGACCACAACGCTGCTTCACGGGTAAGGAGGCCACGCCCGGGAAATCATACCCAGCGATGTTTGATGAAATTTAAACGGGGACAAAAATTGCTTGTGTACAAATAGTTCTCTGGAGGGCCTGCCCGCACATCCAGTGTGAAATTACCCAACCAAATAGATCTTTTGTTTGCTGCCTTTATCCAAAAATGTTCTGATTTTTGCCTGAATTTGGCTTCACAATTTGGCTAATTTACATACTACTGCCTCCACACATGTGTGGTTTCTGGCTAGGCTGGGCCAAGATCCCCCATTCGCAAGCGACAACTTATTACGTCAAAGCCAAAAGGTAATCACAGCTGCAGAGTTAGCCCAGATTAGCATTATCAGCATTGGCTTCTGATAAATACAGATGCGCGAATGTTTGGTAAAGTTGTCGACGTGGGGCTGGGGGGGTATTTGTCTTTGGCGATGTGTCTGCTGCATGTGTTACATGCACAGATTCACTGCACTAATTTTCAAGTGTAATTTGGCGGCTTGGTGATAAAATGTTGCCTCCACGAATGATATATACAGTCATGGTTGGCAAATACTGCCAATTTTTAGCCAGGACTCTATATTATATTTGAATAGGCGCTGGCTTTTTTCTTCACACTCTGGGCAAGTAGTTGTCCTTGCACTGTTACAACTAACTAGCTTTGCTAAATATATGACGCTAGGCAGACTAAGCAATGCAGCGAATAACTTTTGTGATCTATTATAACCAAAGTCAAACAAGGAATTATCAAGTACAGTATAAAAGATATAGATCTATCATCCAGGGCAGGAAAATATACTTACATATAAATACAAAATATTAAATCTATTTCCCTTTTATTGTGACTAACTCATTTGTTATCTTAATTAGATGTTTTAGTCAAAGAAGAAATAGCTTGCATCTCCATCCACACAACCTGAATAAAAAATATCAATTTACTCCCTATCTGCTCACTTAATCTTTGCCTGTGTAATCAGTGATGACAACGGTGCAGTTGCGTTGGCAATAAAACTATTGACCTTCGCCCACATACTTGGTAAATAAAGGTCGTCCGAGCAAACGTCTTTTGGATCAATCAGTTTAGGGTTTGATCAGAGTGTGTCTCTGTTGAATACACATTTTTTCTGTCTCTATATGTGCCCTGAGATTAACTGGCGACCAGTACAGGGTGTGATCCGCCTTTCACTCTAAATCAGTTGAGATAGACTCCGGCTCCCCCTGACCATTTAAGGAAATGGTCATTTGAACTATTCAAATCTATTCAATCTAAACAATTCATCCCATTCTGTGTCACAGGGAAATTGGATTCTTTCCAGCTGACTTAAATTGGTAGGCGGGCACACCTGGGGTTGATCACCTGTCAATTACAGGAATGACACATAAAGACAGACATTTACACTATGGGCAATTTAAAGTTTTCAGTGAATTTAGCATGCATGTTTTTGAATCTGGAGGCCAGAATACTTGTAAAGGAAAAAACCCACGCTAGTCTAGCACAGGTTTAACATGTAAACTGCACACTGAACGAATTTGAAACGTTAACTATTTTGTCAACTACTGTGCAGTGTCACCCACATACAGAAAACATGTTAAGATAGTTCATTAAAAAATTACTGTGAGCTCAATACTCTGTTTTCCAGATCGCCTCTTCTACATTTACACGTCAGGAACCACCGGGATGCCGAAAGCTGCCATTGTTGTGCACAGCAGGTAGGTAGCAAGTGCGCTGCTAAGACCGGAAGCTCCAGACTGATTGAGTCATGTGGCCTTTTTCAATGTGTCAAGTAGCTAAACATTGTTTTGACTTGACTCACACGTTCCTCTGATCACAGGTATTACCGCATGGCCGCTCTAGTCTATTACGGTTTCAGGATGACACCAGATGACATCTTGTATGACTGCCTTCCACTCTACCACTCTGCAGGTAAACACACTACTGTATATGTGACTATATAAAATAGCTTTAGGGCACATTAAATGAAAAAGGTAAAATATTTAGTTTTGCGCTCTGGCTGACTATCTGTCATTGTTCATCCCAAAAGGGTTTGGGCGGGGTTGCAGAGTTCTTCCGTAGCAAACTCAACTGACCATGACTTTATGGACTGGGTGTGGTACAGTCATTCTGGATCAGAAGTGGCCTTCCCCAAACTATTCCAAAAAAGATGGGATCATAAATTGTCCAAAATGTCTTGACAAGACCAAGAATTAAGATTCATGGAAAATGAAGGGGTTTAAACCAACCTCTGATGTATTGACTAAGTGATGTGTCCCGAGACTTTCTTGTTTGTATTGTGTAATTCATTTCTAATATTCATTTCTCTCTGCTTTTTTTTTTTTATCCTGACACGACATTGGTAAACTACTACTTAAAACATTAAAAAAATAAAGCCAAACCATACCCAAACAGTCTTTTTTTTTTCCACTTTTCCGTGTACCACTTCAAGTGTGTTTAATTTTACTTTTAGTTTCAAATGCCTTCAACTTCAATGTCTCCAAGGTGTCTAATAATGCAAACTTTTTGCCAGGTAACATTGTGGGAGTGGGCCAGTGTATAATCCATGGCATGAGTGTCGTCCTCAAAAAGAAGTTCTCTGCCTCCCGTTTCTGGGACGACTGCGCCAAGTACAACTGCACCGTAAGGAAACAAACAAGTTATTATTATTTTTGTTTTCTTAATGTGTTTTTCATTGTTGTAAGATGCAGTTGCCATATCACCTTGTCCCTCAGATTGTGCAGTACATCGGTGAGATTTGCCGCTACCTGCTCAACCAGCCAGTTCGGGACATGGAGAAACAGCATTGTGTGCGCATGGCGCTAGGTAACGGCCTACGTCAGTCCATATGGGAGGAATTCATGACGCGCTACAACATTCCACAGATAGCAGAATTCTACGGAGCAACTGAGTGCAACTGCAGCTTAGGAAACTTTGACAACAAGGTAGGCATGTGAGACGGGAGTCACTTAAATACTTGAGCTCTCGTGAATGGATGTGTCACACTTCGACCCTGGTTGTCCAAATGCACACAATGCGTTTAGTTAGCATCTTTCTGCATATGTGAACACTCCAAACTCAGAAATGAATCAAAATGTCATCTCGTCTTAATGGACCAGAAAAAGAACTGTCCTTTTGTAAAAATAACTCAAAATTTAAAAATGTTTTCACTCAACTCTCCCAAATAATTCCGTTGTTAGTAATTCAAAACGGCGCACATCTGAACGCTGAATATTAACTCAGACTCGTTAAAAGCTAACCAAACTGGGATTACCTCAGGAGAACAGAAAGTGGTTTAGGTTGACATTATTATTTGTATTGAGTGAGGGCCAGGGCTTCTCTAGCTTTTGATATTTGGGGTGGCTTAGCCCCCCCCCCAAAAAAAAAAACATTTGTCAATGGGGGTGAATTTTAGGGAACCCACAATTTATCTTAGGGGCGCTAAAACAATAAATCTTTGCCATAAGCACATACTACCAAATAATTTTGTGGGTGCTTGAGAGGTTTTTACGCCTAGCGACGCCACTGACTGACATTTTATTCCACTTGAAGTGGACCACAAAGGTTGTCTTTCATATGGACCTGCAATATGAAAAGTCCCTTTTCTGATGGTGCCCTTTCTGTTTCACTTTAATAGGACAAGTTGTTTAAAAGGCATGTAAACCAACAGGAAGGGGACTGATCTTTTTGCATTTGCACTCCTACAATTTACTCCTGGTTTAATAATATTCATCCACTAGGGTTGTGGGCATGCTGGAGCCTATCCCAGCTGACTCTGGGCGAGAGGAGGGGTACACCCTGAACTGGTCACCAGCCATTCGCAGAGCACACATAGAGAAACAACCACTTGCACTCACATTTACCCCTACAGGCAATTTAGTCTTCGATTTACCTACAATGCATGTTTTGGAGATGTGGGAGGAAACCGGAGTACCCGCAGAAAATCCCCGAATACACGGGGAGAACATGCAAACTCGACACAGGCAAGGCCGGATTTGAACCCCGGTCCTCAGAACTATGAGGCAGATGTGCTAACCAGTCGGCCGGTGTGCAGTGGCAATGTAAGACTAAGTAAATTTGAATTGTTTTGTCTCAACATTGTACTGGATAAGTGAACTACCTGTAACTTCTCAAAGGCTATGAAGACTGCCTCAGGATTTTTTTTAAGCATTGTGTGCATAAAAAACACCAGACTAATTGCTCTGAATTCATTAGATGTCTGAACGTATGGAGTATGTAAGAAAAAAACCTTAAATAATAATAATAAAATAAAAGGTTTTGGGGGGAAAAAAGTTTTGATGTTGATGATGTACTTCCAGGTCAGTTTTGACCAGACTAGTAACAGGGTATCAAGAGTTTTACTTTCAGATTAGTGTAAAATATTAACACATCAAATCAGTTCTATACGGTTTGCTATGAAGTTCCGAAACGGGGTGTGAAAAGGGAACAAAGTTCAACATTTAAACAAACAAACAAAAAAAGACTTCTTACAGGTTCCGTTATACATTTACGCTGCTGTTTGGTAATCTCTAAACACAAGAAGCGGAGGGAGAAAAGTTCCTCAAATGGACATTACACCCATAAAAAAAGAGGTGGTCATTAAATTAATTCAGGAACGAAATAAGTCAGTGTAACAACACGGATGTTAGAATGATGCTAGAATTACCCTGCCTACCCTTTTATGGTCTTCAGTGTCCTGTTAGGGCTTTGTGTTAAAGAGATCCTTTCTTCTGCTTCTTTTTTGTTGTTGTTGCGGGGTTGGACTGAGGAAGTCAGCTTTTGCACCCTTTGTTTTAAATGACTTTCCTAACATTTGGTGTTGCGATGTCCTGCAGGTGGGAGCGTGCGGCTTCAACAGTCAGATTCTACCTTTCATCTACCCCATCCGACTAGTGAGGGTAGATGAAGAGACCATGGAGCTCATCCGAGGGCCCGACGGCGTCTGCATTCCCTGTAAACCCGGTGAGGGGATTTATTATTACTGGATGTGGCTGTATGAAACTACACCAGTGAACACTAGTCCGCTAGGACCTCACTTTCCCAATGTCCATCTGTTTAGGCGAGCCTGGTCAGCTGGTAGGCAGGATCATGCAGAATGACCCTCTACGCAGATTTGATGGCTATGTCAACCAATCGGCAACCAGCAAGAAGATCGATCATAGTGTGTTTAAAAAGGGAGACAGTGCTTATCTTTCTGGTAAGTATGCACCGTTTATCCAGTATATGTACACGATTGTATAATTGGTGTCTCCTCCTCTCACCAGGTGATGTGTTAATCATGGATGAGTGCGGCCACATGTACTTCAAGGATAGGACAGGAGACACCTTCCGCTGGAAAGGAGAGAACGTCTCGACCACTGAGGTGGAAGGGACCCTCAGCAGGCTGCTCGACATGAAAGACGTCGTGGTCTACGGGGTGGAAGTACCCGGTAAAGTGTGAAATACACACAACACGTGAACCTGCCTGATAATACAATCGACACCAATGATTCGAGAGAACAATCCTTCGCAATTTTGTGCATTTAGGCGCAGAAGGGAAGGCAGGGATGGCCGCCATCGCTGATCCTAATCATTCCTCTGACCTGGACAAGTTTGTGAAGGATCTGGACAAGGCTCTTCCTCCATACGCCAGGCCGATCTTCCTCCGCTTTCTACCAGAAGTCAGCAAGACTGGTAAAAGAACTCTCTCTTTAGAAATTATACAGTATATGGCTGCACATCAATAAACAAGAATATGGATGGAAAGTTCATTTATTTCAGTAGTTCAATTCATAAAGTAAAACTTATACAGTCATTAAACTAAAATAACCCAATTCGAATACTTTTTAGAAGATCTATTCATACCCAATTTCTTTATTTTAAATGATTTTCAATATTATGTAATATTCCCAATTTCTTTATGATAAATTTGGGGTTTTCGTTCAGAAAAATAAAGCCATGGAATATTTCACTCTGTGTGTCGTGAATCAGTGTAATATGTGAGTTTCACTTTTTAAATTGAACTACTAAAATCAATTCTCACGAGACTCACAATACTCCACAATGTTCTCATTTGTTAAGATTCGTTTTGAAAGTACAGTCATGCCTTGATATAAGAGTTTAAATCGTCCCATGACCACGGTCCTAACTCAAATCATCATGTGTAGAAATGAATGGAAATGCCATCAATCTGTTCCAGCCACCCACACCCCCCCCCAAAAAAAAACAACGAAAAATGTTTGTAATGTTTTTTGATGAGGACAAATATCACTCTATAGTATTAAACTTCATAAAAACATACAGTACTGACAATTAAATAGAATTTGAAAGAAACTATTTTTGTCACACTTTCTCCTGCAATGCACATTGTGCTGCTCAGTCTGATGTATACACCTTGACCACCTGGGGGCAGTATCAGAAAGACATGCATACAAATACACTGTACTGTACTCAGCATAAATATTAGTCGTTCTTCGCAAGGGATATGCCTGTGAGTAGTGTTATATTATCTGTCTACATGTGTTGCGCCCAGGTTTGTGTTCAGATATCCATTGCTTAAAGGGTAACAACACCGTTACATAGATGCTAATTGGGAGCCTGTGTGCCTATAGTGTTTCCCATGTATGCTAGTGGAAGCCTATGTGGTTGTTTCAAATACACATGTAATTATTTTTTTTATGTTTAGTTTTGACAGTAACCTCCAGCTGAGAGTGACAATAAACAGCTTGAAGCCTCTTTTTGGAAGAATATTTTCTAATTTTATCTGCCAAACTGCTGTTCGTTCTGAAGTGAGTTGAGTCACCTGCTGCCATACAGCGGTCATATTTCGTTTGTGCTCGTTTGTGCTCGCAAGTCAAATTGCCAATTGTTTGAAAAGGAATAGGAAGGAGTATAAGCATATTTAATGCTAACTCAATTATCAATATTAAATTACGAACATATAGTAAACTACAAAAAAAATACATTATAATTATTTTTAAAAGTTTAAATACAGGTCAGCATCTTAATTAGTGATTGGCCTGGCTGCCTAACAGTCGAGATGTTCTGGGTTTGAATTTTGACTCCGCCTGTGTGGAGTTTGCATGTTCTCCACGTGCTTGTGGTTTTCTAAGGATACTCCAGGTTCCTCCCACTTTCTAAAAACATGCATGTTAGGTTAACTGAAGACTTTAAATTTTCCTTAGATGTGAATATGAGTTTGATGGGTTGTTTGTCTTTTTGTGCCCTGGGATTGACTGGCGACCAGTCCAGGGTGTTCCCCGCCTCGCACGCAAAGTCATTTGCACAAGCGCTCTGGAAAATAGATGGATGGACCAAGCTTAAAGTCAAGAAGCTCTTGGTTTAAATCTAAAAAAATAATTTTGAAAAAGGAAATTACTTTTTATTCACCCTGTATACTACCTCCTCTTTTGTGTGGATTCCAATTTGTTTGAAATATTGACAAATATTTGCATGTCATCTCAGGAACGTTTAAATTCCAGAAGACGGAGCTTCGTCGAGATGGCTTTGACCCCCGAGTGGTGTCGGACAGACTGTTCTTCCTTGATTCCAGTAGAGGGCGCTACGTGCATCTGGACGAGGAGCTGTACCGCTCCATACTTTCAGGGAAACATAAATTGTGATAACGGAGCTTCCCTCGATATCTCCACCTATATGTATACACACGCTCACACACAAATGGATACAAAAATGAAGAGGTATTATGTGATCAAGATGGAAAGTTGCAGCAAATGAAATGGCCACACACATTCCCACATCCCCAAAGCGACTTTTTGGATTGCTACATAACAAGCTGCAGCGCTCCCTTCATCCCTGCTGAAGTCTCCCTGGCAAACCCTCAGGCTACCTCAGTTAACACACACACACACACACACACAGCGGCATAAACCCAGTAACCAGATAGCTCTGGTAACTTGAAACCAATCATCACAACCACATTGAGTCTGTATTGGACCATGAAAGCGTTGGAAGCTGGAAGCACCCCAGGACCACCCAAAAAGTACCGGGAACCACACAGACTTGAAGGATGCTAAGAAGGACTGTGGCCCAGAGAAGCTGCTTCTTTTGTTTGTTTTTGTCTTTGACTTTGTCTGGCAAAGAGGTTTCAACTGCACTATAAGCCAACAGTGGCAAAGCTATTGTAGCACACAGTCTCTGCAGCCTCGTCGTGCACATTCCAACTTTGGCCAACACGAGGCAACGTGGCAAAGACATCAAGTGTTGAAGGGCCACTCGACTCGAGTACAATACTGCAAAAAAAAAAAAAAAAAAACACCCCACAGGAGCTGATGTGAATCAAAACTTTCAATTCAAATACGTTGCACCAAATATATTTAGTTTGTTTACATATTTAAGGAAACATGGAAGTTATTTATGTTTGTCATAGCCATGAAAACATCTTTTGTTTTGTTTGTCTGTTTTACATCTCCCAAGCTTTATTTGTAGGGAGAGTCGTGCTGCAGAAAGTACATTCAAGTGGTTCGTTTCGGAAATACAAAGGAATAATGGGAACACTGAAAAGAAAAAAATGTCACAATGAACTCAGAATTACAAGAGTAAAGTTTTTTTTTTTTTTTTTTTTTTTACAAATTAAATTACAAGAAAAAAGATACAGTTTAGGGGGGAATAAAGTTGCAACATTACGAGTACAAATTTACACGTGTCAAAATTACAGTTTTTTTCGCGTAATGTTTTTCATTAAATAATTTGGCCCATTCTCATAAGAATGCAACTTTATTCTCTTAACATTGTCTTAATTTTTTCTCATACTATGACTATCCTTGTAACATAACATTACTTTCTCAACAATCAAACTTGTGACGTTACATTTTTCTCATAACATTACCTTTTTTATTCGCATAACATTGCAAATCTCACTGCAACATTGCAATCTCTTAATATGACCAATATTAGAACTATTATCGTTATTCTGTTTGGACAGTAAATTTGTTTTACTAAGGTAAGCTTGTAACATCAGGGCTTTCTTCTCATAAAAGTACCCATTTTTTTCTGATAATATGATTATCCTGGTAACATAACTGTTCTCTTAGTTTTACAGAATTCTTCTTGTAATATTACAACGTCATTCTTGTAACGAGAGAATGAGGAACAGGAAAATGGGGAAACCTACTTTTCTCGTATTGTTGTGACAATTCTCTTTACATTATAACAGGGTATTTGTTGTACAATTACCACATCATTGTTGTAATATTACCACATTTTTCTTGTGATAATGACTATTCTAGTAACATAGCTGCTTTAATTTCTTAATAATACTACTTTACTGTTGGAACATTCCGACTTATTTCTCGTAATGTTATGACTTCATTGCTGTAGCATTATGACTAACAGTATGACTCAATTCTAGTAACATAAAATTACAGTTAGTTTCTTGTAAACTTTATTTTTTTGGCCTTTATCAAAACATTACAGCTTTATTCCCCTTGTTTTCCCTCAGAATGTTTGTTCTTTTCAGTGCGTCCGTAATATTCCTTTGTTCATAACTGACTTGAGTAACGCAGTGCTGTGCTGCTTTGTTAGGGTAGACTGACCTTTCTGTGTCTGTTTGAAGACAATATACACTAAGTGAAGAAAATAGAGTTATAATGAGCACCTTCAATTTAGCCGACATAGATCCAAAGAGGGTCGGTTGGAGTAGGGAAAAACTGGGAAATTCCAAATATCTTTTTTTTTCTTCTTTTGTTTTTGTTTTTTTTAAATAATTGTTTTATTTGTGGCGGCACGGTGGCCGACTGGTTAGAGCGTCAGCCTCACAGTTCTGAGGTGCGGGGTTCAATCCCCGTCCCCGCCTGTGTGGAGTTTGCATCTTCTCCCCGCGCCTGCGTGGGTTTTCTCCGGGCACTCCGGTTTCCTCCCACATCCCAAAAACATGCATTAATTGGAGACTCTAAATTGCCCGTAGGCATGACTGTGAGTGCGAATGGTTGTTTGTTTCTATGTGTCCTGCGATTGGCTGGCAACCAGTTCAGGGTGTACCCCGCCCCCTGCCCGATGACAGCTGGGATAGGCTCCAGCACGCCCGCGACCCGAGTGAGGAGAAGCGGCTCAGAAAATGGATGGATGGATGTTTTATTTGTGTTTGCAGTGGCTGTCATCAGAGGTTGTAGAGGCATGAATGAGTGTCATCAACCACTAGCAGAGCACTGAGCCTTAATGTGGTTCACACGTCCTGGAAAACACACATACCGGTACACACACACACACACAAAGAGTGGTTCTCAAGGTCGCTTTCTTAATTCAGCGCCTATCTTCAAACTTTTCGTCCCTTTGTCATCAAATTCAAAACTTGTAAGCTCGGGATTTCACTCGTGAGAATTTTGCGCCGGCCGTTGATGTCAAGCGAGCAAAGTTGCGGGCAAAAGTTGAGCGAATGCTTCCAAAATTCTTTCGTCCAAACTACAAAGCTTGTTTTTCAAAAAGTCGTCCCTTGAGTTGTCTTTGGGTGCTTTCACACTCGCACCTCATGCACTCTAGTTTGTTTCCCCTCTTGGTGTCCTTTGTTTGGTGCAGTGTGAACTCGGTAATGGAACTAGGGTGCAGAGTCAACAAAACTCAGGATCCAAACTCAACCCCAAATAAACGACTCCACCATATTGTGCTTTTAGCGCAGTTTCACTCACTAAGCCATCCAGGCAACCTTCTTTCTGTTTCTGTTTCTTGCGACCAATAAGATGAGGTTTGTGGCTTGTTGTGATGCATTTTAGTTGGCTTTTTTACCGTGTGACAGGAAGCCAAACTGGGGGAAACACTAAGCACTCTTGAAGACATTTTGTGGTCTGCTTCACATCCCACATGTAAAACATAGCTGTTCTTCCCACCCTCATTGTGACCCCTTTAACATGTGACCATATCCCGAGGAGCCAACACTCCAGCCAGGGGCAAATTTGTCGCCGCTAACCCCCTTGCTGCCTTGTTGTCAGTTTATGTTCTTTAATGATGAGTGTCTCACGAATGTTCTTTCACAAAAATTGAAAAAGGACGGCGATGTATGTCAAAGTTTATGTCAGGGGAATACTTGAGGGCTGTTAATGATGCTTCCGAGACCACCAAGGTCGCGTGTGACTAAACAGCCTTTCAGGAGAAGCACTCTGAAATGGATGTTTCCATTTTTTTTAATTTTTATTTTTTTTAATGATCGTAAATTATTATTTCTGAGCAACTGTTAATTATATTTTTGATTGTTCCATTTTTTTTTGTATTTTACATGATATGTATGTGAAACTTTTGAGCTGTGTGATTATTTGTGGGTGCAAAAGGGGACAGGGTTAATGCCTGAGTGTAAGAAAATCTGCTGCAGACGTCAGTCACATTTGGATACAACATTTTTTTTTTTTAAATCTCTGAAATTATTTCATGTTAAGATATAGTTTTGAAAAGTGTATGGAGATTTGGAGTTGTTGGACCAGAGAAGGTGCACATTTTCACATAAATAATTTTTTTTTTTAAATAACCAAATGATAAAGAATAGCAGTACAATTAATATTCACTTGTCACACTGGTAGTTCAAATCAAACTGGTTTGGGGGGGCAATTCTGTCTCATGCAAAGGCTCAGTACCAGTTTCAGTTTTTGTTTTTTCATGATGAGCATTGAATTTAGTGATTTTTATTATGTCACCTGAATCTTGTAGAGATGTTAACCCCTCCTCGTCCAGACTGCAAATTAAAAGCCTATGCTCAAAGCCACCACTGCCTAATTCAACCATACACATGTACACACACTGTTTAATTTTACATTTGATGGGTATTTGTATACAAGGAATACAAAGATGGGGTTTTTTCATATGTTCCCTTTAAATGTTTTATTGTGATGTCATGAGGGATGAATTGAAGTATAAAATGTCCTAAAAATGCAACATTACATCTTATGATTGTGAATTGTTGGAAATGTCACTCTATTTCTATTGGCCTATTAAAAGATTGTAATTATCTATAGTATATTCACCCTTTGTGTTTTTAATTGTTCTTACCAACATGTAACACATATAAGCTAGTGTTAACATTTTTTTTTTCAAAGTAATTTAATACAATCTGCAAGACTTTCAATGAAGTTCAATACATCAGTTCATACGAACTATAACATATAATTATGTTTAAGCAGCACTGTTGTGTCTCTCTACTCCCTCATGGCTCTATTCAACACGTCCAACCTGATTAGACTTTTTCTTTCTCTTTTGTGCCCCAGTAACATCAAGTGATGGGTGTTTGTACGTGAGTTTTTTTAAAGGTTATATTTGTTTCGTTTTGAAATATGTCCCTGCACATGCAGCAGCTCGCAGCTCATGCAGTGTATGGAATATAAAAGGGGGGAGGTGTGTGAGGTGTGCTGTGTGTGTGAAACACACACACCGATATCCTCTTATCGTTGAATAAAAGTACTGTGTATGAGTTTCAAGCAAAATGAGAAAAGGTATGCTGAAAAATGAAAAATCATGAATAAAAACTATTTAAATTGTTGACGTGGGCACTGGGTGGTGAATGATACATCATGATGCAGTCGTATTCATTCCTTTCTCCCGTATGGAACAATTGCAATGAACATTCAAGGGTCAAACTGTAGCCATCAGAGCCTTTATTAACAGTACGGGCAAGGTTTTAAGTAACATTTCAACATTTATAACAGTTGTATGACTAAGGTTGGGCGATTTGTCCTTAAAATAAAACCTCAGATGTTTTTCACAAAAATCACAGTTTTAATTTTAATTCTTTTTCCTTCCCTTTGTTTATAGAAAAAATGATGATATTCAAAACAAGTTTTGCTTTATTTCTCCTAATACCAAATAAGCTTTGGAACTGTTCAAACCCCCCCCCCCCCCCCCCCCCCCCCCACCCCTGCATTAGCTTACAACAACTTTCACAGAAACATATGTTTTTCATTACAGATAAGAAAATAAGTGTGTACTCTTGGAAAAATGTCCCTTCAGTCAAAACATGTTTGCAAATTTGTCATCATTGTTGTCAGTCTGTTTTCTCTTGTAGAGTTGTACAGGTGAGGGAAGGCAACATCGGCAAAATATTTGCAACTTGGAAGCACTTACCTCGGTCGAAAATTTCCAAGATGTTGACAAATCACTGCTTTTCAACGTATAAATGTGCGCCGTCGTTGGCAATGTTAAGTGCGACTGACTTTGTGATGGCCTTTCACCAGGGTCCTTCCTTGTCATACGGAAAATAATCTCCAACCCAAAAACAATGTTTAATTGATATGGCTCAATATCAGCAGTCTCTTGGGGGCACCTACTCGTCACCAGCCAGCAATATCTAGGAAGAGACCCTATGAGGGGCTTTTCCGACACATTATCATTGCCGTTTTTAAAGCAGTGCCATTGTTTTGTCATTGACCTGGGCCAATGTCAGCCGTCCCCTTCAGCTCGGGGGCCATGGGCAATCGCCTGTGTTGCCTGCCGTGTCGCAAGCTCTGCTGGGAGGTGAGTCTCTTCACGTTCATACTAAGGACAGCTGCGTATTCCGTTCTTTTAGTATTGATGTTAAATTATTGTCATTGTGGCCGTTAGATTAAGCAGCCAGCACAGTAAGCACCTTTTTCGTATCTGTGGTAATCGTCACACTTTTTTCATTTGCCATCACTGCTACCCAACTGTGGGGAAAAAACACTCACACAAGAAAAGCCAAAGAAAAATAAATACAAACGTGTGAATTAATAATTTTGTTTCTCACAAAATTGAAGTCTTGCACAATCAGGTTTTTTTGTGTGACTTTTTCAATGTTTTTATCTTTCACAACATACAGGTGAATTTCCAAATGCTGCAATCTTTAAGGTGTTTGAAATAGGTGGCTCCACTGTGCCTCCATGGAAAATGCTAACTTACTTTTAGTAACACTGGGCTTTCTGTGCCAGGCAGAGAAACATAACAAACTCTATTCACCACGAAAGTTTTCCTTATTACAACATAACTCCCCGCGTCTAATTAGCTACGCTCATTTACAGCAAAGAAAACACTACTTGCCACAACACCTCTAAAAAGAATCCACGACTTGTTATGTCTCCCAGACTGTCATGGGTGTGTGTTCCGGTTGTTGTCTTCCCCCTGTCTCGTACACACCTGCTCCTGAGAGCATCTTCCCCACCTGTGCCTCGTTTACCCTAATTACCCCTTGCATTCAACCTCGTGTCTCATTCTTTCTGGTCGCCAGTTCGTTGTACCCTGTTGTCACGTTCCAGCATTCCTTATTTCCACGTCACTGACTCATAGTAAGACTAGACCCTGTTCTGATTATTGACCTTGCCTTTTTGGATACTGTTGCCTTTTCGGATTGCCTGCCTGTGTACTGACCTCTGCCCGTTTATTAAACCTCTCTTTTTGAAACTCTGCATTTGAATTGGAGTCGTGCATTTTGGGTCGTGTCCTTTGTTCCGTTCATGACACAGACTTGTAATTTCACTCCATCTCCATTACGTGTCTGTCAGATATGTTTAAATAAGATAACCTTTATTACTCGTCCCACAATGGGGAAATTTGCATTGTATCAGCAGCAGTGGTGGCTAGAGGAAATTAAAAGAAAAAATGCATGCAAGGAAGATATAGTATTGTATATGGTCTAGCACATTACCACGCAATATACAATATGTACGTACAGTACATGTGCACAGTGCAGAAGGCAGAGAGATCATGCAGTACTTCTTATTAAGAGACCATAGATGGAATAGAATAGAATAGAAATGGAGTTGAATTTTCATCAGAGAAGACATTTGTGCAAGAAGCACAATGCATAAACTATACAATGTTCCGGTTGCATACTCTGACCGCTGCAGGCACGAAGGAGCGGCGGAATCTCTCCTTCACACATAGTGAGTGAGTAAAAGTCTGCCACTGAAGGAGCTGTGCGTTTGCAGTGCTGTCAGAGTTTCTTGGAGGGGCTGGGCAGGGTTGTCCAGCATGCATGACAACTTAGCCATCATCCTCCTGTGCCTCACTGTCTCAGTTGAGTCAAGGGAGCAGCCCAGGAGAGAGCTGGCCTTCTTGACAATTTTGTCCAGTCTCCTTTTGTGCCGTTGTGCCGCCAGCCCGGCAGACCACTCCATAGAAAAAGAGCACTGCGACCACCGAGTCATAAATTCTTCAGGAGTGTCCCTTGAACACTGAAAGCCCTCAGCCTCCTTAACAGAAACGGTCTACTCTGAACTTTCTTGTAGAGAATGTTGAGAGACTCTCAATGTCCATTCCCTGGATGTTCAGCAGTGCAGACGAAGCGTGACGACGCCTGCTAAAATTCACCAGCAGCTCCAATGTTGATATGGAGGCAGATTTTCTGGCAACAAGTTATCTGTACCCCCAGTCGTCTTTGTCAGTAATGAGGCCGACAATGGTCGACAGAGAACTTCTGCAGGTGACCGGTAGCGGTGCTGTAGCTGAAGTCCGTGCTGTAGAGGGTGACCAGGAAAGGAGCCAAGACAGCTCTTTGTGGTGCCCCGGTGCTGTATGTCAGACTTTCAGTCTGACATACTGTAGTGGATTGGTGAGGTAGTCAGTAATCCAACCTGTTAGGTGATGAGCTACCCTTGCACGCTTCAGTTTGTCTCTCACCAAGTTGGATTGTATTACATTGAACACACTAGATAAGTCAAAGAATGTTATCCTCACAGTGCTGTCAGCCTTCTGCAGGTGCTCCAGTGATGTATGGAGGAGGTAGACGATTGCATCTTCCACACCAGTGCCAGGCCGATAGGCAGACTGAAGTGGCTCCGTCTTGGAGCTCACAAGGGGGCGCAGGTGGACAAGGACCAATCTCTCTAGGGTCTTCATCAGGTTAAAGGTCAGCACCAATGGCCTGTAGTTGTTGAGCTCCTGTAGGGTGGGGGGTCTTTGGTACTGGAACCAAGCAGGATGTTTCCCACAGCTGAAGCTTCAGGCTCAAGTTGAACATGTGGTGTGTGATTCCACACAGCTGTCCCATGCAGGATTTGATTTCTTATTTGGGTGGTTGTAAGGGACAAGGCTGAGCAGATGGCTGGTGTAGCCGTTGAGGTAGTTGAGTGCTGAAGGCTATGGAGGTGTGGGGGTGGAGGGGGTCAGACACAGCAGGAGCAGTTGGTGGGGACAGCAGGGAATATATGTAAAATTGTTTATTTTAAAAACAAAAAATATTCTTTTTTTTTTTAATCTGATAAAAGAGCCCTGCTGTGATAAATTGGCGACCCCCACAAAGGTGTCCAATTACCTAAAGATACCACAAGATGGTAACAAAGCACCACATGAAGCTCCAAAATTAATTTCAACATAGTTCCTCGGCATAAAGATGCCAAAAGATGGCGGCAAATTAATACATATATTACACAGGGTTTAGGCCTGATTAGAAAAACAGCAAATAGGTGATTTTTGTGTGTGTGTGCAAATAACAGTGACTAGGTTGTAGGTTAAAAAAAAAATCCACAAATATGTGTATCTGCGATTATGCAGGGAAACACTGTTTTTAATTAACTTCTAATTAATTAATCTTTTTTTTAAATTATAGAAATAATGTTACATTTATGTATAAAGATATTTATTTTACAAATTCTTCTTTGTTGAATTATTTACAATAAAGCAATTATTTTAATGAGCTTAATGAATAGAAAAATAAATCAAAATGAAGACTAATTTTAGGGGGAGAAAAGGCAAATTAATTCAGCAAATATTGCAGGACTCTCGATAACGTAATGTAAATGCACATTTAGTCGGATTAAAAAACAGTCTGTGGCCCCCGGGCCATACTTTGCCCACCCCTAATCTTGAATATAACAACAAGAAGGAGAAGTTACTGTAGTTGCGTGACCCGAAATCTCATGAAACCAAAGCGTGTGTCCTTGTGAGGTCCCCACATGAACCTCAGCTGATGCTCCAGACCACAAAGCCATGATTTATTCCCCCACTCAAGTTATCAGAGCCAGACGCTTGTTTTTGCTTTTCCAACACTTGGCCCCTGTTCCCTGCTCGCTCCTGCTGCTCAGCCGTGATTGGCTGACAACACGGTGGGTGGATCGCACAGAATAAACAAATATTGCTGCAGACAGGCTTTAAGTCCATTTTAATTGCACTCTCTCGCTTGACTCTTTACAGCCCGTCCACCTAAGCCTTCATTTCGGCTCCCTCCGCACCACCATGAGGACTGCCGTGGTGGCCGTTGTCATGGTGATGTTGTGTACATCAATGGCGCACAGTGATGTTAGGCCGCAGAGGGATTTCAACCTGCAGAGGGTACGTTCAACTTTTTTTTTTTTAACCTTTTTTTAACCTTCACTTAGTGTACTAGAATTCAATTTGTTTAAACATGTTCCCTCAAACCAAATATTTCTTAAGCCCTAATTTCTCATTATATAATTATGGTTATTGCTAGCAGTAGGTATGTGTGTAAAAATTCAAAGATTAATTGATTCACAAGAGAACAGCATTATCAGACAGATCTTTTAAAGACGATTCCACTGATGTAAATATAATGTTATGTTCCTAAGACAAATATTAAGAAAGTTATGAATCTTTACAACCAGTGTTAAAACTGCACCAATTTCTGACCAAACTTTAGATACAAAGACAATAGCGGTGTGACCATTTTTGTTGAATCAGAGTTTCACATTTTCATAGCTTTCTTAATCTTCATCCTATTTTCAAAAGGCTGGTATCATTGGAAAGCTTTCTAAACACAGAAGCAGACAACATACTGTACAATAATGATGAAGTGATGAACTTAAAGTAATTACATAAGCAAAGGGCCCAGGTTTACAAAGTAATGGTCACGAGCCAAACAGTTTGCAGATGGCAGTCAGGTGATGTGTGATTTACATTATTGTGGCACTCAAGCATGCATAGCAAAAACAAATTAAGAGTCGAGAATGAACAATCACTCCATGAGCTGTTAAAATACATAATAAGGAATAAATATGGCACAGTTAAGAGGCATTTGTAGTTGATTAAATTCATGAAATTAGTGTTTGAAGCGACGGACAATAAGAGCCATGGTGGCGGTTCTGAGTAACATCACAAGAGACATGGTCAATGGTGGGTACAAAGAACATGTGTGCGGATTGACCACTTTACAGCATATTGGCAGAAGCATAGAAATATATACGCTATATAATAAAGATGCGCTTATGGATTTAAAAAAATCATCTTACTCACCAGTAAGTTTTAGAGGGGGCTTTGTCAACTATACATTTGGGAAATGTTGTCCAAGTACTTGTACTTGCTCTTTCAAGAAATGGTGATTCAAACTAGGACATGTGTTCTACATCATCGTTAGAGTGGTATAGTGATAAAGTGAAGAACGCCAAGGCAGTGAAATGTGGAAAACAGTGGTTACATCGCTACTTAAATTGAGCGATCAAGAGTGTGGCTTGTTGAGGGCCCACTTCAGTCAGCGGATACACACATACAGTACCTGCTAGTAGCCCCCCCCCCCAAAAAAAAATAGACAAGCAGGCGCGCTTTACAAAACAAGCTAACGTTAATAGCGCAAGCTAACTTTAATAGCGCTAGCTAACGTGCTAATTAACTATAGAAAAAGCACTTTAACTGCCATTGACTCAAGTTTAAATGTCTCAAAATTGATGTTTATCCAACACTAAAAACAAGTATACAAATGCTTAAACAGTAATAGTCCAAATGACCGTATTTTCACGACCATAAGGCGCATCGTATTAAAAGGCGCAGTCTCAGTTACGGGGTCTATTTCTGTATTTAACACATACATAAGGTGCACCGTATTATTGGGCGCAGGCATGGTAAAACATACGCTAGCTTAAAACAATGTTTTTAAAAAGGCAGCGGGAGCAAAACTGAGTTCGGTTGTACTTTATTGAAGTATTTAACAATGTACTCACGTTACTTTTTGATCAATCCTCATCCACAAATCCATCAAAGTCCTCATGTTCTGTATCCGAAATGAACAGCTGGGCAAGTTCTCCATCAAACACGCCAGGTTCCCTCTCGTCATTGTCGGAGTCAGTCTTGTTGCCGTGCGGCTCCTCAGAAATGATGCCGGCTTTTACGAAAGCTCGAACAACAGTGCAAGCAGACACGTTAGCCCAAGCATCCACAAACCGTTCACAAATTGTGGCGTAACGCGACCGGCACTGCCTCCTAGTCTTAGTAAAGCTGTGTTCGCCATCTGTCATCCATGGCTCCCACGCCGCTCACAACTTCACTTTGAACGCCCTGTTTACACCGATGTCCAGCGGTTGGAGTTCCTTCGTCAAGCCTCCCGGAATGATGGCAAGCTCCGAGTTATTGCACTCAGTCGAATGGTGACTGTAGAGACGCTTCTCCCGGCTGTTCTTTGCTCATTAATCCATTGCTCGAGTTGGTCTTCCAACTCGGGCCACCTCGCCTTGTTTCCGCGGGAACTCAGCTTCGTCTTCTTGACTTGGCGAAGCTCGTTTTCCTGCTTCCTCTACTTGCGAACCATGGATTCGTTGATCTTGAATTCTCTCGCGGCTGCTAATAGCTAATAGCTTGCAGTTTAAACTGTGCTTCATAAGCGTGTCTCTTTGTAGGTGCCATTTTCGGGGGTCCTTAGCCAAACCAATGCACATACCGGAACTATATAGCCACCGGGGACGTGTCTTTAGCGTCCTCCTTCACGCGCACCCTTCACGTCCGCATGCTGTCCTCAGTCACGTCCGCCTTTCCTCTATATAAGCAGCGTGTCGGCAGGAAATGCTCCCAGTCAGTCAAGCGGAGCGCACATTAAAGTCACACGACAACATTTACAGATTTCGGTGCACACATAAGGCGCGCCGCATTATAAGGCGCCACATTCATTTTGGCACATTCATTTTATAATGCGCGCCGCATTACAAGGCGCCACGTTCATTTTGGAGAAAATTTAAGACTTTTAAGTGCGCCTTATTGTCGTGAAAATACGGTAGGTTAAAGTTCTCTAACTTCATTTAAGCGCCTCTTTTGTATTATTCTTAACTGAGTTGATTAAAAACACTGGTTAGTTAACTTGCTAACTAACTTAAAAGGCTAACTTTGAAAGTATTTTGAGGATTTGTTTTTCATACAATTATTGCAAAGGAATTTGTTAAATAAATAAATAAAATAATATGCCCTTAAGACCAGCAGACTGTATAATTAATATGCTATATAATAATTTGATTTATTAACTATTATTTAATCGTAAGCCAGCTAACATGTTAACTAACTTCAACAGCTAACTTTAGAAGTACCTTGATCTAATTTGTTTAGCAGATACTGTATTGTGATTATTGCTAGCAATTTCAAACACAATGGGCTCTCTGCACATAACGCCGTGACTTCATATTCGATGCAGATGATACAGTTGTCCCTTTTCCAGTTTTGCGCAATATGACAGCTGTGTATTTGTTATATATACCCACAGTGAGCTTTTTCGTGCTGCTTCGTGGATCTGACAGAAAGCCTGTAAATCACGTCCCGTCTGTCCATTTCGCTGCCTTTGACTGTAATAATAGAAAACAGATTTTAAACGACAACTTAAAACACAAAGAGCATAGCTATTTTCTGCTTAAATAACGGGAAATGTTCATACTAACAATAATACATTAGCACATGCATATTTGTAAAGTGGTTTGGTGACAGTTGTTTAGCATATCTGTCAGTAGTTTGATGACGTTTGTTTAACGTGTTGCTAATTTTAGCTGGTTAGCTGACGTTGACTAAAATGCGGCTGATACGTTAAATGACCTTGAGTGGTATCTTAAAAGATAAGAGCAACATTTGAGAACAGGCAGATAGTAAAAATCTATTGATTATTTGATGTTGTCCACAAATAACCTTTATAGAGCACTGTACCACACGTTTGTGTACTTTTACATGCAACAAAATGTCTCATTGATGTATGTGTGTATTCAGTTTGTGGGTAGGTGGTTCCGCGTGGGTTTGGCGTACGACTCGGCAAGCTTTGTCCCGTACCGAGACAAACTGAGGGCATCCCTGGGTGTCGTCACAGCGCAGGCAAATGGCAACGTTAACCTCACGATGTGGGACGCCATGTGAGTGTGTCTGTTGACGACATTGTCTATGTGGGACAAATGGAAAAAGCTGGCAAAAGTTGGAGATACTGGAGATGCTTCTTATAATATCTAATATTAACAATATCTCATATCAAGTTGTTTTTCTTATATACAGTGTGTGTTTGCATGTGTACTAGGCCGGCAGGGTGTCGCAGTAAAATGTACTATTATGAGAAGACAAACATTCCAGGACAGTTCACCTACTTCAGCACACGTAAGTCACCTGACTCGCTTTTATTGGACCATGACATTTGTAATGTCGGTGTTTTCATATATTTATACTACGCACACATGAATATGAATACAGTAAAACAACTTTATAGTAGTATACATAGTAGGGCAAGGAACCATCTTCGGTTATGCGGAACAATATTATATCTCCCAACTAGTCAACAAAAGCAAACTGTGTCCGCTTTGTTGCTTCAGCATATTTAAATAATATTTTTACATGTTTACATTACATACTAACAAGATTCATTTTTATATGTTATGAAGGTTCAAATTTGGGCAAAAAGATCAATATTTTCCATGTTTATCTCACATTTTGTACTGTAATGCATAGTCACGGTTCACTATTCAGGAATTCACCTGTTTGTCTTTGTTTCTGTGCAACCTATGCCCAGCTGCGGGTACATCTATTTCCTGAAAAACTCAGCTATTTGTGTTTTTTGTGCTCCTTCTGAAATGACCACAAGATGGCACCAAAGCCCTGTCCAATTAGGAAAGGAGCACAGTTATTGTATGTTGAAGTGATGATACTGTATATCTGAACTGACAGACAAGCTTTGTATGTCTGGTATGAACTAAATTTAGCCTGGGTTATTGTCTTGTGATCATGTACTATACAGTACATGCACACTTATGGGGCATTTTTTCCAAAGTAAACCATCTCCAAACCATTTATTTTGAATAGCACATATCAATGGACTTTATTTTGTTATGTTTCATGGTTTATGGTTTTGTTTTTTGTTTTGTGACAGCGGTAATTTTGGCCTTCTGTATGTTCCGCATATATTGAGGACTGATAAAATGCTACCATACCATATAAATTTTGTCTGTAACTGCTCAACAAAACAATATACAAGCAATGTAAATGACAAACATGACAAGAGAAGCAGCGACATTCGTAAAAGACAAAATGTGAGCCATAACTTTTGGTGCATAGACACACCTTGTGCTGCAGGTTTTTTTTTTTGTTACTGGTCCCTTTCTATGCTTAGGTCACAACATGGTGAAGGACATTACCGTTGTGGAGACCAACTACAGCGAATATGCACTGGTGCTCAAACACAAAGTATTTCACAGAGAGTACACCCAGGTGGCCCTTTATGGTGAGAAACACACATACACACGCACACAGTGTACACATTGTGTCCCGGAGTGTCACAGTGACTGTGTATTTGCTTGTAGGTCGCACTCAGAGGTTGAGAGTTGAGGTCATTCAGAAGTTTAAAGCCTTCGCTTTGTCCCAAGGATTTCCAAGAGAAGCCATTCTCACCCTGCCGTCAGCAGGTATTTAATGGAAGGGAGGGACGTTCGGGGACCTTAGATTCTTATCTATATGAATAGCATAGTTAGTAGTATACAGTATATCTTAAATTACATGTTTTGCTTTTTGTGGCTTTTTTTGTAGCAATTTTCAGAGGAAAAAATTGTAAAATACAGAGAAAATGATGGTATGTATAACTTTATCCCCAAAAAAACTTTGCACAAGAATCTTTCTTTGGCTTTTTACAGCTTTTTTTTTTTTTTTTTTTTTTTTTTTTTTTTGCAAAATATCGATCAAAAGAAGGGCCACACTGGAAAGAAAAAATGGTGAAATTAAGAAGAGTCTTTTGAGAGGTTTTGTGTGTTTGTTTGTTTGTTTGTTTTGCTTTTTCTTTTTTCTTTTTCATTTTTTACAATGAAAAAAAGTTACATTCTTACAATATTAAAGTGTTCATTTTTTTGTTTTTTTTTGCTTTGCTTTTTCTGCTTTTTGCAGCTTTTTTGAAACACATTTAAAAAAAATGGGACACTGGTGGATTTTTTGATTTTTTTTTTAAATTACAAACAAAAAGATGTCATACATTTGTCCCCAAAATATTATTATATTATATTCTTATGGGAATTAAATATATCTTCTATTTTCTGGGTGGGTCTTTTTCTTTGGCTTTTTGAAACATTGTTGCCACACTCGTTTCAATTAAAGGGCCATGCGAAATGAAAAAAACAAATTCAGAGGAAAAAGAGTTATAAAGGTACAAGAAAAAAGTGTTATATTCTAACAAATATAATGTTGTTTTTTTTTCACTTTTTCTTTGGCTTGTTCCACCATTTTAACATCCATCCATTTTCCGTACCGCTTATCCTCACAAGGGTCACGGCATACTGGAACCTATCCCAGCTATCTTCGGGCGGGAGGCAGGGTACACCCTGAACTGGTCGCCCGCCAATCGCAGGGCACACAGAAACAAACAAGCATTCACACTCACATTCACACCTACGGGCAATTTAGAGTCTTCATGCATGTTTTGGGGATGTGGGAGGAAACCGGAGTACCTGGAGAAAACCCACACAGACGAGGCCTTACCAGTAAAATTCTGAGGAAAAAAAGTAATAACTTAAAAATCATATTCTTATGAGAATTAAGTTGTTTTTGTTTTTATTACTTTTTATATGTTTTTTGCTGCTTTTTTGTGATACTTATTTCAAGAGGAGGGCCATACTAGAAAGAAAATAAAATACAAATTACAACGAAAAACAGCATAAATGTTAACAAAGAAAAGTTCAATTCCTAAAGAGAATAAAGGAGATCTTTTTTTGTGATTTTGTTTTTCTCCTTTGTGTTTTTGTGACACATTTCAAAAGAAGGTCAAAAGTAATAATCATATGCTTATGGGAATTACCTTTGAAAGTTTTTTTGTTGCTTTTTCTTTGGATTTTTGCATCTTTTTTACATCACTATTTCAAGAAAAGGGCCATACTGGAAAGAAAATAATTAAGAGGGAAAAAGTAATTTTCATCCAACAACTAATTGTCAATATCAATGTATGTAATGTACTAACAGCTCTTTAAAGACGGATAACACACAATTTAAACATGTATTACATTTACCAGCACATTTTTTTCTGCCCAACAGACAACTGCCCTCCATCGCCATCTGGATAGGCGAGTTCCTTCGTTATCAAATATTTCAATACATGAGGATCAATAGCGTATTGTATAGTATGGAGAATAACCTCTTCACTGTGATGTGTTCCACTCTGCAGGTCCCTTGTCGCTTCTCCAGTGTGTTCAATTGCCATTTTTTTCCTTTCAATTATAAACTGACAACGAGGATGATAACATAACAAAGCATTCTGAAGTGATGCAAATCCTGATGTACATTATCTTTCCATCTCTTCTTTGCGCTTCTTCCTGTCTCTGATATTGCAAATTTTACTGTCATAATTCTTTTCTTGAAAAATATGCAGATTTGTTCTTAATATTAGAAACCTTTTCCTCTTAAGAAATTGTGACTTATTTTCAAATTACAAATTTATCCTGTAATATTGTAACTTTTCTCTTATTTTTGCAACATTATTCTTGTTATATTTGAACTTTTTTCATAATAGTGCCATGTTATTCTCATAAGATTACAAATTTCTTCATCATAATTTTGCAGCTTTATTCTCCTAATTAGTATTTTTCTTTATCATATTTTGTTTTCTTGTGACATTGTGACTATATTCCAGTGAAATTGGTGAAACTGTTATTGTTTCTGCTGTTTCACAGTGAAATGCTAAATAAACTATTTACATCATTATCCTCTCAGTTTATTATTTTCTTGATGGTGGCAATTTCAATAATCCGGTCTCTCTCAAAATTATGACTGCAACTACAACTTTCGTTTAGGATTTTTTCAAAAACTTTTTTTAACAACATTGCACTTTTATTTCCATTTATATTTAAAAGGTATATGCACACCTTTTAGGAGAATATTGGAATTATTCTCAAATATTGTTAATTATTCTAATATTGTGACTTTTTTTCATCGTAATATAACTTGTTCGTGTTATATTGTTCTGCTGTTGAAGATTTCATCACTCATTGTGTTTTAAGACAGTCTCAGTGGGGACACGTGACACGATGGGGACTTTGGGATTCATTCTGACTGACGGCGTCCAAATATTGTTTGGTTATGACATGCCTTTATGTCTATGTACCTGTACATGTCAACAAGTAGTGTAGTTCATTCAAAGGAAGTGGTGAGTTGAATCATCTGGAGATCCCTTAAATAACCACAAGGAGGCAGAGTATGCTTGTTTATGTATGTATTTATTTATTTATTTAGGGATAGATACAAAAAAAAACAGATAACTGAAAACAGGCATCACATGTAAGTATCTAATGTTTATAGCAATACAAGTCTCACATTCAACTGTGATATATTGATAACGACAGTGGCAAAACAGCTGATTATTAATGTTAACTATTGTAATTGGCATACTTTTCACTGAATTATTCTTGTTTTATACAGCTTTTATACAGACTGAAACAAAAACTCATTTGCCAAAAAAAAATGCTGTGACATTCGGCTTTTGGACAAATTGCTTTCATTCTTTCAATCCTCAAATCAACGTCTGTTCCTAAAAATCGGACCATTTCATTATGTGCTGAACATTTTCCTTTTTAAATAGGGCTACTCATCACTGTCTGCGGGGATTCTCAATGCATACCACTAGACGTAGGTGGGCTCTCTCTATGTGGTACACAAACGAATCTCTGAATTAATGGTACAGTGGTTGAAACTTTTTTTTTTTTCAATCCAGTACAGTAAATGTTTTAAATCCAGTTCAGTTGTACTTAATTTATTAATACAGTATGTCTGCATTCAATCCTGTATTTTTAGTATTGGGTTACTTTTTTTTTTTTTTACTTTTATGTCCAACACATTTAAATAAATTATTTAAGTACAGTTTTTTATTTTTCTATATTTAAGCACAGAGGTAATGTTCAAAAAGTGTATTATGTTACAGTGGCTTACAATAATATAGGAATAAATCCTCTGCCTCGTTTTTGATAAACACTTGGCCCTACTTTGTTAATGTATTATAGTGTTGATCATTACGGTGGCACTTGAAGACACAAATAATTTTGGTTGTGGTACTTGTAAAATATTTGACAACCCCTGCACAATATAACTTGAGCAATTTTTATAGGTACATTAGTTTCAAATAGGGAAGTCCACTTCCTTCATTGATCAATACCTATCCAGCATAATGCTATTAGTGGTATAGGCATCCCGTGCATACACATACACGTGCACACAGAACTTTGCCCCACAAACTACAAAGAGTCAGCAAAACAATTTTAGCAGGGTTGTGGGATGTAGTTAAACACAGAAAGTATGATGAAGGAATTTGGAGTTTGGTGTTCCTGTTGGTCTTTGACTGGATATTGCATGGAGAAAGTATAATTGTCCCTCAGGAGAACTTTGATTTGGACCAGGTGAGAATATTTCAACTTCAGCTTTTATTGTTTTTGAATACAATATTTTAGTAGTACTTAATGATAATGTACTTCCTCACAGTTCATGGGGAAGTGGTATGAAGTGGCAGTTGTTTCTGATTGTCCTCATTATATGCAAAACAAGCAGAGAAACCCCGTTATTGTTGCTCTGGACCTCAAACCCTCTGAGCAGGGTAACGTCACTGTAATGGCCACAGCACCCAGGTGAGAACCTCTAAGTAAAAACCCCAGAGAGGCAAAAGTACTCACACTTGGTACTTCAGCACAGTGAGAACAGATGATTGTTCAAAAAAATTTTAAAAATCAACCCAAAACTCTTGACTTCTATTCGTACTGACTCAATTCATTTCCAGATGGAAAAGTGCTTTAAAAATGAAATTTTTAAACAATTGTTTTTTGTCAGTTATAGACAGTGCCCATTTGGAACAACAGCTAAAACAAAAAAAAATAGTTTCAGTCTTTTATTAGCTTTCATCATTGTAGAGAGAAGAAGGAAAAAAGTTAATTAGCGCCGGCTCGGGTTTTTATGCCATCAACACGTGCCCATAGCTTCACTAACATTTTGAACCAACACAAAAATGCTAAAATACCTCATGATGTCTTTCATGTTAGTCAAATATATGAATGTCAGACGCTTGTGGTTTTTTTTTTAGGCTTTCGCATTGTCCACAAAGCATTCTTTGAGCCAACAATATATATAATAATAATATAATATAATTTAGCGTGATTTTAAGTTTCAGCGTTATAAATCAAGCTATTTGTCTCGTAAAGGGACACCACGTCATTATTTACATGTATAACATTTAGGAGAAAGCAAGGACAAAGCTTTTATCAGTCTCGTAATCTGAAGGTTTCTACATGAATTAGATAAGAGTTCTCGATAACCAGAGGTCTTTTGTCGAACCCAAACACACACAATGATACAGGTAGTGAATTTTTATAGAAAATGTAATGAGATCTAACATTGTTGTTAAGTGTCGACTCCATGGTTTACGTTTTGCCTCAGAAGTCACCAAGATCTCAAGCAGGCGGTTGACTTTACCTCTCTAGTTACATTATTTTTTTATGTTATGACACTATTTGCAAGGGCTGAAAAAAGGAGAAGGCTTTTATTTTATTTTATTTCTAGCGGTGTTTTCGAAAAAACATAACACAAATAAATATGATACTGTACATAGCACACTGACATAGCATATATTACAGTATATGTAATATATGTAAAAGGCATCAGAAAAGTGAATACCCAAGTAGAATCACGACACTATCACTGACACACCCACATGAAGTTTTAATTATGTCTCACTGCTCATGCACTGTTTTGCCCATAGGAATGGCTCATGTAAACACACGTCCATTCAATATGCTTTAACTGACACCGCAGGGCAATTTTTCTACCACGTCTCAAGTAAGTGTCATCATTTTAATTGCAAAAACTTTTCAAAAATGTTTTCCCCCACCACATTAACCAACTGTATTACCTCCTTCAAGGGTTCAGCGTGGATGTTGATGCCTATGTGGTCCATAGCGACTATGACCAGTATGCCATGATGGTCCTGCTGGGCACGGAGAAAGCATCAAAGAATAAGACCACTATCTTCAAACTTTACAGTGAGTAACTGGAATAAAACTGAAAAATATATTTGAACAGGTAAAAGTACAACTTGGCAATTAAATGTAATGGTTTTGAGATCAGCAGCCACTGTACAAATACAAACATACATACAAAGCAAGTAGAACAAATAAGATAGCTGGCACCTATCCCAGTTATCTTGGGGTGAGAGGCGGGGTACGCCCTGAACTGGTCGGCAGCCAATCGCAGGCCACATATAAACAAACAATCACTCACATTCACACCTACAGGCAATTTAGAGTCTTCAGTTAACCTAGCGTGCATGTTTTTGGGATGTGGGAGGAAACCGGAGTGCCCGGAGAAAACCCACGCAGGCACGGGTGAGAACATGCAAACTCCATAATAGAGAGGCTGGTTTAGTATCAAAGAATTGTGACTTGTGTCTTCGTTAGATCGATCTTTGGATGTGAGGGATGCTGTGCTGGATGACTTCAAGATGCTGGTCAGAATAAATGGAATGGGGGACGACATCATCATTCATGAGAACAAAGGTTCTAATACATGTTTCTGAAACCAAGCCAATTATATTGTCTCTGAGCTTGTACTCCTATAGTGCAGTGTTTGTCATTCGCTAAAATGATGTCATTTTAACTTCAATCTGAACCCTAATAAATGATTTTAAAACATTCTATGGCAATTATATATGGTGTTTGTATCCCACTGTAGTCCATTTTTGAATCACATTGCTGTTATTCTCAACACGTGTACAATTTGCAGGAACATGTGTTTGGCTAGTTCCTAGGCAAATGTAAGTACAAACAGGACCACACACCAGTTACTTATTAATCCCTCAAATAATCACGTATTGATTTGTCAATTTTGAAGTCCATCAGTAGATGAGTAGCAGGACTTTGCTCTTTCGCTTGTTTGATTTTTGGTGGGCCGAGGCACATGTGTAACATCGGTCAATGCCCCGGTGGGCTTTATACTGACATTTCTGCGCATCAGCTCACACAGACGAACACACTGCAAGGCTGAGATCATGCAGAAAAGTGTCTTTCTGGCTCTTGTGCAAGTCCTGGCATGGACCTGGACCATCCAGGCTCTTGTTCTCCCAGAACCTTTCTACCCTACACAGGAGAACTTCGACCTAACCAGGGTGAGTGGCACTTTTTCATCAGGGTAATTTATATTACTTAAAGGTGAGTATATCAACTTCTAGTTGAAAAATTAGACACATGCATTGATAGTTGTAGATTTGGTTTTTTTTTCCCTGTGTTGCTACAATTCCATCCCATCCATCCATTTTTTATGCCACTTATCCACTTAGATGAACTGGAGCTTATCCCAGCTGACATTGGGCAAGAGGCGCTATGCTCCTAGAACTGGTTTCCCGTCACGCCACATATTGACAAACAAGCATTCACACTTACATTCACACCTTTGGACAATTTAGAGTCTTTTTTTGGAATGTGGGAGTTAGCCTGAGTACCCCGAGAAAACCCACGCAAGCATGGGGAGGACATGCAAACTCCGCCTGGATTCGAACCCCCAATCTCAAAACTGTGAAGCAGATGTGCTAACCATTCGACGAATGTGCCACCTGTTACAATTGTGTGTTGCAAAATACAATTAAAGCATAAATAATTTGTTATTTTCATACAACGTTTGCCCATTTAAAAATAAATCTTGTCCAGTAAACGCCGAATATAGTAGATGAATGTAATAGTTACCTTACATCGTTAAAAGGTACCTTCTCTATCGTGGAAAACTTTATTTCAGTAGTTCAATTAATAAGGTGAAACTCATATATAGATTCACTGCGCACACAGTGAAATATTTAGTTCTTTATAATTTTGATAATTATATCTTACAGCAAGAAAACCAAAAATTTACTATCAAGAAATTAGAATATTACATTCGAAGCGATCAAAATGATTTTATAAATACAAATTAGGTGGAATTTGTTCTGCTAAAAAGTATTTTCTTGTGTTTAATAAATGTAAATATGAGGTACAAAATTCTACTTTCGAGAAGCACCTGTACACCATTCGAGATTAGTGACGTTGTCATGATGATTGACATGTGAGACTGTCCAATGATTAGACGGAAAGTGCTTGAAATACTGGCCAATCACAGTGCGCGCTACGCAAGAAACACAATTTAAAGAGGAGTCAAGGAACCCCCTGCACATACAGAAGGTTTTATACATTTACTTGTTTTGAACATGAACATTCGATTAAAGTTTGCAGATTGAGGTCCCAAATGCACAGGTAATTTTCCAATCCTATTTTTAGCCATCAAAAAGGGGATGTGGCCGTCTGACCACCTATCATTGTGATCTTGCCCAGACGAAAGAAAACGCTGGATTCAAGTTATTTAGAACAAATTGTCATTACTCTGCAGTCAATAATTAAGCATACTTGCAGTTTAGTTCTTAAGCCAAAATTGAAGATGTATCGTCATATCAGTAGCTTTCTCTCTCTCTCTCTCTCTCTCTCTCTCTCTCTCTCTCTCTCTCTCTCTCTCTGTCCAAACTTTTAGTTATGCTGATTTTTTTATTCGGTGAATGTGTAAATATTCAGTATATTTTTTTTAATATTTTCTCCTCCAAAATTAATTTATTCAGTCGTGCGCTTTCTCAAGAAAGTAGCCTATGTAAATTTAGAGTTGATTATATTGCTCAGATTGTGTTAGAATGATGCACAAGATTGTTTCTTCATAAATGTCAGGTATAAAACACTTTTCAAAATGTAGAATACAATGTGGATACTCACTCTAATGAACTCTATCTCTAAATTTGGCCAGGCAATGCATTTTTTTTTCATTTTTTTTTTTGCTCAGCAGTAAAAAGTATTGTACGAGAAATTGGAATTGAAATTGAAATTGAATTGAGATGTTCATTGCTGCTAATGTGTAGAGTTCCTGCCAGTAAATGTCAGATATGTTTTCCTACCAGTTTTTGGGGACTTGGCATGATGTTGCCGTGGCTAAGACATGCCCAAATATGGAACACCACAAAAAGGATTCATCCATCGGCCAGCTGGTGTTGCAGAGAGGAACCGCCGAGAACAAACTGGAGATGACCAGAACCGTACTCAAGTCAGTGCCGCCTACAGTATATGCGTATAGCGGCATGGTGGACGACTGGTTAGAGCGTCTGCCTCACAGTTCCGAGGACCGGGGTTCAATCCTCGCCTCTGTGGAGTTTGCATGTTCTCCCCCTGCCTGCGTGGGTTTTCTCCGGGGTCTCCGGTTTCCTCCCAGATCCCAAAAACATGCATGGTAGGTTAATTGACAATTCTAAATTGCCCGCAGGTGTGAATGTGAGTGCGAATGGTTGTTTGTTTGTATGTGCCCTGCGATTGGCTGGCAACTAGTTTAGGGTGTATCATCGATACACTCCTGCCCGATGAGAGCTGGGATAGGCTCCTGGCTCGACCCTAGTGAGGAGAAATGGCTCAGAAAAGGGATGGATGGATATACAAACAAACAACCATTCGCAGTCACATTCACACTTACGGGCAATTTAGAGTCTTCAATCACACTACCAAGCATATTTTTGGGATGTGGGAGGAAACCGAAGTACCCGGAGAAAACCCGCGCATGCACGAGGAAAACATGCAAATTCCACATACAAGGAAGGTTTTCACACCTGGATTTGGGGATCCTCTGCCATTCCTCCTTGCAGATCCTCTCCAGTTCTGTCAGGTTGGATGGTGAACGTTGGTGGGCAGCCATTTTCAGGTATCTCCAGAGATGCTCAATTGTGTTTAAGTCAGGGCTCTGGCTGGGCCATTCAAGAACAGTCACAGAGTTGTTCTGAAGCCACTCCTTCGCTATTTTAGCTGCGTGCTTCAGGTCATTGTCTTATTGGAAGGTGAACCTTCGGCCCAGTCTGAAGTCCTGAGCACTCTGGAGAAGGTTTTTGTCCATGATATCCCTGTACTTGGTCGCATTCATCTTTCCTTCGTTTGCAACGAGTTGTCCTGTCCCTGCAGCTGAAAAACACAACCACAGCATGATGCTGCCACCACCATGCTTCACTGTGGGGACTGTATTGGACAGGTGATGAGCACTGCCTGGTTTTCTCCAGACATGCCACTTAGAATTAAGGCCAAAAAGTTATATCTTGGTCTCATCAGACCAGAGAATCTTATTTCTTACCATCTTGGAGTCCTTCAGGTGTTTTTTTGCAAACTCCATGCGCGCTTTCATGTGTCTTACACTGAGGAGAGGCTTCCGTCAGGCCACTCTGCCATAAAGCCCCAACTGGTAGAGGGCTGCGGTGATGGTTGACTTTCTGGAACTTTCTCCCATCTCCCGACTGCATCAATGGAGCTCAGCCACAGTGATATTTGGGTTCTTCTTTATCTCTCTCACCAAGGCTCTTCTCCCCCGATTGATCAGTTTGCCGGACGACCAGCTTTAGGAAGGGTTCTGGTCGTCCCAAACGTCTTCCATTTAAGGATTATGGAGGCCACTGTGCTCTTAGGAACCTTTAGTGCAGCAGAATTTTTTTTGTAACCTTCGCCAGATCTGTGCCTTGCCACAATTCTATCACTGAGCTCTTCAGGCAGTTCCTTTGGCCTCATTTGCTCTGACATGCAATGTGAGCTGTAAGGTCTTATTTAGACAGGGGTGTGGGTTTCCTAATCTAGTCCAATCAGTATAATCAAACACAGCTGGACTCCAATGAAGGTGTAGAACCATCTCAAGGATGATCAGAATGGACAGCACCGGTCACAGGAAAGGGTCTGAATACTTATGGCTGTGTGAGATTTCAGTTTTTCCTTTTCAATAATTCTGCAAAAAATTCAACAATTCTGTTTTTTTTCTGTCAATATGGGGTGCTGTGTGTAGATTAATACGGAAATAAATGAATTTAAATTATTTCAGCAAATGGCTGCAATATAACAAAGAGTTAAAAATTTAAAGGAGTCTGAAAACTTTCCATACCCACTGTATATATGGTTCTGTATATCATACAATATACAGAATCAGAACTTTTGTGTACACAATACAGTGCACACCGACACACACAATAGCTGCTACACGGTAATGTACTTGTTTGATTATTACCTCATTTATCTACACAATTATATAATAATAATAATAACATCACATAGTACACTTTGGACAAGTACAGACCTTGTGTTCACACAGTAAATATTATTTACACGAGATCTACAACCAGTGTACAAAACACACATGTAAATGCAAAGGACTTTTTTGAGCAGCGACAATAACAATAAAAAACAGTGACATACAATAACTATCACAGATAGATAGATAGATAAAAAGTTTAAAAAATGGTCTCTTTCTGAAACGGCAACAACTTTTAATGGATACTGTATGTGATTGTGCATACATACTGTATGTTTAGTATGATTTTGTGTGTGTGTGTGTGTGTGTGTGCGTGCGTGCGCATGTTTGTACAGAGATGGGATCTGTAAGGAGAGACATGGAGACTATAATCTGACTTCAACACCAGGACATTTTCGTTTTGAAAGTATGTTTCTTTCGCATCATAAATGAGCCACTGAGAACTAGAGTGGGATAACTCTCTTTTTTTTTTTTTTTTGTTAATTTGCTTGTGAGTGCTTTAAAGTTTTTATGTCAATGAGCACTTCTTCTGGATACTTGTTTTCACAGAAATTGTGCTTTTCCTCATATTTGGCCATTAGACCAAATATAATGATTTTGGATTTGCATCATATGTGATATTCACGTTGCTTGCAGATTTACCCACAATTACTGTAAGGTACTATCATCCTCTTCAATTTCATGCTGTAGCTTGTATCCTGGTCAGTATCATCTATGTTGCCTGAAAGCAAAGCAATGAACTGGGATTTGAATTTTTTTTTATTGCAGTAGTGGTCTAAATCCAAACCTCTGTCAAATCTATCAACATTTAATGAAGCATGCAGAAGCCCTGGCACACAAGTTAAAGCAGTACTAACTTTCTGAGTCTGCTATCAATCTCAACTTGGAAGTTTTTACAGGAGGGGAAGCATGGTTTCATGAGCATGGAATGGATATCTTGGAAATGGGAGTTTGTAGAGTATAGTACTGATGAATCAGGAAAAGTGCTGAGCGACTATTTGTCAAAACTCTAACTAAACATTGTTTAGACCAGTGTTCATCTGAAAAATGCCTTTTCTCCATTCGTTTCTTTACTTGACTTAAAAATCACACAAATGGAGTTAGCCCACTCTAGTTCTCTGTGACTTGAATGATTTTAACAGCACAATGCACAACTTGTGTAACTCTGCTAAATTTCCATGAAGAGTGGGACAAGGAAGTGGACGCCTACGTGGTGCACACAAACTACGAGGAATACGCCCTCATGATATCAGTCAAGGAGAGATCCCAGGGCCAGAGCCACATCGCAGTGAAGCTTTACAGTGTGTGGACGCTCGCCATGCAGAATCACGTTGTTTGGCTTATCCTCAGCCAAATTTGTGCAATCCTCCCACAGGTCGAACCATGGACGTGAGAGATACGGTGCTGGATGACTTTAAAAGGCTGGTCAGAGAGCAAGGGATGAGCGAAGACACCATTATCATTAAACAGAACAAAGGTACGGCACACACCGTCACTTCCATGCTCCCAAATGGCAACTTCTCAAGCAGATCCATCCAGCCATTGTCTTCCGGTTATCCGAGGTCGGGTCGCGGGGGCAGCAGCCTCAGCAGGGAAGCCCAGACTTCCCTCTCCCCAGCCACTTCCTCTAGCTCTTCCGAGGGAAGCCGAGGGACGTAGTCACTCCAGTGTGTCCTGGGTCGTCCCTGGGGTCTCCTCCCGGTGGGACATGCCCGGAACACCTCACCAGGGAGGCGTCCGGGAGGCATCCTAAACAGATGCCCGAGCCACCTCATCTGGCTCCTCTCAATGCGGAGGAGCAGCGGCTCTACTCTGATCTCCTCCCGGTTGTACTGAGCTTCTCACCCTATCTCTAAGGGAGAGCCCGGACACTTTGCGGTGGAAAATCATTTCAGCCGCTTGTATCTGGGATCTTGTTCTTTCGGTCACGACCCACAGCTCGTGACCATAGGTGAGGGTAGGAACGTAGATCGACCGGTAAATAGAGAGCTTCGCCTTTCGGCTTACCTCCTTCTTTACCACAACGGATCGATACAAAGTCCGCATCACTGCAGACGCTGCACCGATCCGCCTGTCGATCTCCCGTTCCATTCCTCCCTCACTCGTGAACAAGAACTCCTCCACTTGGGGCAGGATCTCGGAGAGGGTACTCCACCCTTATCCGACTGAAGACCACGGTCTCCGATTTGGAGGTGCTGATTTTCATCCCAGCTGCTTCACACTCTGCTTCCTCAAGGGAAGGCGTCTCGGTTGAATTGAGGAGGTCTTCGAAGTATTCTGCCCACCGATTCACAACGTCCTGAGTCGAGGTCAGCAGCGCCCCATCCCCACTATACACAGTGTTGATGGTGCACTGCTTCCCCCTCCTGAGACGCCAAATGGTGGAACAGAATTTCCTCGAAGCCGCCCGGAAGTCATTCTCCATGGCCTCACTGAACTCCTCCCACGCCCGGGTTTTTGCCTCAGCGACCACCAAAACCGCATTCCGCTAGGCCAGCCGGTACCCATCATCTGCCTCAGGAGTCCCACAGGCCAAAATGGCCCGATAGGACATGAATGTGAGGCTTATCGGAGACTAAATTGTCTATTGGACTGAATATGAGTTTGAATGTTTGTTTTTTATGTGCCCTGTGATTCACTGGCAACTAATCCAGGGTGTACCCTCAAGTCAGCCGGCATAGGCTACTGCTCACCCACCCATTTTTATTATTTTTTTCTTTTGCGTTAAATATTGTTACAGGTGACTGTGTTCCTGGAGAGCAGGAGGAAGAGCCAACAACTTTGCCTGAGGTATTTAACTTCCATCCATACATTTTCAACATCGGTTATCCTGGTTAGGGTCGCGGGGCACTGGAGCCTATCCCAGCTGACTTCGGGCGAAAGGCAAACTACACCCTGAACTGGTCGCCAGTCAGTCGCAGGGCACATATAGACACGGACAACCATTCGCGCTCACATTCACACCGTCACTGAGTGGGAACTGAACCCACGCTGCCTGCACCAAAGTCAGGCAAGTGTACCACTACACCATCAGTGACAGTATTTATAATAAAAATGCATTTAATTACAAGATTCTTCAATATTCAAATTAGGTCTGTTCATCAGTGCTTTGAGTCATTAGTTGGACAATCTGCAATGTAGGATGAAATAAATGATCAAATAAATTATTATTAACAGGAGCAGTACAAAGGCTGTCATGAAGTTGCTTTGTTTCTTTGTTGATTTTATCCTAAGCCCAAGTAAGTCAGCATTTGGAGGACTTTCCCATACCAAGAAACGGTTCATCCTGGTGGACTTTGACGTCTGATAATTTGGCTCCGTACGCGATGGTTCGAGTTGGTGCCAAATAGTTCAACTTTGGTTTCATCTGACCAAAGTCCGTTCTACAAAACCTTCGCTGAGTCATTTAGATGTTCACTGGCAAACTTAAGGTGGGCCTATACATGACCACTTTCTAGCAGTGAGCCCTTGCAGGCACTGCAAGATTTCATTCATGTTATCAAAGGTTTTCTTGGTGACTGAGGTCCCAATTGCCTTCAGATCAACATGAACACGTTCCCACCATTTACTTTTGTCATGATCCTCCTCACTCCACATGGCAAGATCTTTCATTGATTGAAGCGTTTTGTAACCCATTGCAGCCTTACGTATGCAGGTCAACAATTATTTCCCTGACATTTACAGTCTTAATCCATTCCCTGGCAAAAGTTGCAACTGCACAAAATGTTATAATATTGTACATGTCTGTGACACAGAGGATGAAGAGGGACGTAGCACCCACCATGGCGCTGGCAGAAATGGAAATGGACGGTTCTGGCGATGACACGCTCATGTTCAACGGATCGGGTAAGAGCGGGAAAAAAAACAACTTTCAAGAGTCCTCACAGGGTCAAAAAGAGGCTTTTTATTTCTTGGTCTTTGTTGTCCTCTCAGAGGCGTGCACTTTAGGGCCGGAAGCGGGGCCGTGTTTCGGGATGGACCAGCGCTACTTCTACAACTCCAGCGCCATGAGCTGCCAGGTGTTCAAGTATGGAGGCTGTCTGGGCAACAAGAACAACTTCAAGAGCGAGAGGGAGTGTCTGCAGAGGTGTCGCACTGAGGGTGAGCTTACACGTGGAAACGTGTTCTTGCACGACGGCCCCGAGACAGAAAATGTCGGAGGGAAATACTTATGCCTCTCAAGTGGCACAAAACGTGAGACCTTAGCATAACTCACAAGCTCAGTGAGCGTCCAAGGATCCTTTTTATTTTGGTTAGCTTTTTTGTTTTTGTTTGGTTTTTGTTTGTGTTTTTTTTGTTTTTGGGGGGGGGGCTCATTCTTATTATCAAGCTTAACTGGAGCGTTTTCTTGTTTTTACCTTACAAGTGGATTAACTTCTTTTTACACTTGTGTAACAATGTTATTAGATGCCCTAATTATTTGAATCATAAGAGTATTTTATAGATTTAGTGGCTTCATAAATCAACATACCGACAAATAACTTATTTTAAAACTTAAAACTTTAAAACTCTTTGAGATTTGACAAGAAGTGATGAAGAACAGTGGTTAACCCATTTTTAAATTTTATTTTCACTGAAGAACAACTGATAATGTAGTGCTAGTACATTCTGCTTCCTTTAGTGCAGACGGTGCGGGTTTGAGTCCTGGCGAGTGCCTCAATACCTGGCCACTGTCACTCCCAAACCCGGGTGGGAAATGTGTGGGTTGTGTCAGGAAGGGCATCCATCTTATAAATTGTGCTTAGCAAATCATGCAAGAGACTCGCTGTAGCAACCCTTATGGGACAAGACAAACGTTGCGACAGTTTTACTTAACGATGCAATTTCAGGTGGGCATAAGTCACATACCGTATGTTAAGTCGTGAGTTTAAAATGTTTACCTTTGAGTTTCAAGCAACTATTGTATTAAATAGAAAGAAAATTCAAAACATACATTACAAACAAGCGTATTGCACATCATGTTTAAACTTTGTTCTTTTAAATCCAGTAAAATTTTCAACCTTTAAGTACAGTACTTAGATTTGCATTTAATATTTAAGAACTGCCTTTTAAACATTTATTTAAGAAAAAAATAATTGATTTATGTGCAATACATTTTTAATAAATCATTATCTCAATGAACCAGTTCAGGGTGTACCCCGCCTCCTGCCCGATGATAGCTGGGATAGGCTCCAGCACACCCGCGACCCGCGTGAGGAGAAGCGGCTTAGAAAATGGATGGATGGATAGCATCTAAATCCAGGTTTTTTGTTTCCCTATATTTAAGCGCAGTGTTTAAATTGCATAATGTTACTGTGGCCTACAACAATAAAAATTTTAGGAATAAAATACTAGTACTATCTTATTGTATTTTGATATTGGCCATTATGTTGGCTGAGTATTTCTTGGGGTGGTACTCGGTTCGGTGTAAGAAGTTTGAGAAGCAATGATTCAGAGCATTTACAGTATTTGCAGAAAAATGGTCAGAGAACAAAAAAAAGGGTCCTTGTTGTTGTTGTTTTGTCTCATTTTTTTTCCACAGATGGCTGTAAACGTAGTCTTCTATGTTCCAAACAGTAAAATTGTTGGTGGCGGGAGAGCTGGAGCCTATCCAGCTGACTTTGAGCGACAGGCAGGGCACACCCTGGACTGGTCGCCAGCAAATATATGATATATTATGGATAACTGGCCCCACCCCAAATACTGTACATATGATGATGCATTCATGGGCGAGGTTTTTTTTCTATTTGAAGCATTAAGATGATTGAGCGATGTCTCCCATCCTCCCTGCAGCTGTGTGTCGTCTCCCGCTGACCGCCTCTGTGTGCACGGGGGAACCCCTCAACTGGTCCTTCAGCTCCATCCTAGGCGAGTGTGTGCCTTACAAACCCGGCTTCTGCCAGACCAACGGCAACAAGTTCTACAGCAAGGCCGAGTGCGACGAGTACTGCGGTGTTAAAGGTGAAGGGCCGTACACGGTAAAAAAAATCCTCTCCGAACATGACAACATTTCATGTGATATTCCTTTTTTTCTATTCAACAGGTGCACAAATCCTGGAAGAAGAGTGAGGGAACGTCCCAAGCTCTTCACAGTCAAAATGCCAAACACTGACCGGATGTTTTGTCTGCAAAATATCATGATACGAAATATATCAGAAACATTAATAACAAAACATTTTAATTGTGTCAGCATTTATTTATTTTTTTTGTCTGATTAAGCCTGTTCTCAGCCATATTTTGTAAGATTTACCGCAAAATATTGTGCACTGTAAAATGACATCAGTATGTCAAACTACTATTCAATATTTGAATACTGTACAGTGTTTCCAACAAAGTTGAGTCAATGATAGCAGTGTGCTTACCTATTTATTATGTCATACACTAATTGTTATTAAAATGAATGGACCGAAAAAGCAGACTGGAGCGGTTGGATGGATGTTTGTGGTTTGGCCAATTTTTGGGAGTCTTTAGCCTAAAAATATTCTCATCCAAATTGATTTGGTTGTTTAAATCTCTTTATTTATTTTATATTTTTTGTCTTCCATACAAACGTGAAAGGTTGCACACAAATACCATGATTAAGACATCCATCCATCCATTTTCTGAGCTGCTTCTCCTCACTAGGGTCGCGGGCGTGCTGGAGCCTATCCCAGCTGTCATCGGGCAGGAGGCGGGGTACACCCTGAACTGGTTGCCAGCCAATCACAGGGCACAAACAAACATACAACCATTCGCACTTCGCACTACGGGCAATTTAGAGTCTCCAATTCATGAATGTTTTTGGGATGTGGGAGGAAACCGGAGTGCCCGGAGAAAACCCACGCAGGGAAGGAGGAGAACATGCAAACTCCACACAGGCGGGGTCGGGGATTGAACCCCGCTCCTCAGAACTGTGAGGCAGACGCTCTAACCAGTCGGCCACCGTGCCGCTGATTGAGACATAACATTTAAAATGTTTTATATAAAAAAATGTAAAATGAAAACATTTAATACAAATCTATAATAATATTTAAAATATGATTAAACATGTCTCCATTCGTTCTTCTTTCACTAGAGTCACAGGTTTGCTGGAGCCTATCCCATCTGACTTTTAGACAAATTTACCAAACAAATTTGAGACTTCAATTACCTTACCACGTGTGTTTTTGAAAAGGAAACCAGCGTACCCAGTGAAAACCCGCACAGGGACAATATGCAAACTCCACACAGGAAAGCCAGAGCCCGGATTTGAACCCACAACCTCTAAACTGTGAGGCAGATGACCACCAAGCACAGCCCCTCTGAAGCTCTGTATAGCAAAATTTGCATTAGATTTGATTTGAAGCATATTTTAAACTAGTTCCTCCGAAAATGCAAAGACAAACACTGCGTAGCGTTGCAAATTTCAAAGAGAGTCAATTTGAGTGCAATACATGACCAAAAGGGGGTGGCAGTGATCTTCTTACTGATTGTTTCTCAGGGGCTTCAAGGCCACTCAAGTCAATGTTTCACAACCTTTATTAGGTAGGCCAAGGCACATACAGTGCATTAAATTGTAAAAATCTCACTGCCTACGACTGAGCAAAAATGTCAAAAAAAAGTTAAGTATGTATCCTGAATAATGATTATCTTGTCTCAATTTACTCAGAGTGAAATTTTGGCCTGTTTAGTTGTACGTAACGCTATAATTAGTTGTATGAATGACAAACACCGGTTGATTGGACCATTTCATTGTTTTGCACGTTCTTGGCACAGATAAATGAACAAACATTATTTGTAGTAAATATATTTTTTTTTAATGTGAAAATAAAATCAAAGGCAGTGCAACTGGACAATCTAACATGAGCTTCCTCATGTATTTACTGTATTGTTGACCTTTACAGTATTTAGAGCTTTTGTGTTGCTTTTACAAGCATCACAGTCATACACAGTACATGCGTGTATCCTTCCGTGTAACAGTGCAAATACTGTAGATATGTCCTGTAAAGTGTCTTTAACAACCGGGATGTAGGCATAGCTGTCTAGCTAAATGCACGTTGCAATTGTGCAAGATAAACTAAGGCGCTACAATGGGTCCAAGTAGCAATCTGTTTTGGCCACACCGCAATAATCAGGAAAGCTGAAATGGTGGAAAACAGTCTGTATAGCCACAATTGAGTACAGCATACTACTTCTCGGTCTTTACAAATGTTTTCAGAAATTATTTTCCAATGTGTAATGTGTTCCAAAAAAACAATCTCTGAATTCACTTTACAGTCTTTGAGCAGTACACATGTTTGTTGGGTGTTTTTGTTTTATTTTTAATCACAAATAATAATTTAAATAGACCCTAAGGACCATAGTAAGTCCTTTTTACTAATAATATTATTCTCTCTCTCTCTCTCTCTCTCTCTCTCTCTGTCTCTCTCTCTCTCTCTCTCTCTCTCTCGGTAATAAATTTGTTTCCTCTTCTTCCAAATGCTTTCAACGTCTTTGGTGCCATTTTCTCTTTCCCATGTTTATTTCTGGGGCCAAAAACAAAAAGGAAGAAACTTTTAAATGTCAGCTTTAAAACATTTTAACCAGGGAAGACAAGATAATTATTTATATCAGTCGAAGAGACAACTTGCACTCTCTAGTGAAGGTGAGGTTGAAATCAACGTTTTGCTTCTACAAGAGCACAGGGAACTTCAATACATTTTTTGGCATGTGGGGTTTTGTAGCAATTTTATGCGGGGAGCCCCAACAAAAGCTGACATTCAGTATTATTCTTGGCTCAATTTCTTGGTAATTTTATTGTTTCTTTTTGTTAATTTTATTTTGTTAATAAAGTGTTTTTCTAAAAAAAATATATTAAAAAAATAAAAAAAATCTCTCTGAAGGAGCCAGGCTTCCTGCTCTTAGTTCCCAGAGTTCCCGGCTTGTGCTGGTAGAATGCTGGGAATATCCGGAGAGGAAGGGGAAGTGACATCACAGCGCTGACCTTCCGCACCGGCCCGTATCACCTGGCGCTGCCTGGACCGCAGCTATGGCAAACACACACACGTACACACACACACACACACAGATACACACACACGCAGGAGGAGAGAGAGTGACAGCTTATTGTGTGTAAATTCCCACAGAGAGTGACAGGAAGTGATATCTTGGATCCGTTGCATGGAAACTTTCCAGTGGCTTGGAGCTGGCTAAATACAACACACTCTGCTTGACATGTTATATTATTTTTATGCTTTCTGATTGTTTGTTTGGTTTTTAGAATCCACACGATCCCCATGTTTTCTCATAACAGCAGTTCTCAAATTTACAGGGGAGACATTTTTCTAAGTGTCCCCTCATAATCCTAACAGCAATTAAACATACCATGTGCACCTCTAAACGCTGTAGGAATTTAAGAGTTCACTATTTTGATTTAAAAGTCATACATTCACGATAACAAATTAATATTTTTAGAGGAAAAAGAGTGTATTTTTTCAAGAATAAATGCAGATTTTTGTGAAAGGAAAAACGTCATAATCTTTACAAGAACATAGACATATTTTGTACTGGATGGAAAATTGTAATCTTATAAGAAACAAAGTTGTATTTTTCCAAGATTAATATGAGAACATGATGAGTTTAATTCAAAGTAGAATTAAGCCATATTTCAACAAGTGAATTTCAAAAACACAAATTATTACCGATAATATTTCACCTAATAGTATGGAAAAGATGCCTTCATTCTCGAAGGAGAAGGACTATACAGTGGTTCCTTGAGACAATAGTGACCTGGCTTTCGAATTGTCCGAGATAAGAGCCATTTTTCAGCCAATTCTTTGCCTTGAATTGCAAGCACAAATGTGTGATACGAGCGCTGTGAACTCAGCTCAACTCTTTACTAGTAGCAGCAGTTTGGCAGATAGTGAACAATTCTTTTAAAAAAAAAAGAAAAAAGACACTTCAAACTTTTTGATGCCATTGCCAGTTAAAGGTTGCCAACAAACTAAACTAAACAAAGAATTAAACATTGTGTATTCAAAGCAACCACATAACTTTGCCTTGAAGTCAGCTACCTTAATGCTTACAAACAATGCAAAACGCCATAGGCAGGCTAACGAATAGCATCGCTGTCTCGGTGTTATAACGCTTTAAGCAATGGATATTTTTAACACAAGTGGTTCAGTGACACATGTAGACCAACAATATAACAATAATCAAAGCAATATGTTCTTTGTCCTCTATGAAAAATGATTATTATTACTGAAACATACTGAGTTCCTTGCAGTAATTGTGAAACTCTTCTTCATTTATGCCTGCATGACTGTATTACACTGCTCTCCGGTGGCCAAGTTGCACACACCAGAAGGCGCTGCAATTAATTAATCAGGATGCACGTTTAATTATTTACATTCTATCTAATTATGATATTACTATGGTTTTCTAAAGTACAATTTATAGAGTTCTAGTTTTCTTAAAAAAATTAAAAAACGAGAAATATTTTTGGGGTGTTTTTAGTGAGGCTGGAACCATTCATTTACGAAGTGTTTTGAGTTAATAAGAGTTATTAGATTCATATGTATTACATGATTCATATATTTAATTATAATTTAATCTTAACAGAATAACCCTCCATATGTTAACAAACTAATTATATTAACTGTAAATTCTGTATGCAGTATGGAATAATCCATTCATAGGGTCTGCAAAAGGGTAGCCTTATTGTAAAATGGTCTTATTGCATATAAGCATTCAACACAGATGGGCACCAACACATGTCCATTGGGGGCTTTACAGAATGTGAGGAGGGTCCCAAAGGTTGCATATTTAGGCAGCAGAAGCCCAGTAAAGGGGATGAGGAAGATGATGCTGGAGGGGTTGCATGATGATGATGATGAGGAGGAGGAGGAGGATAATGAAGGGCTAAGAGAGGAAGGGGTGGTTGTGTGTGCGATGGGACATGTCATTATACAAGATGACAAAAGAAGAAGAGATTCTCTGGTCAGCTGCTGCTGCTGTCTATTGTTATTGCAAAAAGCCCCACAATACACACACACACACACACACACACACATGCACGTTACTCTCGCCCACACTTTCTTTGTTTCTTCAAGTTCATTACACACAAACACACACGCACGCACGGACACACACACACACACACACCACTTGGACAATCTTTAAAGCACACACCACATGGACAAAATTATTGGGGCATCTGGCCATGACACAAACAGGAAGTGAAACAGGAAGAAATGATGGAATATGTATAAACATATAACTTAGATGACAACCCAAGTCATCTTTCCAACCATTCTCAAAACATTTATAAAAACACTTTCTAATGTGTATGAGGTGAAGTCACAGTCTATTAATCTGAAACAAATATCCTCTATAGATATGTAAAAAGAGATATCATCATTTGTCTTGTATAACAATAACAATAATAATATTAGTAGTAGTAGTAGTAGCAGTAGTATATTTATATACAATTGTTATTATTATTATTATTATTATTGACAAGTCAGAAGTCACAACGTTGTATTATTTTATGTCGTTTTTATTTCCCACATTTAACATATTTTGTAAATGATTGGAAACTATGTTTATATGTGTGTGTATAACAGTCTGTACAGTCTAAAAACTCTGCAAACTTTCTATCTTGATATAAACCAAAAGCAAACAGTCTGTGAATAAACTGGTGTAAATAAAGCCACTGCATAGTAAATGTGTCTTGGATTTGACTACTTTACTCCCTTTAGTTTGTGATTTAATGACGTCTCTGCCAAGAAGTGTCTGTGAAAGCTGAGATTGCTTTTAATTAGTCCTTTTTTTTGCATCCACAGAAAAGTCGCATCACTTGTGCTGCTTTGAGAAGTGGTGACAAATAGAAGCAGCTAATGAATGAAGCTTCTTTCTTCCGTTAGTGTGCGCGTCGTGTACGTATGCGCCTCACGTACTTGCCAAGTGCGAGCTCTGCACTATCATCCCTCCTTGCCTGCTCGCCGTTTTGTTTTTTGTTCTGTCTCTGCAACCTGTGTGTCATGGTCAGCTATGTCAATAAATGCTACTCTAAGGGTATGTGTATATGACAAAAATAAAGTAAAAAATATTACAAAAAATGCACTACACTGAACACCTCCTTCCTAAAGAGACAAACAACAACAATGGCAGAAAACAAGAGTCTCCTTCTAGAGGAGACCGGGCCAGCAAGGAAACGGACTACTGCAGCAAAGCGGAGACTATGGAGTACAGTGCAGGGATGGGCGAGTATCGATACCAGGTATCAGCTACTCGTGAAGGCTGCCAGCCAACGATCCTTACGGCAAAAGAAAAAATCTGACATCAACTAAGTCCTCCTCACCAGTAGTAGGTGCTGCACCGCAGCAGTTAGTGTAGCAGGTACACAATATCGTTATTGGTGAGTACTCAATAGTGAATAATGAAACATAATACATTGTTACCAACATAATATTACATGAAAAATAACACATACACATTTTTTCCTGACTGTGTGACATGCAATCAACTAAACCTAAACTCAATTAGGATTACCAAAATTATTTATATTTGAATCGGAATAATGACCGATGGATTTTTTTTAGACAAATATATATACTGTATATAATAGACAATACAGTCATGGCTGAAAAACATTGCCATCCCAGCGGTGGCAATATTTTTGAGCATGACTGTATAACATAACATAGTGTTACCTAACATAACTCACTGTAATATAATGCAATACAACGTAACGTAATGTAACACAACATAATGTAACACAAGTTAAAGTAAGAACATAACATAGCATGAACATATTCTATTGGCTAATGGAGGCCAGTGCTAAATTCTAGCAGAAGCTGTAGTTTTCTTTCAAAAACTGTATGTAATATGCTATGTTTTCGGCATCCTTGGCCTGACCGGGTCCGAGGAATAATACCTTGTAGTAACAGATTTGGCCAGTGAAAAAGCTGAGCTGGTCCCGTGGAGTGCAAAAAGGGGCATGGGTCTGCGCTCTAACCAACTAACCCTTCACCAAGTGACCCCGAGAACCCCTCCACTTGCACACTGTGTGACGCGCTGTCATGCACGCACGCAGCACACACAAACACACACACACACACACGCACACACACAGGAGCAAAGACCACAAAGTGACACAAGCAGACACAATGGAGGTCCCGGCACATTCCTTTCCCCAGGTGGCAGAGAGGATCAATGGGTTAATGGCCTGCACACCAATGGCCGACTATCATTGATCACCCTCTCAGTCCACCTCCCCCAATAGGCGTGAGGGAGTCTACGCCTTAACAGACTATTGTGTGTGTGTGTGTGTGTGTGTGCGTGTGTGCGTGCGTGCGTGCGTGCGTGCGTGCGTGCGTGCGTGTGTGCGTGCGTGCGTGCGTGCGTGCGTGCGTGCGTGCGTGCGTGTGTGTGTGTGTGTGTGTGTCATGTGGAGCTGGTTAACTGCTGGAGCAGAAAACTAAACCAGACTCAGAGACACTGACAATATGTGTTGTACTGATTTAGACACAAAGAATTCAGTGTGCAGGAATGGTCTGTCTTTGCACACTGTCTTCACATTGTTACATCACTGAGATAGTTGCAGGCTATTGATGCATACATTAGCAATACGATGGCGACACTTGTACCTTTAACAATGTTCAACACCGGTGGCCTTAAAAAAAAAGAAGAAGAATTTATGATCCAACATAAACCTTCATAATTAAAGAATATATTTATCCAGTAGGAACAGGAAGTCACAAACACGCACACAAACACACACATTAAGGAAATTACTCCAACGTCTGCAATCAATTTTAGGTTACAAATTATTGTTACTTTAAGTTGTGTTACTTTGTGACTAAATGTTATGTTGGTAACATTGCATTGTGTTACGTTTCATTGTGTTACATAATGTTACATTGTGTTAAGGCAACTTTCCAGTATGTTACGTTTTTTTAATAAGTCATAAGTACACACACATTAAGAAAATTGGTAACCTTGCCATTCCGTTATGTTACATTGAATTATGTTATTATTATATTCTGGTATGGTATATTTTGCTATGTTATGTTGTGTCACGTTACGTTCCATCAGGCTATGCAATGTCCTGTTACATTAGGGCATGTTATGTTGTGTCACATTATGTTGTGTTATTTTGCAGTAACCAATGCAGCCATATGGGGGCACAAGCCAGTGCAAACTGTAGGCCGGTCCCAAGCCAGGATAAATGCAGAGGGTTGCGTCAGGAAAGGCCGGATGGCTTAAAACTTTGCCAAACAAATATGAGCATTCATCCAAAGAATTCCGTACAGGACCGGTCATGGCCTGGGTTAACAATGTCCGCCACCGGCGGCGTCAACTTGCAGGGCGCCGGTGGTAATTCAGCTACTGTGGGTCGAAGACGAAGGAGAGGTGGAAAGCGGATTCTGAAGCAGAAAGAGAAGTGGAAAGCACAGAGCCTTGAACTCAATGTGGGGACTTTGAATGTTGGGACTATGACAGGAAAAGCTTGGGAGTTGGTTGACATAACGATTATGAGAAAGGTTGATATATTGTGTGTCCAGGAGACCAGGTGGAAAGGCAGTAAGGATAGAAGTTTAGGGGCAGGGTTTAAATTATTTTACCATGGTGTAGATGGGAAGAGAAATGGAGTAGGGGTTATTTTAAAGGAAGAGTTAGCTAAGAATGTCTTGGAGGTGAAAAGAATATCAGATCGAGTGATGAGGTTGAAACTTGAAATTGAGGGTGTGATGGGTAAGTGTGGCATCTAGGAAAGGAACTTGGAGAGACAGATGGTGGTAGACTTGGCGAAAATGATTTTACTAATTAAAATGGCTGCAGTGAACACTTTCTTCCAGAAGGAAGGAACATATAGGGTGACCTACAAGAGCGGCGGTAGAAGCACACAGGTGGATTACATCTTGTGCAGACGATGTAATCTGGAGGAGGTTACTGACTGTAAAGTAGAGGTAGACAGCATAGGATGGTGGTGTGTAAGATAACTCTGGTGGTGGGGAGGAAGATTAAGAAGACAGGTGGAGCTTCCAGAAGACTCGACCACGACAGCCAAGATGATCAGAGAGACAGGTAGGAGAGTACTCTGTGTATCTTCTGGTAGGAAAGGGGAGAAGGAGACTTGGTGGTGGAACCTCACAATACAGGAAATCATACAAGACAAGAGGCTGTGGGACACTGAGAGAACCAAGGAGAGGAGAAAGTAATACATGGAGATGTGACGTAGCGAAGGTAGATGTGGCAAAGGCCAAACGAGGCATATGATAACATGTATGCCAGGTTGGACACTAAAGAAAGGGGAAAGGATCTATACAGTTAGGCCAGACAGAGCTATAGAGATGGGAAGGATGTGCAGTAGTGTGCTGGATAGATGCAAAGAATACTTTGAGGAGTTTATGAATTAGTAGAAGAGACAAGTGTGGTGGAGCAGGAAGTAGTAATGATTAGTAAGGGGGAAGTTAGAAAGGCATTAAAGAAGATGGAAAATGGAAAGCCACTTGCTTTGGTATGGTATGGTATGGTATGGTATGGAAGCATCTAGGAGAGTTGGTTGGGGGGGGGGGGGTTTGACCAGGTTGTGACATCGTTATCTTATGTTATGTTGTTACACTGTCTTATGTCCTTACATCATTGGGGTACAGAAACACATAGCGTCACGTTACATCCATCTTGTATGATGTGATATTCTGTTTTCTCTTCTCTCATTTCATCTTGTCTTGTCTCACATAGATTTAGGGATCATAATCATATAAATGATCTGGCTATCAAATCACACATTATTTAAGATATGAAAGGTTGACTTTATTTTCACACTCAACTAAAATTGCTCAACATATCTCCACTTTGCAATCATCACATTCAGCAGGAGCATCTTTCGTGTGTGTGTGTGGGCTACTGGTGGGAGGACAATGGGCTGGAAGGGGGCTGGCTGAATAGCACCATTGAGTGTGCTCAGCCAAACAGAAAAGCATCTTCCATCTCACTTCAAACCCCACAGTTTCACTCTGTACAAGCAGACCTTTATTCTCTGTAATTACTCCCTGACACACATGCGTGCGCACACACACAAACATCACATCACATACACATGTGTGTGTGTGTGTGTGTGTATATATCTATACACACGTCATTTTATATATATATTTACACAGTATTCCTTGCCCCAGAAGTGGTTTTCTTTTTTGTAACCTGTCTTTCAGGGTTTTATAACAGTGAGCTCTTTTACTTTTATTATACAGTGGATATGAATGTTAAAATGTTAGTAATAGCTGCACAAGTAATAAAGTTAATGGTGACAATTTAGCCAAAATGGAGGCGGCCGCAGTAAGCTTATGAATGCTAGCATTTCCATACAAAGCCCAGCGGGTCGCGTTGTCTCTCTTCGCCACCAATGGTAGCAACAGATGTGCACCAATGTGCTAACAACCTAATTCACGGTAAGCCGTTTTCGACAAGAGATATTATGGTAAGCAGGTTGCCAGACGACGTACGAGCGGGACGCAGCATCACCGGCAGGTTTATCATTATCACACTGGGCTATTTAAAGTCGTTAGCCTACATCCAGCTCCATTGTGCAAACCCACACACTGAATCATATTGTGTCACTGCGTAATCCATACGGGGGTCATTGGCGCAGCTTGTCATACGACATGTGAGGACACTGAGGTTTGCAACAGCAGGGTGATGAACAAATTTCTTTAAAAATATATATTTTTTTTAAATCCTTATTACAAACAAATTTGCATGAACCCATAAAACTTTGTATTAAATTGAATAAGCAGCTTGCACATGTTCACAAGGTTAGGTAATCATTGCAATGTTGCCATTACAATGATGTAGGCATTCAATATTAAACATTGCCATTCAATACCGTGCCTCCATTGTTGAGGTGGCCGACCGGAGCTGTGGCCGTAAGGTGGTCGGTGCCTGTCGTGGCGGCAACTACAGAAGCCATTGGTGGACACCGGCAGTGAGGGATGCCATCAAGCTGAATAAGGAGTCCTATGGAGCCTTTTTGCCAGTGGGACTCCGGAAGCATCTGATTCTTATCTCATTTGGTGGTGGCTGAGGCAAAAACTCGGGCGTGCGAGGAGTTCGGTGAGGCCATGTAGAATGACTTCCGGACAGCTCAGAGGAAATTCTGGTCCGCCATCCGACATCTCAGGAGCCGGGAGCAGTGCACTGTCAACACTGTGTATAGTGGGGACGAGGTGCTGCTGACCTCAAATCAAGTGGTTGTGTGTCGGTTCGGTGGAGAGAATACTTTGAAGGCCTCAATCCTACCCGACGGGCCTTCCTGTGAGGAAGCAGAGTCTGGAGACTCTCCTATCTCTGGGATTGAGGTCACAGAGGTGGTTAAAAAGCTCCTCGGTGGCAGGGCCCCAGGGATGTATGAGCTCTGCCTGGAGTTCCTAGAGGCTTTGGATTTTGTGGGGCTGTCCTGGTTGACATGCCTCTGCAACATCGCATGGACTTTGGAGACAGTGGCTCTGAATTGGCAGACCAGGGTGGTCAGCCCTTTTTAAGAAAGGGGACCGAAGGGTGTCTTCCAACTACAGGGGGATCACACTCCTCAGTCTCCCAGGTAAAGTCTATTCAGGGGTTCTAGAGATGAAGGCCCGTCGGGAAGTTGAATCTTAGATTCATGAGGAGCAGTGTGGTTTTCATCCTAGCTGTGTAACAGTGGACCAGCGCTACACCTTCAGCAGGGTCCTCGAGGGTGGATGGGAGTTTCCCCAACCAGTCTACATGTGCTTTATAGACTTAGAGAAGGCATTCAGTGTCACTTAATACGGGCTGTTTGCTCACTGTACGACCGTTTTAAGAGCATCTTCAGTGATGTGGACTCTGTATCAGTATGTTGTGGTGAAGAAGATGAGACGAAAGGCAAAGCTCTCGATTTACCTGTCAAGCTACGTTCCTACCCTCACCTATGGTCACGAGCTGTGGGTTGGGACCGAAAGAAAAAGATTGCGGATACAAGCGGCCGAAATTAGCTTCCTCTGCAGGGTGTGCGGGCTCTCGCTTAGAGATAGGGTGAGAAGCTCAGTCTTCCGGGAAGATCTCATAGTCAAGCCCCTATTCCTCTGCTTTGAGAGGAGCAAGATTAGGTGGCTCAGGCATCGGGTTAGGATGCCACCAAACGCCTCCCTGGTGCGGTGTTCTGGGCACGTTCCACAGGAAAGAAACCCCGGGGATGACCCAGGACACACTGAAGAGACTATGTCCTGTCCTGGGAATACCTCAGGATCTCCCTGGAAAAGATGGATGAAGTGGATGGAAAAAGGGAAGTCTGGGCTTCCCTGCTTAAACTACTATCCCCGCGACCCGAGCCCAGATAAGTGGAAGAAAATGAATGAATGGATGGATGGATGGATGGCACACACTTCGGATTAAAATGACACCAATTAGCAATTGTCCATCCATCCATTTTCCGAGCCGCTTCTCCTCACTAGGGTCGCGGGCGTGCTGGAGCCTATCCCAGCTGTCATCGGGCAGGAGGCGGGGTACACCCTGAACTGGTTGCCAGCCAATCGCAGGGCACATCGAAACAAACAACCATTCGCACTCACAGTCATGCCTACGGGCAATTTAGAGTCTCCAATTAATGCATGTTTTTGGGATGTGGGAGGAAACCGGAGTGCCCGGAGAAAACCCACGCAGGCACGGGGAGAACATGCAAACTCCACACAGGCGGGGCCGGGGATTGAACCCGGGTCCTCAGAACTGTGAGGCTGACGCTCTAACCAGTCGGCCACCGTGCCGCCCAATTAGCAATTGTTTCAAATGTAAATATAGCAGATGATTCAAACGAGATACCGTGTATATGAGTGTTAACGAGCAGTATTAGCAGCCCTAGGTAATAAGTGATATACCTGCCAACAGGGGCGCAGAGGACAGCTATGTGATATCACGCCAGCCAATCCGCTACATGCGGAACGTCACGTGACCAAACCCCGAAAAATGGGATAGCTGACTTCGTGTGCATGCTACACTAACAAGCATGACTACGATTTGATTACATGATTGTTTGAAGCCAAACTTGTTAAAATTGTGCTTTCTTTACAGTTGGTGTCAATAGTTAAATACATATATATATATATATATATATATATATATATATATATATATATAATTAAACACATTATAATTACTACACTCACAGGTGCTATTTTAGGGGTACTAAGAGGAAATGTAAATTGTTTACTATACGCTTGTTTGCACATACATCAGATAAACCCATGACAAGCTTTATTATTACGGTGCACGGATAACAGAACAAAATTGTATTGTTTCCTTCTCAGATGAAGAAATAACAAGTGAACTTATAGAAAAATGATGCTAAAACATCATTATAAATGTGCAAATACTACAAAAGTAACACGTACACACACACACACACACACACACACACACAGTCCAGCTGGGCAGGGTCATGACACAGTGGCCCCATCCAGACGTGTACTTTTAGGTCATAGCAAAAGCGCCCTCTCACATGAGATCCTATGCACAATGTCCTTTCCTGTGTGTCGTGTGTGTGTCGTGTGTGTGTGTGTGTGTGTGTGTGGATGTGTCCATCTACCTGTATGACTATGACTACCCCAGCCCAATCCAAGCCCACCTAAGCTTGTTTGTGGCAGTCCCATGTGCTGGAATGGTATGACATGCAAAGACAAAGGAAGAAAACAGCGGGAGGTGTGCTTGTGTGTGTGTGTGTGTGTGTGTGTGTGTGTGTGTGTGTGTGTGTGTGTGTGTGTGTGTGCGTGTGTCAGGGTTGGGGGTGAGAGGGCTTGAAGTTCCATATGGGCAGCCCCCCCTCTCGATTCCCTAACAAACAGGCAGATGTCAAATGAGACATGGCTCCCCTGATGGGGCACAGGGTCACACTACACAGGCTAAATAACAGAAGAGGAGAGAGAGGGATGCTTTCCTGCCTAAAGCCCCCCCCCCCCCCAACTGCCCCCTCCTCTCTTTAAACCACACTAAAAGAGATGTACAAACATGGCTGACACAACGCAACATGCCAACACACACTGTGACTTGATCCAAGCTGGGCTTCGTTGATGTAGAAACTGAATCCATTATAACTGCATTTCACTTCATATATTAGTTCCTCTTAACATCAATATAATAAAAATGAATATTGGTACAGTAGTTGTATATGGATGAGTGGTTAACACGTCTGCCTCACAGTTCTGAGGTTCGGGGTCCCAATCTGGGTTTCGGGCTTTCTATGTGAAATTTGCATGTCCTCCGCATGCTTGCGTGGGTTTTATTCCGGTATTCCGGTTTCCTCCAAAATTCCCAAAAATTGCTACTTTAGTTTAATTGAACACAATTGTTCACAGGCATGATTGGTTGCTTGTCTATTCATGCCCTGCGATTGGCAGGCAACCAGTCCAGGGTGTACCCCACCTCTCCCCCAAAGTCAATTAGAATAGACTCTCGCTCACCTGTGACCCCAATGAGGATAAGCGGCATAGAAAATGGATGAATTGATCAATAGTTACATTATTATTTACAACTTTCCGTCAATGCTTCATTTGATACCCATTAACAATACCAATTTCCAACCCATTGTAGAATAAAATGTTACTCTTCTCAAGTATATACAGGACAGTACAATAGCATAATCATTTCATCCCATACCTTTATTCATATTGCACACTGCCCTATTCTTGACTGTTACATTGAAACATTACAGGTCTGTGTTGTGTTGGATTTATTTTTTTATTTTTTATTTTGTACATGTGTATATACAGGAGCATCCCAATGAATCTGGATATCATAGAAAAGTTCACTTATTTCAGTATTTCAATTAATGAATCTGTATAATATATGAGTTTGTCTTTATTAATTGAAATACTGAAATAAGTGAACTTTTCTATGATATGATAAAAAGTAAATTATGACAAAAATAATGTCATGAGAAGAACACTTGTAATGCTGAAAAAAAATGGTTTGTACAGTATGAAAAGAAAAAAGTTACAATGTCAGGAGAATAAAGTCATAATATTACCACAAATGTTAAAAGAATTAAAGTGTTCTTCTCATGACATTATTTTTGTCATAATTTACTTTTCAGTGTGGCCCGAATACAGCTTTGCATTTTGTGTTTGAATACCTGCACGTCTCCAAATTGTGTTGCACTATTTGTTTCTGCTGGGACATGCAACTGAACTCAAGGACAGGTTTGTGCGTGTGCGTGTGTGCGTGTGTGTGTGTGTGTGTGTGTGTGTGTGTGGGTGTAGGTATGGGGCACAGTCCTAAACAAAGCCCTTAATGGTTGCACATACACACACAAACATGCACTCACAAACACACACAAACATACACACACACACATACACACACCAATGAATGGCTGCCCCTGTGGGGCAGGAGTAGGGTTACTTTACATACTGCACTTACAGCTGCCTTTACCACTGGGGTATAAAATGGATTTGAATGAGAAAGAGGGGGAACAGAGGAGGCCGGGGGGCAGGGGGTGGGTGAATTTGGATGTCGTGGGGGGGCTCTCTTTGTGTAACAGGAGGTCTGCTGCTGCTCTGGCATGACTATGGAGATGGAGGGAGCGAGGTCACTCTCTCTGCCCCCCCACCTCCCTCTTTTACTATAGGCTGGCTACTCTGACACCCTCCCACCCTCCACCCCCACCCGTCAACCCCACCCCACCTCTCATCCTCCCTCCAGCCGGGCCCTTCCTCCCTATTAGCATAGCAGCTGCCTGATGCAAGCCTGCAGGGTGGGGACTGGCCAGGCTGCTGTGTGCATATGTGTGTGAGGGGGTTGGGGCGGAGGGGTCTGGGGAGGGGGGTGTCCAGTCAATGGCAGTCCGTCTGGCTGGTGAATAGCAGCTAAAGCAGGCCCCCACGAGCGAGACAATGGAGCTACCAGGGAGGGGGACGGGGTCGGGGTGCACCGGGAGGGGAGATGGGGTGTGGAGGGGGTGTAAGAATGAGGCCGTGAATGGAGCGCCTTGTCACCAGCGGCGTGGAAAGGAGCGCAGAATGAAGTGCGAGAATGAAAGAGGAGTTCAAAAAGGAGCGGCGGGGTGAGGGAGAGACTGTCCTGACCACCTGTCTCTCTCTCTTTATGTTTTCTACTCCCCATCTTACACCCGAGCAGACTTTGGCCGGGGCGCTGGTAGTTGGGTGGGGCACCACAGACATGTTTTTGTTTGTGCAGGGAAAGTGCACCATCAGCAAGTTCATAGTGAGGCACCAGGCACTATCATAAACACTGGAGATTACTGGCGTAAATAAGACAATATCACATAAGATGAATCCAAATAAGTGTCGATGAATGACAACAATTAAACCTCTGGGCAACGACAAAAAAAATAATAAAAATAATAATTATGTAGAATATCGGACTATATTTTAAAACATTCACATAAATCACCTATATAGGTAACATCTTAATCTACTGGTTGGTTTACCGTCTTAATAGACCCTGTAATGTAAACTCATAGATTTGTTTCCAAACACATTATAAATGTTTGAAGATGATTGCCGAAAATTTGCAAAGACTGAGAACTATGTACTACTACTGATTTCCATCCATCCACCCATTTTCTGTACCGCTTATCCTCACTAGGGTCGCGGGTGTGCTGGAGCCTATCTCAGCTACCTTCGGGCGAGAGGCGGGAGACACCCCGAACTGGTCCGCAGCCAATCACAGGGCACATACAAACAAACAACCATTCTCACTCACATTCACACCTCTGGGTAATCTAGAGTCTTCAATCAACCTACCATGCATGTTTTTGGGATGTGGGAGGAAACCGGAGTGCCCAGAGAAACCCCACGCAGACACGGGGAGAACACGCAAACTCCACACAGGCGGGGCCGGGATTTGAACCCCGGTCCTCAGAACTGTGAGGCAGATGTGCCGCCTACTACTGACTTGTTGAGATAAAGGGTTTAACTGTTTTTCACAAGAACTTGAGCGCCTTCGTACAAGTCAGTGGTTATCCGGCGAAATTGCGAGTTACTATTTATTATTTACGGTGGCCTGGAAGTGCAAAACAATATAACAAATTGTGAAACACTTTAACATTACAGAAAACAAATGTACAAAACATGAAACACTTTAACATTTCAGGAACCACAAAAACAAAAGCAGAAACATTTTTACAAAAAGACGAACCAAATTACAATTACAAACACCCGGGAAGGGTGGGGCCCATTTCACAGACATTCTTGGAAATCCCACGGCTTTTCTCGGCAAGACCCGCCCCGCTTCAACATGATTGGCTCCTGCATCGCGGGAAGGGTCGGCTACGCAGATGTAACGAGATGTAGCTATCGGTATATATGGACACCCTGAGCAGCGAGCCTGTAGAGGCGTTCGATGCTGTGTATACAATATATTGTACTTGATCATATTTATTAAACCATACAAAGATAGGTTAAGGAAGAAGCAGGTTGCTAAAGAGAGAGGATGCTGGTGAGACTTAAAGGGAAAATGTGGATATTTGCAAGGAAGCTGTCGGCTCCATTCATTTTTGAACGTACCGAGCGAGGGATCTACCTTGTATACAATCTGGTCACAAGCCATTCTTCTTCATTGACGGGCACATTACATTATACATATTGAATATAGTTTAGCATTGATGTTAAACAACATTTGATGCTTTACGTACTATTTATATGGCTCGAACCGAGGCGACGCGGCGGCACGGCTCGCAAACCCGGAAATCCACAAATATATCCGCGATTCACACGTGTTTTTCAAATCTACAAATTATTTGCGTGTTTTTCAGCTCCACAAACATATCCGCGATTTACACGTATTTTTAATGTGTGCATTTATCATGTCTTATCATTTGTAAATATTCAATTTTGCTTGTGAATTGTTGAAGGTGCGTTTGTGGCTCACCGGGCATGCGCATTTGTTTTTGAGATAAACTGCAGTTTTCAACTTGAGAAGATTCACACGTGTGGGAAGGTCCTCCCTCCATCCGCTAGGCGGCACTGTTGCTGTCTCCGTTGATGACTTGACTGCAAATCATGTTTCTGGGAATCCATCAGTCTATGGTCAGACCCAGGTGAAATCCCCGGTAAATTGACCATGGCTGAACAACGTGAACAGCCAGCATCCCCGTCATTAGCGAGTAAAATATAAAGAAATTGCCTTCCTTATCTGTCAGCAAGATTAAAAAAAAAAATATATATATATATATAGTCTGTGATATATTCCAGCCATCGGAGGCTTTAAGAAGATACATTTTTGCAGCTCAGCTCAAACATGTAGGGGTCTCTAGGCAGAAGAAAGATGCTAGACTAAGGAGCAACAATTTTGCAGCAGTGGGTGTTTTCAGGCATTCAACGGACATGCCTCTCTCTCTCTCACTCTATCTATCTATCTATACTTTGAGGATACCTAATAAAGTGACTAGTGATTCCAAATACAGTGGAACCTCTCAGGTTGAAAACAATTTTCTCTGACCTCAAATTTGTTCATATTTCAAAACAATTTCTCCCATAATACAGGAAATCAAAAGCTGTTCTTGTCGCAAGTACAATTTTAATATTATTAACCGCCATATAAGGGTAAAGGTAAGTTACGGTTCAAGACATTTAAAACAGGATGTTTCTTCATTCATTCATTTTCCGTAGCGCTTCTCCTCACAAGGGTCACGGGCGTGCTGGAGCCTATCCCAGCTGACTCTGGGCGAGAGGCAGGGTACACCCCGAATTTATCCCCAGCCAATCGCAGGGAATATACAAACAAAAAACCATTTGCACTCACATTTATACATATGGGCAATTTAGAGTCTTCAGTCAACCTAGCATGCATGTTTTCGGGATGTGGGAGGAAACCGGAGTACCTGCAGAAAAGCCACGCAGGCACGGGGAGAACATGCAAACTCCACACAGGCGAGGCCGGATTTGAACCCGGGTCCTCAGAACTGTGAGGCAGATGTGCTAACCAGTCGCTCACTGTCCCGCCCAGCATGTTTCAATTGTAACATATTTAAACGTAATACAAATGTGTCTCACTTCATGCATCTCATTTTGCAACATTTTTAACTGACATACAAGTGTAAAAAGAAGTTAACCCCTATAAAATGTAAAGAAAATAATTATTTTGGATTCTATCACAGTTCTCAGTACAATACAGTGGGGTTATACAACAATGCAAACTACAACACAATAATATGCATATTATTAAATAAAGTGAATATTATGGAAAATTCACAATCAAATAAATCTCTTATTAACTTCCTGTTTCTGAAAATATGTCTGTGAGCTACTTAAACTTCCACCTCACTGTTACTGAGTGTATGAACCACTGCATCCAAGAGTTTTTCTGGGCACTCGCTCTCCTCCGGTAAGCAAAAGCCACTCTTGTCCAATGCTCAAAGCTTCTTTATACACGCGCGGACGGCGACCGCGCTGACGTCACTGCGGCTATCCCGCACGCAGTTTGCCTTCATACTCGAGCGCAACCCACACGCGCTGTTTTGAAACTGTACTGCAGTTCTCCTTCAAGTCGAGGGTGTCGCTACGGCTGGTATTGGCTAGGACGCCAAAGGGTGGAGATTCCTCTGCATATTGTGGCCATTTCCGGTAGCCGTTTTTACTTTCCTTTCCGTAACAAGGAACAAAGCAACAACAATGGCGACCGTTGAACAGAGTCTGCTAGAACAAATGGACCTAGATGACCAGATGATAAATGTAATTTTACTGCAAAATCGATCCAGAAGGCGGCGGCGTAGCTGCTATGTGGAACTGGGAGGAACGCTGATTACATCATCACAGCATGTGACTAAAACGGACCAATCGAGAGAGATTATCTCCTCGGCATTCGACGTGCAGCAACAATTTTTGCCGTGTTTGCGTCAAGCTACACAGAGGGGCTGCGTGGGCCAATTCGTCGGTCACGTGATGCAATGCGGGCGTTGTCGGCCGCGGGAGTATAAAGAGGCCTTCAGGCTCTGCCCCCATTGTCATGGTAATCAGAATCATCAGAATCATCTTTATTTGCCAAGTATGTCCAAAAAACACACAAGGAATTCCATCCATCCATTTTCTGAGCCCCTTCTCCTCACGAGGGTCACGGGCGTGTTGGAGCCCATCCCAGGTATCATCGGGTAGGAGGCGGGGTACACCCTGAACTGTTTGCCAGCCAATCGCAGGGCACATACAAACAACCAACCATTTGCACTCACATTCACACCTACGGGCAATTTCGAGTCTCCAATTCATGCATGTTTTTGGGATGTGGGAGGAAACCGGAGTGCCCGGAGAAAACCCAAGCAGGCACGGGGAGAACATGCAAACTCCACACAGGCTGGGCCGGGGATTGAACCCCGGTCCTCAGAACTGTGAGGCTGACGCTCTAACCAGTCGCCCACCGTGCCGCCACAGAAGGAATTTGTCTCCGGTAATTGGAGCCGCTCTAGTACGACAACAGGCAGTCAATTGAGAGAGAACACTTGAGACATAAAGACATTGACCAAAACAGTCACTGAGCAGTAAAGGGTTGCTAGTTATCTGGTAATGCCGGTACAAATAATTAATTTTTTATTTTTTTTGACAATTGTACAAAAAGATGCAGAGTCCTCTAGCACAGTGATTTTTAAACCTTTATGGAGCTATGGCACATATTTTACTGTTGAAAAATCTCACAGCATACCAACAAACAAAAATGTCACAAAGTGGATGCATTAATCACTGTATGTACTTCCCGCCATCTAATAGAAGAGCATTTATTTGTTCTCTCTGTGACTATGCCCCACTGGCATAAATAGATGATAAAAGATACATTATTTCTTGTAAATAATTTTTTTTGGAGCAATTAAGTAAAATTACTAATTTCCCACGGCACACTGGCTGGGAATCAGTGCTCTAGAACTTAGAGCAGTTTGAATGACTAATATAGCAATAGTCCGGTGCAATGATCATTGTGCAAAGGGCGCCGAGACTTCAAGGAATGTATGCAGTTTAAAGTGACTAATAGTGCGATAATCTCGGACAATGTTGATTGTGCAAATGTTGCAGATACTCCTCGGTCAGTGTGCAAGTGGTGCAGATGCTACTCTGGCATGAGTGGCCAGTATTGGTCAACAACAGATATGCAAATAGTGCAGCGTGGCGAGACTACGACAGTGAGTGCACGAGTAATATATAATTGGCCCCACAGAAATGTGACAACAAACTCAAGACAAAAAACAAAAGCCAGACCCGTCCTTGGCCCAACAGTACAGTGCATCTGAAAAGTATTCAGGGCTCTTCACTTTTTCCCAACGTTTGCATTATGTTACAGCCTTATTTCAAAATAGATTTATTCCAATCTACACACAACACCCATTATGAAAATGTGGGGGGAAAAAAAATCTTGCGTTTTGGATATTTTGACAAATCCATGTCACAATCATCATGAGCTCTCATTAGATTAGATTGCTGTGTCACCTAATAACGTGGATGCAACCGAAGCTTTGAGAAAGGCATTCTTTAAATTCCTCTTTGTGGCTCTTCACTTCACTCTTCCACTATTTCACAAACCGCATTTAAGCGCTATCGTACTAACCGTCAGTGACTCTGAGGAAGTGACGCGGAGGAACGCGCCATTAAAGCCGGGACTGAGCTTTACAAAGTTGAACGGGCGCCGTTGGAAAATGAGAAATTGAGTGTTCATTTGCATGTTACACTTATCATGTGAGACGCTCTGAGCACGACTATGAATATTTTATGAGGGGGCCCAACAATGACACTGAAGATTATCACACACTTGTTTGCAGCTGCTGCGGCAGGATCCATCTCACCAGCGGTGGACCGTCATGGCCACCGAGGAATTGTATTCATTTATTTCCAACACTCCATTCTCTTTTTTTCATAGCGTTTCTCTTGGCTGGACTGTTTCCAGTAGCGTACAGTATGTGTATGTCAGATTTTTTTTGGGCCAATCAGATTTTAGCCTCTGTGTTGCCATGTTAGTCTATCTGCCCACGGCCTTCAAAATTAGTAATGCTTGCCGAAGTAACTTAGACTACATTATCAATGGGAGTGTTTTTATAATCAATCAGATTTCAAATTCCCCTCACAGGGCCAGCTATCTGGCCACAATAGCTTTTCATGTGCTTAAGCTTAAACTCAATTTGCAAAACGCATCTGCTCTTTTTTGCAAAACCTGAAACAAATTCTCAGTCACTAAATAGACTTCACTGTGTGATACAGTACACTTGTGTTGCAAAGTTATAAAAACTGGCAGCAAAATGTGAACAAAACAAATCCCTTGCAACCGGACCCCTCCAAATTTTAACTGAAGGTCGCTCTTCTATGGTGAATATATTTTTGACTCGCTGCGTGTATGATCGAAACACATTGTTTGGTTTTAAACACAGGATAACTGGTTTTGAGTTGATAGTTCGATTGTGATCGAAGAGTTTGGGTTTTTGTGAATGTAGTTTGAATTTTTGAATTTGTGTTTAAGGTTTTGAGAAAATGGGTGGAGGTTTCAAGAAATGTGTTTTAGCAACTTTGAAAAACTGCATTACTAAGTAACTCGCAATTGCGCCAAATAGCCACTGATGGAATGACGGCGCTCAGCACTTATATGGTGGGGCAGGGGTGACTAATGCCAGAAAGCCCAAGTGCATACTTGGGCTTGTTTTTAGCCCTGCCCTAAAAATACCATCAACCAAAATGGTGAAAGAGTTTAACGTTATACTGTATCTCAACCACTGAATACTAAATTGTTCTCAGTCTTGGCACATGTTTTCAGCAAGTATCTTCAAAAATATTTAATGTATTTAGAAACAAAACACAGAAATTACTTTACAGGGTCTTCAAAAGGTGGATTAAGTTGGGTAAAGCCTGTTACGAAAAGCATGGCCCGCCATTTAACTCCATTTATCTAATGCCGGTAGCCAAGGGACAATACAAGCACTCTGCGACGCTGGGCTCACCCCCGTCGATCTGTTTATTTACTTTCAGCTGGTTCTCCTCTCCCAAGATTCTTTGCGTTGTCTGTCTGGCTCACACAGGAGGCGCATGAAGAAGCCATTGGGGGGCTTGGGGGGGTCGATAGCAGCCACAGCAGCAACCAGTGGCTGTGGGAGGCCAGCCAAGTCGCTATGTGAACAATGGGAGCCCAGCTCAACGAAAACATCCTGCAAGAGAGAAAGAGAGAGAGAGTGTGTGTCAAAACACACCAACTTTCCTGCATTTATGTACCTGTATCGCAGAGAGATGCAGAACTCAGAAGAGATGCAGGGTGCATGTATAAGGTTCATCTGCAGGTCAAGCAGCCTTAAAATCGCTGGGGATGTCCTGCACTCTCCCTGTAATACGTAAAACACTTTCAGTTCTTATAAAGCCTTTCGGGAGCCTTCCTAAACGGATCAAATGATTATTATGAGCGTTTGTTTGGTTTTCGGGCGGCAGCATGGTGAGGTAGTGATTAACATGTCTGCCTCACAGCTGAGTGGTCCCATGTTCGACTGTGGGGTTTCTATGGTTACTCTGGCTTCCTCCCACATTCCAAAAACATGTACGTTGAAGACTCTAAACTGTCTGTGAGTGTTAATGTGAGTATAAATGGTTGTTTGACTATACTGTATATTTTCCCTGCGATGGACTGGCAATCAGTCTAGGATATATCCCGCCTCTTGCCCAAAGGATAGGCTACAGCTCACGTACAACCTTAATGAGGACAAGTGGTGTAGAAAATGGATGGATGTTTTGGTCTTCTAAAACCGTTCCACCAAAGTTTATTTATTTTTGGAATTGCATGGGAGGCCGGATCAAACAATGTGGTGGGCATATGTCTATCCACCGCTGACTGTTAACGATGTTAAACAGAAAGTTCTCAGGCCGCAAAGTCGCATTGCTGAGGCTCTTGACGTAACGTTTGCATTTAAGTCTGTCAACACCCACTCAAGTGTTACATCACTAACAGGTTCAGCGTGTAGAATGACGCTTTGTCATGTTGGGGTTTTTTTCCCCACGTCACGGAATTTTAACACTGATGTTTTTTTGAAAAAACAATGGTGCTACACTTCACACCCTCAGCTACCTTGTTTCAAATCCATCAATACCATGCCCCTTTTAGTATGACAAAATCAAGTACTATTTGCAATACCTGTTCAGTCAGGATTCCAAGTGGAGCAAGCCAACAACATACCATATGGGTGACATAACCACTGCTGCTCGCCAGTGGTGGGAAGTAACAAAGTATAAATACTTCTTTACTGCATTTAAGTAGTTTTCTCAGGTGTCTGTACTTCACTTGAGTATTTATTTTTCTGATGTCGTTTTACTTTACTCGCGTCATTTGAAAACAGGCATCTTTATTTTCTATTCCTTACTTTCTCAAAATAGACGTTATTTTTTTAACCTCCGCAGATGACGATACGACATAGGAAAGTCAATATAGATAGATTGATTGATTGATTGATTGATTGATTGATTGATATCTTGGGGACTAATAAGGTGGAAAAAAATGAGGACAGTAGTGACATAGGGGAACATGAACCCGGAGCTTTAAAGAATATGACACAAGAGTTTTGGAGAAGTATTGTATTTTTTCAGTTTTTCATCAGTCAATTCTTTGACAGCATCTCCAGTGACTTTTTCCCCCTCCAAACAAACACACAAGCTAATAAAGTGGTGATCTATTTTGTGTGAAGAGAGGGTCACCCCCCATCCCCCCTCCCCCCCCATTGCGACAAGTTATCAAAACTGGTATTGTCTATAATCCATCCATCCATTTCCTGTACCGCTTTATCCTCACAAGGGTCGCAGGCGTGCTGGAGCCTATCCTAGCTATCTTCGGCCGAGAGCCGGGATACACCATGAACTGGTCACCAGCCAATCGCAGGGCACATATAAACAAATAACCATTCGTGCACACATTCACACCTAAGGGCAATTTAGAGTTTTCACTCAACCTATCATGCATGTTTTTGGGTATGTGGGAGTGCCTGGACAAAAACCTACATAGGCACGGGGAGAACATGCAAACTCGACTATGCCACCTAATTCAGTTTGACTTTTGGACCAAAGTAAATTTTGTGTACTTTTTATATATATATTTTTTTTTTCAGTAAAAGATTTGAATCAGTACTTTTACTTTTTACCAATCTTTTTTTTTTGAACAGAAGTATCTTCTACTTAAGTTTAGAGTGGGAGTACATTTGCCACCTCTGTGGTTGTGTATATATAACTACAGTAGAAAGGACCAAAATAAACACACATGCTAACATTAAAAAACCCTGTTGCCGTGTGCTAGTCCTGCACACTGCAGTAGTATGCTGCGTTTGTCCTCGGTTTTCCACTTCAACTAGTACCGTGAGAAATTGCAAAAACTGCGCCGCAGTGAACGCATCAGTCAGAAGTTGAAAGAGACATGCTAACAAGCAACAACATTGGGGTAGAATGAGGGTCTTCTGTGTTTACTTCTTGTATGAGACTGTATTTGACTGAGGGCAGTGCAGCAGCAAAGTGGAGACTCCGGAGTGCAATACTGCAGCATCCAGAGTTACATTAGGATATGTGTTGAACTTTGTTTTGCCAATGGAAAAGCATTAATAGCGAGTACAGCTGTGAAATGGATATTCATACCTCACAGTCTCCACTTTGTGGTCGGTTTCCTGGCTGCCCCCAATCTCTTCTTGAGTAAAAAGTGACTACTTACCGGTTGGCAAGTAGGAGGTACACTGGTTGGCCTCCACTGTTGTTGTTTGTTAGCGTGTCTCAGTCTGTCCGATGCTTTCAATGCAGTATAAGCCGTGCTGTTTCTTTGTAGTGGAAAGGAATTATTAGTATCAGTATGTGGTGTGACTCAAGCAGTACAACACATCCCCTTCACATAAATTTGATCAGGTTGTTGATCGTGGCCTGGAGAATGTTCAATGTTGGTCCACTCCTCTTCAATGGTTGTGCAAAGTTGCTGGTTCATAACTGGCAAGAACTGGAACATGCTTTCGTGTAAGCCGTTCTAAAGCATCCCAAACATGCCCAATTGGTGACATATCCAGGGAGCTTGCTGGCGTTGCAAGAATTTTCAGCTTCCAGGAATTGTGTACATATCCTTGCAATATGTTTGTGAACATTAGAGAGAAATAGGGCTTTTGTGTACACAGAAAACATCTTAGATCTTTGAGTTTAGCTCATGAAAAACGGGAGCGAAAAATAAAGTGTTCATTTATATTTTTGTTCAGTAATGTTACATGCGAATGCTCCAAACGTATTGTTTTATAACGAATGAACAATTCAAACAATGATTGAAAGGCTTAGTTAAGTGCAGAACCTTGATGGGGCACACAAGGGGATGTATGTGTGGGTAACATAAAACCAGCTCTCCCAAAACACACACAAGGGAGGGGAAGCCTTCTTTAAGCGGAGCCTACCCACAATGCACCAGGCCCTTTTATGCCAGCAGTGAAAGGATGAGGCCAGATGAATGACAAAGAAACGAATGGCGATCCGGGTTGGGCCCGACTTGGTTGGAAGACAAGGAGGGAAAAGAGCGAAAGGATGGTGTGTGTGTGTGTGTGAAGGTGGGGGGCTTCAACAACTTTCTCTGGAAAATGCAGACTGTGTATGTACTTTTGCATATGCGTGACAACACAAAGATGTATACACTGAAAACTTGGAGTTTAATATTTTCTTTACTGGCTTGTACACAAACGTACAAAAATAATACAGCACTCATCTCCACGTGACATCACGTCATCATCACAGTGTTACAAACATTCAAAATAAAATTCTGGAAAAGCAAACTCAGCGGTTTCCTCTTGCTTGAAATTAAGCAAAAAATACAGAAACACAACTTGTTCCAAAAAAAAGGACAAACTCAGCACTTTTCTTCACGTTAAAAAAAAGAACAACACACATATCATGTACACCACTCCGGTGGCTAGCTCATTACGTCATAAATGTTATGACCCTGATAAGCCCGACAACCACACAACCGTGCAATTTTTAATCATGTTACAATGATCTTACCATCAAATGTATTATTCCCCTTTCACAAAAAAACAGGAAGACAGCACTTCAGAAAAGAAAGTGCCCCAAGTTTTATCATCATCATCATCATCATCATCATCATCATCAGCGTTGACACACACACACACACACACACACAAACACACTATTCTTTGCTGGAAAAAACACATTCCCACCAAGTAACATGCATGCACATTTATCACCTGGAGCATATATTCATACAATAGTATTTTGCTGTGTTTGATTTTTTTTTCCTATCCAGAAAAAAATTCTTAAATGTTGGCAAATAAAAAGCCAACTTCAACAACAGTCATCAGTGCAATATTGAAATCAAAAGAATTAATAAAAACAAAAGAAATATCAAGTTTAAGACAAGCGATGCATATTTCATGTGTTGCCTGATACCAATCCAATCGCTTCAGTTTACTGGTGCTTGTTTTTGTTTGTGTGCACGTGTTTTTCTGGGCCTCGTAAGAAGCACACACTTTCAAAGAACACACACCCTTCCCATGAAGCTGCTGTGAAGCCTTTGAAAAGAAAAAATAACTATGACAAAATACAAGCAGCATTGATTCAAATGTTAGGGTGCCATGACTTTTTTTTCTCCATTTTTTTAACGCAGCAGGCAACTTAAAGTATTTTCTTTGTGAGTCCTGCAAATGCCACGTGTTGTGATTTGTAATGTCTGTGTATTTTTTTGTTTTTTCTTTGTTCAAAAAGTCAGTAGTAGTAAGTATTCCATCCAAAGCCAAGAGCTGCTCAAGGCTCCACGTATTTGTGCAATTCAAACTCCCTGCATTAAGAAGCCATTCCACATGTTGTCTTGACTGGAAATATACCCCTTAAACCCCATCAAAAAAAAAAAAAAAAAGGCAGAGATCGCAGAAAGGCACACTGATGCTTTTAGCTTGTCTGAACTGGTTTGGTTGTAGTGTCAAATAAACTGTCCCAAATGAGGATGCAGGATCTTTTGGGGGAGTGGAAGGGGAGCAAAAACACACAACATACTGGCATAAGCACAACATGAGAATACTTTAAAAGTCGAGGTAGCTGGCAAAAGGCAACCAATCCTGATGGGAGGGGTGGGAAAGGAGGAGGGGATTAGGGAATAGGGGGCACACACAGAGGGGATACCTCTACATGGGACAGTTTTTTTTTGTTTGTTTGTTTTTTTTTTTTTTAATGAAGCAGCTTTAGTCACCCTCTTACATTTAAAGAATATTTTTCTCTTTTTTCAATCAAAATGTACCTTCATAAATACAACAAAAATAATTAAAAAAAACAGCCTGCTTTCACAGTGAGGATGTTAATAGAATACTGAAATGAGTTTATAAAGTGATTCCAATTTTTTTTTTTTTTACTTTTCTTTTCAATTTTCTTTAAAAAAAAACAAAGCAGCTGTTTTTTTTTTTAAAGTAACAACACAACCATTGGCAGACTGGCTTGAAAAAATTGGACACCAGCGTGGATGATGGCAAGTTGAATGTTTTGTATCTCTCTTCAAACAATGACAGAAACAATGTAAAGCTATGGTGTACAGTACTTCAAGACCCCAATGAAGCCATTTGTTGTTATATCATGACAGTTAAACAAAAAAAGCATGTCAGATAGCCATAATGCTGTTCTTTGAGCTCGAAACAAAAAATATATATCTGTCTTTACTTGCGTTGTGTGTCTTCCCTTTCAAATATTCCAGCATCAAGTGCCCTATTTCACTTTAAAGTTAAATGGTTGTTTTAGTGGACAATAGTGAGTATTATTGAAGATGGGGGGGATCTAAACAGTGAGTGGAACGCCCCATCTATAGTAGACACATTCAAGAGGAAAGCTTTTAGGACAGGGGTGGGCAACCTACAGTTTGCGGACCCTTTAGCAGGCTGCCAAGAGCATTTGAAGAATATCCAATAATAATCATATTGTCATGAATTTAGTAAAGCACCAAGGAGGACTGATAGCAAAACTGTCCCCCACCCCTGCTTTAGTACCAACAAACCAAGTGTGTGTTATTGAAAGATTCCAATGCAGCCCTATTGATGTTTGGCACATGAAGGAGACAACGGAGAGGAGATTTTGTTGTTGTTGCCATTTTTTTTGTTTGTTTTTACCTGACACACAGCAGAGAGAGTGAGAAGGAAGAAGGAAGGGAGGCTGGGAGAGAGCGATCACCGGGCCCCAGATGAGTACTTGGCCTTGGTGATGAGGTATAGCACAATGTCCTGGTGGCCCCCGAAGGCGGCGATGTGCAGGGCGCTCCAGCCCTCCCGGTTAGCGAGCCGGATGTCCGCGCCGAACTTGACCAGCAGCTTGACCAGCTCCAGGTTGCCGTCGATGACGGACTGGTGCAGCGCCGTCTGGCCCTCGGGTCCGAACGAGTTGACGTTGAACTCGCAGTTCGTCATGTTCTGCAGCAGCGAGTGCAGCTCCTTGGTGTTGCCCTTCTTCACCGCCTCCTGGAACACCCTCTGCGGTGCCGAGCACGTGGACACGTCCGCCTGGCTCATGGCTACGTCGGAGGACGAGGAGAAGGGAAGGGAAAGGGGAGTAATCCTGTCTAAAAAGGCTCTCGCGCTTGGCCACAATTGTTTGTATATCCCCAAAAAAGGAGTGAAAACACACAGATCCTCAATGTAGATGATCCTGTGCGCTGCGTGGAGTGGTGGTGCGGGGTTCTGTACAGTTTCCTAGCAGCGGCAGATGATGCGGTATATAGGGACACCAAGGATCACTCTCCCTCTTTGGTTCTCCCACGTCCACGTCCGCTGTTCATGCGAGAGTCTGCATGGAAAAGCGGGACACACGCACACACGCACACACGCACGCACAAAGTCGGAAAGTCGGATCAGACACGGGACTGCATTCCATCACATCCAAAGGCGTGCGTAATGGTTTTACGCACTGACATGTTGGGTTCCCAATAGTTCTTTCACGCTTACCTGTCGGACGGACGGGTCCGGAACGCCGACTTAAATTTAAAAAAAAAAAAAAAAAAAAAAAAAAAAAAAAAAAGATACAAATCCACCAGCGTGCGGTCCGCTGCGGTCCTGCTGCGTCCTCCGTGCGCTCGCTCTGGATGGCTGGTGGCTGCGCTCTGAGGGAATATTTTACGCGTCCTATATTTGCATGACAATACAGGGGGGGGGGGGGGGCACTAATGTGGAGGAATGGGCAGAAATCCGGGGAGGCTATAGGCTGATGCCGGCTCTGGAAGGGGGGAGGCGTGGTCTTCGTGTGTCTGAGGGTGCCCCCCTCCAAATGTTACTCGCTGTCATGTTCTACGAGGACTCATCCATCGATCCATCATTATGGTTTTGACAATTGGAAGTCGTGTAAAACATCCTAATATTACGACTATTACACCATACGGGTGTCTCTTCCATACATCTACCTAGTGATACTAATAAAAGTCGTCACTATGATTTCTTTAGAACACCATGTCAATACAGATGAGAAAACAATAATTTCTAATAAAACATCTAACCATTATAATACAACAAGTCACTGATTGCTTTACAGAAATCCTATGCCAATAAAACTAATAAATAAACAGAATGACTAATACAAGTAGGCATTTAATGAAACGGGAGTCTAAAGGGCTTTAAAAATATATATGAATCTAATTGGTTATTTTCATAAAGGGCGCTGACATGCGAGCATTTTCCCCTTGAGAGATTACGCGTTTAGGCACTGTCGTATTCCGGCAATTTTACCATTTTGTACAGATTTTTTTTAAAAAAATTAAAAAAATCCAAGCACACATGGAATTTAGTGACTATTTACTCACCTCTTTGAACATAAAGTTTAAGATAATAAAACGTACAATGGAGTATAGTTCAGTGTAGACGACCCCGTGTGTTAACGACAGGGGAAAAAATGCAGCAAATGGCAGCACAAAAGCCCACCAAACGTAAGCCGGAAGTCTGTCCCCTCACTTAGAACAACTGCCGCGCAGGAGATTAGCGTCGGCTTCTTAAATCATAAACTGCGGATATATTGCACTTGTTTTGAAATGACTAGACTGTGTGGGACTTGACGTAACAAAAGGTCCCGCTCTACTTCCTCTTTTATTTTTATTTTTTTTATTTTTTTGGGAGTCTGAAGAGGTGACGCTGTGCGCGGATTGACACGCCGCCCGGCCGCCCCCACCACCGTGGGAACCGGGCGCCTGTGTGTGCGTGCGTGTGCGTGACGCCTAGTGTGAGAGGTGGTGAGAGAATATTGTTGAAGTGTAACAAACGTATGGATGGAGGAAATGAGTGTAAACCGCACAAGGTGTATGTGGGCCGTTTGCTCCGTTTGCTTTGTGTTTCCCACACTCTCAACTGTACATTTGGTGCACATTTGCGGCTGCAGGTTTCAACTTCATGTGCTTGCTTAAAAAAGAAAAAAGAAAAGAAAGAAAAGAATCTGCAAAACATGGAGAATTTCATCATTGATGATGAGAATTATTTTTTTTTTAAACAGGATTATGTTCACGGTTATGAGATTAAAGTATTTTCTAGATAAAGTCATACATTTTGGAGAAAAAATGTACAGTGGTAGGTCGATTTGAGTTGATGAGTTCCCCGATTTTTTTCAAGTTTTTTGGAGATACAAACTGATTTGTGAGGTATGACTTGAGTTACAAGCAGTGCTGCAACTCTCACATCACCACTTTTTGGGGGGGGAGGTAACGAGGTATATACTATTATATCATTTCCAGAGCAGCAATCTGATTACAATTACTTAAATCATAGTGCATTAACTTTTTTTGGAGTCATTTTCCTTAGCAAAACGTTTTAGAATTAGGTTCGAAATATTCAAATTTATATGATGCCAATGTTACCTGCCATGTTTAGCATGCAATGCACTGTGAGTTGATTTTCCACTACTGTACTATAGAGCAGTGAATACAGTCTGGATCGCTGTGTGGCCACATTTGTGTACAGCACTGCAGTGTGTAGTGTGCATCTCTGAGTACACTGTTCATTCACTTCTAATTTAGATTGTGCTCATTTGCTGCACTGCTTTGCGTCAGGCAGTTTCTATATTTCGCTCGATCTCCAATGTGATTGACAGCTCCTGTCCGTTTCATACATATTATGTTTTATTAGTAACTACATTACTTTTTCAAGGTAACTGTGGCAAGATTGGTTATGAGTGACCTTCAGGCTCTCCACCAGCGCCAATCAAGTGAAAAAAGCAATTAAGTGGGACTTCTTAGTGGAACCTCCGTTTACCAATGAATAATTTTACAAACAAATTTTTTAGACAAATATTGCTTGGGTTTACAAATGATGGTTTCTGACATCTACGGAACACTCACTTGTGCTTTCTCTCAGACTGCATAAACGTTATTTTCTCTGCACGTCGTGTATTCCAGGTACATTTGTTTTTTCTTTATATTTACCCTAAAGGCTAACTTGGGTAAGGTAAGGTAATTTGGCTCCCAGGAAAGTGAAACATGCAAGCGATTGTGCGGGTGATTTGACTTACGAGTATGGACACGGAACAAATCAAACACGTAAATCAAGGCACCACTTCTATTTGCGAGATTGAAGGAATTATATAACTTAGATAAAATTGCATATTTTTGTATATATTCAAGAAAAAAGTAGTATACTGTGTATTCAAGATTATTTTTTTTTATATTTTCCAGATTGAAGACCTAATGTTACCAGAAGAAAGCCGTAATGTGAGAATAGTCATATTTCTGAGATGAAAGTCTAAATGTCATGAGAAAAAAAAATCGGATAATTCCAAGAAAAAACAAAAACGTCGAGAAAAAAAATCGTATAATTACAAAAACAAAAAAAATTACAATCTTAGAGTTTTAATATTATGTGAAAAGCAAAGCAAATTTATGTATATACTAATTTCATACACAAGGTAAATCAATGTGCATTACATGATTAAAATCATTTTAAAAAAAAGAGAAAAAACATCTTAAAAACATTTTGAAAATATAAAAAAAATGTTGCCATATTACAAGGACAGAGTAGTTATATTCCGCGAAAAAAAAATGCCATCGTAATGGTCATAACATTTAGAGGAAAAAGTCGCAATTTTGTGAGAAAGGTCCATCCATCCATCCATCTGTTTTTTATATCGTCATTATAGCCACCGGTGTGTAGGAGGTCTATCCCAGCTGACTTTGGGGAAGAGACGCGGCACTCTCTGGACTTGTCGCTGCCCAATGGCTGGGCACATAGAGACAAAAAACCATTCACACTCATATTCACATCTATGGGCAATTTAGAGTCTTCAATAAGGCTAACATGCATGTTTTTGGTAACTGATCACGTCGTGTGACGACATATTGTGACACTGCTATGCAAACTTGCACATTGCGCGTTGTTCGTAACCTCGAAAGGTCGTTGGGTCAAAGGGTCCGTATAAATTCATAATATTATGAGAAAAGTTTGCAATAGTCTGAAAATAAGTATTGTGAGAAAAGTATGAGGGGAAAAAAGAAGTAATTTTAGGAGATGAGTTATAATAAGAGGAAAAAGTCACAATTTTACTGTCATATACTGCAACAAAAACATTTATTTGACCAGAATTAGGTCTTATGTATACCACGTAATATTGACTTTTCTGTATTTTAACAATTTACTCTGTCGTAATACTTGGCTTTTTGTTGGCGGGGGTGACTTATAGCTAGCACTCTCCACAGAAATGTGTCTGTGGGATCTTTTGGTCCATTCATCCAAAAGAATGTTTGTGAAGTTTCTGTCCCAGTTCATCAAAAAGGTATTTTTAATCGAGTTGAAGTGAGTCAGGACTTATCCAAGCATGCTTTTGCGGTGTGGCTAACGTGCTAAAAATTAACATTCAAATTCGTGGAACCTGAACATGATTCATCAATGCATTTTTGGAGGTGCGCCTGCAGGTGACGGTGAGCTTCCTTATTGTTTGTTCCCACAGCTGCAAACGTTCAAAAACAAAGCTCTGACTCACTCTAAGCAATGCAGTGAGAATGTTAACTCGGATCTTTTTGAGGTAATTGCGTTCAGAAACAGATGTGTATTCCTTTCTGCCGCTGTCGCTGACCTGCAAGAGTGCACATGCATTGTACTTCAAAAAGTGGAATGCAGCTCATGGTTTTTCTGTCAATAGGATTTGGATCGACATGTGTTTTGCTTACGTTTATGTGTGTGTTTTTCTCCCTCTCTCCTTGGTGAATGGAGGAGAATTTGTGGAAAATCAGGAACATCTGTCCACCATCAGAACTTTGGCTTCAGTGCATCTGGACACTTGGAAAACATTTTCACAGACCACAGCAGGAAAATGTTTCAGTGTTTCTTCCGTTTAATTCTTAGAAATAATTCTCTGGGAAGTGGCCAAAACCAGAGAAACAATACTTTTGGAAGTCATAAAAGAATGATTGGATTCAAACAGTTATTATATTATTGGGACTACTAAATCATTGACTACATGATGAAATGAACTTTTAGAATGATCACACAAGGCAGTTGTGGTTCTATTATTGGAGCCCTATCTCCATTCCATCACATTGTGTTGATAAACAAGGCGTGTTTTTTTCCAGTGAGCAAACAAAGAGCCCGGAGTCGAGGTGACGCGTTGTAAACGTACGGGCCGGACAGAGCGGGGCGACTCGCTGCGCAAGGCTGAGGTTTGGCGCCGAGACATGCGGGGAAAGACAGGAGGGGGGTCCCGAGAGAGGGTGGAGAGGGTGTGCATGCATGCCGCCCAAAACCGGGAGACAGGAAAGCTAGTACAGGAAAACGCATGTAAAAGTGTCATGTAAAAATGTCAGTTAAAAAAACAAAACAAAAAAAAACCTCACAGTGGTAACAGTGACATTCTTGCTGAAAAGCCTGATGAACTCACCACTGTGTGAGTGAGTGTGTGTGTGTGTGTAGAGAGAGGAGAGAGAGAGAGAGAGAGAGAGAGAGAGAGAGAGAGAGAGAGAGAGAGGTGACGTGGTACTGCGGAGGGAGGGCCTTCTGCATCCAATTCATTCCGACCACCACGTGTCTTCAGAGCGTGGGAAAGAGGCGAGCTTTTCTTCCCAGCAAAGAAAGAGCAAGGATCAAATAACATGGCGCTGTAGCAGAGATGGTGTTCAGCGGACAGGCAGGAGTTCACTCTAAAGACAGAGCTTCTGCCGAAAGAAAGTAGAGAGTTCTGCAGAGAGTTGAGGCTAAATGATAGAGGCTGTGTGGTTCAGTTTAAAGACGGGAGGAGCTGAGCAGAAAGACATTTGGAGCTGCTACCACTTGGACTAGGCACATACAGAAAGGCGTCATTTTGCAGCTATAGGGTGTCAACTCAATGAATTATTGTTTTAAATTTTCTTGGTCATTTTTTTTTTTTTACACGTTGTTTGAAAAGGGTGCAGATGTCTTTGTTCAGTTATTTACTTTAAAAATAACACTGTTGACAGTTATGGGAATTCATTTACAATTTGCAAAAAAGTTTGGGAAAACTGGTCTAAGATGATCATTCGTACACATTAGGAATCAAATCACTCTTAGCTATAAATTATGGTAGTATTTAATAAAAAAAATAATTCATTTACCAGATGCAATCTAATGTACATTAACCAACATGGCAACTTTTTCTACAAGTTTTGGTTATTTGGTCCAAGTCTCAAACACGTTTTAAATCATTGTCACAAGTTCAAAGTTCCTGGTCTTGCAAATTGCCACAAGCAATCTTAGTATCAAGCAAATCAAAAATCATTTGCAGACAAGTCTCAAACAAGTCCTAAAGTCATGCAAAAATGCAGAAAAGGTTGGATGGCCCCAGTCAATAGGTCAAGAAAACTCCCAGTTATTTGGTCCATTTCTCAATCAAATCCAAAGTCACCGTTCAAAGTTTTGGGTCCAATTCTTTAGAAAGTCAGAAAGGTTCAAAATATCAAAAAGTTCCCACCTGGAATTGCCAAATGAACCAAAATAATGTAACATAATTTGTTCCATATATCAAGACAACAAGACAACAATGATTTTAGCAAATGGCTGCAATATAACAAAGAGTGGACATTTTAAGGCGGTCTGAATACTTTCCGTACCCACTGTATGTGATGATGGATCGATACTTTTACTCCGTTACAATGATCGACATGCTGTTCGCTACTTTTATTCATCCATTCATGTGTGTCCGTGTCTATTTTTAGACTCCATCTTCGACTTCCGCATAGGGCGGCTGTTGCGCCAATCAAACGGGATCACTAATGTCATTTGACTCCAATTCACCAATCAGACACAAGGCAGTCACATGACCCAACACATAGCCTTCGCGAGCCAATCAAAATGATTCATTTTGGTGGGAAAAAACAGCCACGTGTGTGTTTACAGACCAAAAAAACAACAGCTTTGTCATGCAGCTCTAAAATTGTGACTGCCGAATCTTGGATATTTCAGCCCACTTCTAACTTGAGAAAACGCCTTGCGGTAAGTTGCAGATGTTTTGGCAGTGGATGTGGATGTGGTAAAATTAGCACACAAACACACACACGGAATCACTAAGTCTGGTCAGCAAACAGTTTCTTCATAATCTCATTGAAGTGAATAAAACAAATAATGTTTCTGTAGGGCCCAATGCATGTGTTGTTGGTTTTTGGGCAGTGAAAAATTGAAATGGTGGCAGGTGTGTGTCGACTCCCATATATATATATTTTTTAATTTGATGTTCATGCTCTGATTAAAAAAAAAAATACATAAATAAAATCTGAAGTTACTCACAAATTACTCTGAGTAGTTTTTTCATTGAGTACTTTCTTACTCAAGTAAATATTTGGATGAGTACTTTTTACTTTTACCTGAGTCATATTATTCGAAAGTAACCGTACTCTTACTTGAGTACAATGTTTTGCTACTCTACTGACCTCTGTAGATTTTACGAGGAAGAAATGCATGTGGATCTCCTAAAACCTTCAAGGGCAAACACATAAGGTCAATGAAGGATTTGGGAAGAGAGGAAAAGTGGTGAGAGACAAAATGTGGAGGAATTCTCGCCACGTATTGGGTTACTCATTCATGTCAGAATTTCAGAATCCCCCACCCCCACACCCCGAGCTGTTACACCTGTGCAGCTTTATCCTTTTTAGAAAACAACAGCAGCAAGTAAATTTTCTCAATTAATTAGAAGAACAACTATTTTATTAACAAATACTGAATTTACAATTCAACGATTAAGATACACTCAGAGAACCTGCATGAAAAAGAACAAAAAGTGACCTGTTTTTGCTCAGCTTCTTAAATAAAGACAATTTAAAAAACAATTACAAAACAGTTGGAATAAAAAGTTAGGAAAAAAACAACAACTCAAAAACAATTTCTAATTGGATGGTGTCTTCAAGGTTCATATTTTAAATTATTTCACGGCAGATAAGTAACATCTAACAACAATATTTGGTTGCTCTATTTTAAAGCTTTAACAAAAAAATCCTAAAAGAAATGTGATGACTAATGCGTTGACTTTTTAACTTAGGAAAAGGTAAGCTAAAAACAATCTAACAATTTATAACAATTTTGTGGCATCACTAGATTTTGACAAGTTCCTATCAGTATATTCCTTACAGTAATGTTTGACGTTTCTGCCGTGCCCCTTAAATGTTTATTCTGTACCCTCATCTGTGACGTGCAAGACGTCCTTAAACATGGAGAGAACACGTCCAAAGTGAGAGCCCTCCCAAAACACCTTTCCACACCGAGTACAGACAAAGTAGTGCTGTACCCTGGGCACCAGAGTCGGCGGTACTGTGTGCAGCTGTATGGGTGCCCCGCCAGGAAAGCTCAGGGTCACAGGGTCCAGATCTGACACGGAGGCCCAGTAACACCGAGGACCATACCTGGGGAGTTCAACATCCTCGAACGGCTCTTCTTTAGGTGGTGTCAGTGACGTATCGGATGCCTGCAGAAATCCTGCAACGAAAAAGTAAGAAGCAAAAGCTGAAAATGAGCTCCATGTACATACCTACATACATACATAAACATAATGCTATGCTATGCTATGCTAGCTTGACTTACCTTTCTGTTTAAGCATCCGGATCATGTCTTGTCTGGGCAGTGCCACATACTGATCACTGTTACACGCCTGCAATAAACAAACAAACAAACAATATAGGACGACCTATTCATAAAGGACTTAGCAGTCTTCAACAAGAAGTGTCAAGAGAAGAAAAATGTGAGCAGTAGAAGAATAAACACGTTAGTTAGTTAGTTAGTTTGGTAACCTTAGAGAATTTTAGTTATACAAAAGGGAAAAAAGCACATTTACCAATATTTGCAATTACCTCATTTAGTACCAGACATTTTCAAAGCAGAGTTCCACATATTGCCAGCCATTTTAGAGCATGACTGATATTTCAAGACCCACAGGATAGTGTTCTGTGACAATATAAGCACCAAACCTAGCGAAAGAAAAAGTAGAAATTCTTCTTTCACCAGAAAAAAGGTCTGTTTTTAGCTTTTTCCCTTCTTTAGTAATCAGCAGTAGAACATGCATTTTGGTTTAATCAAAAACACGAAACACAGCGAAAATTAGCTTTTTGAGAAAAGACACATCAAGCAAAACAGTGACTTTGACGCTATATTTTTTTTTTTGCTTTTGTGACACGTCAAACTATAAAACACCAAAGACCAGATTTAGAAGGAGCCTTGATGGCAAAATAATTTATATACACCACATGGTTTGAGTTGAACTTCAGTGGCTCTTTTGCATGGCCTTTCTCACGATCGCGACACTTTCTACTACCTACCACAACACAAACTCTGTTAATACCGTCCCTATACAGTGGTCCCCTGCGATTTGCGGAGGATAAGGACCGAGCTGGACCGCGAATAGCGAAGATCCGCGGATAATGGATCGCTATAATTACATTGAATTATTTTTTTTTGGGGAAACCCCAAAAAATCTTGAATAAGCAGGGCTAACCCACCAATAAGCATTTTTTTTCAAAAAACAAAAAAGGAAAACAATTTTACAAAATTGAAAAAAAACATTGAAAATAAATCTGCGAATAGGTGAATCTTCAGGTGCCGAACCGTGAGTATGCGGGGGTCTACTCTACATACTGTTTGAGTGTGAGGTGCTTAAACCTGTCCGACTTCCAACCTGTTGGCATTTCGAAGTGACAAACAGAGATTCACCCCCTAATCTGTTAGCTGTTTTGATCGAAAATCCAAAACGATGCAATGTCTACAGAGATCTGTTCGTCATTACAGTGGTTTACAAACAGACAAGCTTGGCAAGCCCCCCATCCACGCTTACCCATTGAAAACTTTACTTGACGTATACGGTGTACGTTGGTAGCAGTTGGATTCCTGTTGACGAATATAAACACCCACAGCAGTGAATTAGTTAAATTTCAACTGCTATCATTTGTCTCAATGTCATTCATGACATAAAAGGTGCTGCTACTGATTCATCATTCGCACAGAGTGAAGTTAAATGGACCTGTGGTGAAGTTTAATGGGATTGTGGTACTTGTTATAATGCTTTCAAGACATACACCCAAAGATCATCTTCACTTTTGTTTTGGCTAGATATGCAAGGGCAGGGCAGCTGTGGGCCAATGGTTAAGATCATCGCCTGCCACTGTGAGGGACCTAGGTTCAAGACCCCGACTGGACCATCCGCCAACATCCCCAGGACTCACGGCCGTGGTGTCCTTGAGCAAGACACTGATGCCCCGAAATGCTCCCCGAGGCGCTTCACCTGCCCCCTGCTCCAGTGTGTTCCACTAACATGTGTATGTGTTCACGGTGATGGGTAAAATGCAGAGAACAAATTTCATGTGCGTGCATGCATGCATGTTCATGACAATAAAGGTGATTCTTCTTCTAAGTGAATTGTTGAACAAGTTGTACTGGCAAAGTGTACCAGTAGCAGACATTTTTCCCACGTTGTTGCTCTGGTGTGAAAGGAGTGACACACAGTTCAGATCTATGGGTGTGTGTGTGGGTGCAGGAGAAGCGTTTACGCCTCAGTAACATTCACACGTCCGTGCTGTCCTGTACTCGATGGCGGAGGATACCCCGCCTCCACAGCAGGACATTAGTGACCTCTTGTTTGCCGGCCCCCGATGTTCGCGCACACACACACGCAAACAGACGCACACTCGTCTTTGAGCCATCCTGACAGCATGTGAGTGCTAAAAACCTTGTCAACACACCTGAGCTCCACCCAGCAAACAGCATTCCACTTAAGAGCTGCGCTGTAAATCAAACCCCATTCAACGCATCTCACTCAAGTAAAAGTATTATCAGTGACTATAGAGCAAAGCTTTTAACTTAGGCTCGCTGCACGCTGAGCGACGTGGCCGAACGCAACTGAACTGGACAATCGCAGAAAAATATACAGCGACTAACACCCGCACACTAGGCAATTGACCCTCGCATACACAGCCAAACTGCTGCAGCTGAAAAGCTGCAACCCCTAGTGTTCTTATCAACGTTATGAAACACCACATATACAGCTGTATTATTTTTTTATTGAACCACAAAAAACATGTCGAGATTGTCAAGGAAGAAGCGGATTGGCCTGGCCGCTGTAGCTACTCTATATTATAATAATACAAAGAGAGGAAACCGGCAAGAAATAAAGGAAAGTGTGTGGATATTTGAGAGGCTCTTGACAATGATCACTTTCGGTGACAGACTTGGTTTTTAAGCCATAAATTATAAAAAATATTTAAGTATTATTGTAAAACTCCAAAGGGCGGCACAGTGGTTGACTGGTTACCGCATCCACCACACAGTTAATAGGTTGTGGGTTCAAATCCTGGCTCCAGCCTTCCTCTGTGGAGTTTGCATGTTCTCCCCATGCCTGCGTGGGTCTCCGGTTTCCTCCCACATTATAAAAACATGCATGGTAGGTTAATTGAAGACTAAATTGTCCCTAGGTGTGAGTGTGAATGATTGTTTCTTATACTGTATGCGCCCTGTGAATGATGGCGACCAGTTTAGGGTGCCTCTCGCCCAAAGTCAGCTGAGATAGGCTCCAGTACACCCGCGACCCTAGTGAGGATAAGCAGTACAGAGAATGGATGGATGAATGGCTGGATGGATGGATTGCTGTGCTGTGAGTGAGCTGTGTTTGCCTCTGTGGTGACTGAGGTCAAGACATGGGGAGAGCGGCTAGACAGTGGAGGTGTGGGAAGAAGCTGAAGTGTCAGCTCCTGTCTTGTCTGTGGGAATGAGGCTCATCCCTCCTGTTATTCCGTCTTCACACTCACGCACACCGAAAACACGAATTCGCGCACACACTGGAGAAAAATCCACAAGCACAGACAAAACACTCGCAGTGCGCGCAAAACCGAGCGCATCCAAACTGCCGCACACATGGCTCACACATACGAGTGAGGCGGCAGCCAGAAAAACAGAGGGCTATTTGCTCAGCTCAAAAGTTTCCCAGAGCAGAACAAGCCAGAACCTGAACTGAACTCCCAAGACTAAGCCACGCACACAGGCAGGCACACACGCAACCTCCATGGAAATCATTCCGTGATTCATCAAAACACAGTGACAAGTGCAGGTATGCTGTGAAAGTGGACAAGAAGGCGCACACAGGGTGATTAGTGGTATGAACATATTTGTGGAATGCTTTAAATGCTTTCGTGGTTCAGATGGAAATATAAATGCAAAATGAGTTTAGTCAAAGTGGGTGGTTTGTGTTTAAATGAATACAGATGGCAATGCTTCCATCTCACTGCCTGAGACCGGATGATTTTTGTATTTGTTTTTTTTTTTAAACATTTTTTGGCTGCTTTTGGCTTGCCGAAGCACATAAAGACTGGGCTTTCCACAGCATTACACTGTATTTAACTGCTTTGTTTTTTCTTTGTTATGCATTTCATAAAGAGCCAAAGAAATGCTACATAAGTGCACAGGTGTCTGCACACCTGGCTGCAAAAAAACACTACATTACAGTTGCAATGATACAAATCTGGCGTGTCTACACAGGCAAAACAACAACTATGCAAACCATTTTCTTAAATCACCGGAAAGCAAAGTAGCTATTTTCATACCCGTTCATGCAGGTGGGTCACCCACAACTTTAATGTTTCATGACTGTAATTCATTTTATAATGGGAAGGTTTCTTCATTGTGTGCCCTCTCAGGTCTAATTTGAGACAGTCTTTTGAATGCTCTCATTGACATGTGTGACATGAAAACTTTGACGTTTGTAAGTGATGCAACTCGGTAAAGGAGCACAATTAACACAAACGCAACATTACTGCGGTCTACTATTATATGTGTTAAGTACACCACATGGTTACACTGAATACTTAACACATGTACAGGTTTTATGTTTTTGCACCATTTAAATACAAACGATAACCATGCGGTTTTCAAAAACTGAGACCTGTTTTCATACACCAAAATGCCATTGTTGTGTTAACTAAAAACTCAACATTTCGAGCCCGATTCTGAGTCAACTGACTCACTTTTTAGGGTTTTCAAGTGTGATTGAGCGTTCTGTAGTGTACAGGAGAAACAATGAATAATTGGCTATCGGATAAACTTTTGGTGTCAGAATTGTGGTTTTCAACATAGCGGCGTTACGACTGGATTTCCTAATATCCAATCATTTCCTCTTTTTGTTTTCGGAGGTAGGCATAAGTTTAAAACGAGCTGCAGGACTGGAATGGAACAGCGACAACATAAATGTACAGTGTGACCTGTCAAGTCATGACTCTCAGTCAGTCCGTAAACTGTGAGCACTTCAATTGTTAGCTTTGACTTTCTGTCACAGGCAATTAAGTCATAATTTAAAACGAACACTTCTAAAACGGCACAGTGCATGCCCAGCTTTAGCTGCATGGGTGTGTGTTTCGGTTTTTACCACTAGGCTTCTTCACCTCATTTCAATTAGCAAGCATAAAAATGACAGACTTGACAAGATCAAAAGGATGAAAAAAATTCAAACAAAACCTCTCTTTTAATTTAACTTTTCTAATTTTGGACACTTGCGACACGTCGTCTACTTCTTTTGTTCCTTCAGTATTTTCCAGGGAACCTCTGGCATTCTCACACTCCGTGTGGCCGTGCCAGAGAAAGAATGCTCCTTGCTGTGACAACAAAGGCCATCTAAAGTGTGATACTGTGTTTCAAAGGATGGGAGGGGGTGGAAAAAAGGGGAGCAAAAGGGGGATATTGGAGAGGAGGTGGGGTAGGGGGAGGTGGTGGGGGGAATCCCCCCCGACGCACTCACACACCCGGCCGGCGCTGACTCCATAGGCAGCTCCCATGGGAAAATCCTACACCAATCTAAAAAGGCGGCGCTTTTTAGGGCCGATGTAGGTCACATGGTCTGGGCAGCCATTTGGGTGCTGGTGATTTGATTCAAACTGTGGTGAGTCAGGTAAAGGGGCAGCGTGGGAACTGGGAGAAATGAAGCACAAGTGGGAAGCAAGACATGCACCATCGTTTGCCTTTGAAAATGTTGTCTTTTCATTCTTATTGTAACTTTGGAGTCCAGGGAAAGGTTAAGAATATTTAATTTCGCTGTCCAAGAGTGCTGCGGTCTAAAGCATATATACAATATTTATGAAAAGTACATCCTTGAAAGAAAAAAAAAAAAAAAAAAAACAAAACATTTCAGAGTTTCATTATTTTCTTCTACTGTCCCATGTCGACAGAATTCTGATATTTTTTGTTCCCTGTCATTCTGTTCGACAATGTTTTAATGCCACATGGAAATGATGCGTGATGTTAATTATGTTGTACCTTCATACTATAGTGTTTTTTCTGCATTTATAAACTGTCTGAGTCATGCAAGGTGTGTTACATAAGATTTATTATAAGATATTCAAGAAAAGCTGCAAAATGCTCTCCTTGTGACTCTATGGTGCACACCAAAAAAGATTAATCGCTTTCAAATATTCACATTTCAAAACACCCCAATAATTTTAGCACTTATTAAATACATAAATAAATCAGTTAGCACACACTGCGTACAATATGAGGTGTTTTACAACCAGAGTTCTAGGAACTCATGAGGGTTTGAGAAGAACTACCCACTGTGGTGGAGGTTCCTCAAGAAAAACACAAGCCTTCGAGGGCTAATTTCTATTTGCGTTCACACCACCTGGAATTTTCAAGTGACATAAGCCAGCGGATAGCATAAAGGCGATTCAATGATGTCACTTTCCCGCCGGGGTAAGCCCCCTTGATTGAATGAGGAGAAAACGGACACAAATAGAAGTCAAGGACATTGCTTGAAAAAAAGAAAACGGAACAAAGTGGTGGTCCAAAGCAGTCAGTGGTCTATGGATACTGACTTGGTCAATTTTGGAAGATTTCATCAACCCATTTTAAAGATAATGCACCAAAGCACAGTCTAATTTTCTTTCCATTCAGAAGTGCATTAGTGACCCATATTCTGAAGCTAATATGCTGAAAAAGTATTGACCCCCTTCTGAAATTTGTAATAGTTTGACTAGTTTTTTCTTCCTTAATAAATGAAATCACTATTTAAAAAGAGCATTTTAAGTTCACTTGGCTTATATTTGTCTGATATTTACATTTGTTTGGTGACATTAAACATTAAAGTGGGGGAAATTATGCAAAAATATAAGAATATGAGAAGGGAGCCAATACATTTGGTAACCAATGGAAGTAGTCCATGAAATTTTAGATTCACTGCGGTGAAACCTCTGAGGAAGACCACAATTTGTTCTGGGGTGCTAAAATTTGAACACAATTCAAATAAATTTTTGTCCATAATTCCAAATAACTTTTCCCACAGGAAATACAAGAAAAGTCCATAACCAAGTAAAGTCCATAAAAAACAAGAGCACTTTGCAGTGCACATTCTGCCTTTCTTCTTTTATTATTATTGTCGATTTAATGTTCTCTTCGCCCTATTGTACTGAGCAGTCTGGACAGAGATGCCTGTGCCCCTGCAGTAAGTTAGCACTTCTTTAGTCGCCTCTTTGCCATCGTTGGCAACATTCTTTGATGGCATCACAACGAAACAAAACCAAAGATCAGGGGTGTCAAACTCAAATTCACGGTGGGCCAAAATAAAAATTGTGACGTCGCGGGCCAAACTCAATATTTAATGACAAATCACTGCGATGTGCATGTTTCCCTTTTCTGCAGAAATGTAGCGTTAACGTTTATCATTGACCACAAACTTAAATTTTGCTTAAACACTGAATCTGGAATAAACAAACTTTAAAATTATAAACACAAGAAATCTAATTTGCGATAAAAGACATCAGTGGTATTTGTTTGTTTTGTATTTAAATAGATACCATGAATTCTTCTGTCTCTCTATCTTTATCCATCTCCAACTACCTTTCTTTTTGATATAAATCTTTTTTCAAAGGCCGACAACAAAACAACCCAAAAAAATAAGAATGTCCTTCAATAAAAATCCAAACCTCAAACTATTGACAGTCCCTGCCTAGGAGTTGATAAAGGGCATTAAAAAAAAACAATTCAATTATGTTATATTCTTTGTTACAACCACGTTGCTCCGCACATGACAAACAGGTCTGTCTTTGACTTCAGTGAACAGATAATCTGCCTCCCACCTGTCTTGGAAGTTAACTGTTTTCCATCTTTCGTTTGACCATTTTTGGGAAGGAGAGTGTAAATTTCCTCGAGGAGACTGGTAGCATAGTTGCTAACGACTGCAGCAGAAAGGGAAGGGGCGCTTGCCGGTCAAGACTGATGGGCCAACACACTAGCAAAGCATTCTGGGATTTGTAATATTAGTCTCACAAGATATGCTGAAATCTTTTTCTTCATTATATAGACCTTGCATGACATCATACACGACGAACTCTGGGGTTTTGTATGGCTTTATAGGGACATATTTTTCTGAAAATAATGGTTTAAATTAAAATTGTACGACTTCCGGGCCGCTGAACATTTGTTCGACTGTATTTTGTTTGTTTACTTACTAAAAGAACATTTACAGTAAGTGTTGTTTAGACTTCATGCTGGTGAGTTCTTCACGCATTAAAAAAAATACTCAATAAGCAAGCATAAAACTGAATTAATTAATCTTCTTGACTGGAAGTCTGTTACCCCTTTTTAAAGTCAGGTCACATCTCTTTACAACTCATACTTGTCTTTTGAGGAGTTTAAGAGCAACTTCAAGAACACATGTTGAAGTGACCCATATCCGATCTGGAAAAGATCAGATTCCGTGTGGTTTGTGCTGCTGACATTGCCAAGAAAAATTCACATATGGGGAGGGGAGAGAGAAGAAAGACCTGGGACTGATTTTTACAGCAGTGTGAAGGTAGCGCCAACAACATAATAGACGATGCCAGGATCTTAGTCTGTGTTTCTGAAAAATAGTGGCACTCTCAAGTTGTTTGAGCTAAGAAAAAAAATGCTCTGAGGTTTGGAAGTGGCTATAATCAACACCAGACCTAAACTGGAACCAAACATGTCTGTAAAGCAGTAAACAGAAATATATTCATTTTATTGGAACCCAGCAGGCAAACCAAATAGAGACGGTGGCTTCATAGTAATTTCTTTTGGCATGCTGAATATGATTTTATTTTATTTTATTAAATCATGTTCAAATTTGGTTCATCTCTTTCTTCAAGTTAGGATTGTTTTTCCACATACATTTGATGTCATTCAAAAGACTCTTTTGAGTTGGGCCTTTTTGTGTGAACTATTGTTTTGTTGAACAACTTTGACACACACGTGTATAGCCTAATACTGGAGGACACCTGGGACAAAACATTGTGATAATCTATGACCATGCATAGTTAGTAATGCCATATATTTACTCCTTTACATTTACATAAAACCCTTCTGAAAAAGATTTACATGTCAGTAGTATTTTTAATGGAACACATTTTATTTGAGTATTTTGTAAGAAGAAATGCTAATTTTACTCTGTAACAATGAGATGCATTCCGCTTAATACATCTATCTATACCTATCTATCTATCTATCTATCAGCGAGACCGCTACCTCGGGCACTATCACATGACTCTGTTTCACCAATCCAACGTAACCACTACAACATTTGACTCCATCTCACCAATCAAACGGAGCCAGGCAGTCACATGGCCCCACATAATCATCTGTACGGCCTTACAAAGAAGAAAAATGTTCAAAGTGACACAGTCACAAAGCGTGGCAGAAACACTGGTGTGCGACTCCGTCAGAAGAGGCACAACTCCCCTGGCCTCACATTCAAACTATGTTGACTTTACAAACTACGTTTAGTAAGAAGTTACTTTGTTTGGCAATATCTGAATTTGCACATTATTTTTGTCTCATTGACCTTCATGCTCTGATTTAAAACATAATAAATCAGAAGTTAGACCAACTACTGAGTATTTTTTTCACTGCATACTGGACTTACTGAACTACTTTTACTTGAGTCATAGTGTACTGGAGTAACAGTACCCTTACTTGAGTACAATATTTGGCTACTCTGCCCACCTGGGCTTAAATGTGTTGCCATTTCTATGCAGGTGTTAGTCAATTTAGAATAAGAGCTGACAGTAAATGCTGTGTTCAAAGCTTGATTAGTCAATACTCCACTCAAGCTGGAGGGAAGCTGAGAGAAGTATTGTGGTCACCTTTCCCACAGGATCCTGAGGGGATCTGGCCAGTGTCTCAGAACCCCAAGTCTGACGTAATTTGCAGCTCGGTTAACTAACCACTACCACCTGACGGTACCCTGGACTTGGACAACGGCAGAGCTTGTCTGGACTTGATATCACACACTCCTTCCTCTGACTCACTTCACTTGTACACAGAAAACCCACACAGGTCGTTGCATACACGGCATAGATGTAAAAACAAACATTTAACGACCTTCTCCAGCAGCCGCTGATTTCATAAAAGTCATTCAGAACTTCCCAGTTGTGCATATCGTCTAGCTGTGGTACAAAAAGCCTGACAAGCTATAACCTACAGTACATCATGTATATGTTAACATCTTGCTAATTCATCAAATATACAGTGTCGTGAAAAGTATTCGCTCCCTTCTCAAATTCTTAGTTTTTTGCATAGATTCCCCACTTTAATGCCTAAAACAGCAAACAAAGTTAAATATCAGACAAAATAACCCAAGTAAGCATAAAATGAAGTTTTTTCTATCTATTTAGGAGAAAAAAATATCCAGATCTACTTGGCCCTGTGTGAAAAAGTAATTGCCCCCTAAACCTAATAAACCGGTTGAGCCACCCTCAGCATCAACAACTGAACTCAGGTCTTTTCTATAACTGGCTATGAGTCTTTCACATCTCTGTGGAGAGATTTTGGGAAAAACTTCCTTGCAGAATTGTTTTAATTCAGCAAGACTGGAGAGATTTTGAGCATGAACGGCCATTTTAAGGTCATGCCACAGTATTTTGTGTATTTTGGATCGTTGTCTTGCTGCAGAACCCAAGTGCGCTTCAGCTTGAGGCCACAAACTGATTAGTGTTGTCAATCATTTGCTCAAGCGCACCGCCGCTCACAGAACCTCGTGGGGACACACGGCAGACTCTTGAAAAGGGTATTATTATAGTTTCTCGCCCAAATTATTTAACTCCACTCAGCAACAAAAATTTAAACGAAAGGATTTGACAGCTGCCGCCACGGTGACCCACTGGTTAGCACATCTGCCTCACAGTTCTGTGGACTGGGGTTCAAATCCCGGCCCCGCCTATGTGGAGTTTGCATGTTCTCCCCGTGCCTGGCTGGGTTTTCTCCGGGTACTCCAGTTTCCTCCCAAATCCCAAAAACATGCATGGTAGGTTGATTGAGGACTCTAAATTGCCCGTAGGTATGAATGTGAGTGTGAATGTTTGTTTCTTTCTATGTGCCCTGCGATTGGCTGGCGACCGGTTCAGGGTGTACCCAGACTCCCGCCCGGAGATAGCTGGGATAGGCTCCAGCAGCCCGCGACCCAAGTGAGGATAAGCGGTAAAGAAAATGGATGGACGGATTGATTTGACAGCTCTCGAGACAAATCAAGGGTAAACATATAACAGTGGTGTCCTAAACGTGGACGGCTGCATCGCTGGGCTTGGAAAACCACTAATTCCATCATGTCACCATTCTCACCGGGTCGTCAATTAAGTCGATCACCTCTTTTGTATTTTTAATTGATTGTACAATCTAAAAAAAAAAAAATCATCATCAGACCAGTAACATTTCATGTTTGGCAATACTGCATCATGAATAAGCCAGGCTAACAATGTAGTGTAGCTATCGTGCACGCGCGTTAGTGAGCTGGGGGGATTTCTTTCGGCAGAGACGCGAAGTGGCAGGCGGAGAGTTAAGTAAGGCCAGAGTCAAATCTTGCTAGTAGTTTGAGAACTGCACACTCTACTTTTAAGCCTCCATTTCTGTCAAGCGCACGGGTCCAATTTTTTGACTACATGTAGGCATAAAACTGGTACTTGGAGGAGGAGAGTGGTCACATTTTTAAATTGTTTGTAAACATTTGAAAACTGGTCTAAAAATGGAAGTCTGAATGCTTGTTAATTGTTCAGTCCGGGCATGTACAAGTAAATCACAGACAAAGTGAAAATGGTGGACCGAATGCTTATAACAAAGTGTATATTTATGACACCGCTACTGAGCTAAACTGTGCAGCAACTTACCAGAGTCTCAATCGTATTCAAAAGCCTTTTTGTTGGACAAGAAGTATGTGTGCTTGCTTGCGCAGTGTTTCTCTACAAAGTGACACAGTCAACTACTGCTCAGGCATGCATAGTACAGGGTTTTAGTAGTTTTTGCGGGTCCGTATGAATGTTTGTATGTGAAAACCTTTTAATAATAAAAAATGTGTTTCCCATTCACAACTGTTTTCTCATACAAGACAAGATTTCTTCCTTGTTCTTCGCCTCCCTAGGCCCCTTTTATTGGAGCTCAAGGAGTACTGAAGAAGATAACAGTCTATCATAGAGAAGATAACAGTCTGCCTGTCACACAAATAGCACTAATGCTTTCCCTCGGCTTGGCATAGTCAGTTAATTCTGTTTTCTCCCCACTCAACCTTCAACCCCGACCTCTTTCTGTCTCGCTCTCCAGTTGAACCTATGTTGTCTCTCTTGCTCTATGTCCTGCTTAGAGCTTCATCTACCCCCTTCCAGGGTTCCCTTCAATATCCCTCGCCACTTCTCTCTGGTTGTCTCTCACCTCTAACCTCCTCCTTTCTCTGTTTCTCTGAGCACTCTTTCTTCCCTCTTCAGACGCCAGATAGCTGAGGCCAGTCCTAAGACAAGCAGCTCAGGAAAAACAGTGTGCTGAAAAGGTCCGTTGACAATACGGTTTGCTCGCAATGTGTTTTGAGGAGGGATAAAAACGCATAAAAAGCTGGATTAGACAACCACCCAGCCTCTATTGATGGGTCGCTTTTGGCATTATGGGTAAAAATGAAAAACAATTGGTGTTTTAGAAGTGGAGTAAAGTCCTTTTCATGCCAACATAATGTTGTGGATGGTGCTCTGATGGCTGTTAATGCCTTTTTAAATCTCGCTGATTGAAAGGAACACCATTGAAAAGCTATAATTAAACTGTTTGTTGTTTAGCTCGCTATAGCCAAGGTTAAAACGCTCAATCTAAACTCTGGTTGTAACCTGGGATACTTCACTGCCAGTTTTGGTGAAGAGAAATGTTATTTTGTGTCTTGCTGTTGCGCATGCAACAAAGACAAACGCTAAACAGGCAACTTTTGCTTGATCTATTTAAGAGAGACTGACGAGACAGACAACACATCAATCGAAGTACACTTTGTTAAGACATCCACTGCTTCACCTGACATGCGCCGACAGCTCTGAAACGGTCCCAACACCCACACTCTAAACTGTCAACCTAAAGCCAGGAACGTGAACTCCACTTGCGCACACATACGCACAAACACAAGGTTCGTCATGGGAGAGCCACGGGCAGATTCCTTCGCTCAACGTTAATCACTGCGGCCGCAGAGTTCACCCTGTAGTAACCCTCACTTTTATTTTTTTTTTCATCTGTTCTTGATGCAGAGGCACGCGGGGAATGTTATTGTAATGTAGAGTGACTGATCCAAGACTGTAAATATTGACAATAGCGGCGGCCGCAAGCAGGGCCCTATTTCTGTAGGACATGGAAGGTCACCATAAACGAGACCAGAGACAGGGCTTTTGGAAGGACAAGGTGTCATTTTAGAAACTTTTTGCAATTGCCCACTATTTGTACTGTATGTGTGAATGCAACAGTAAAAGCAGCCAAGGTAGGCAGTATAAACTGGGGTAAACAATGGTTATGTTGTTATTCAAAACCCTTTAAGGCTGTTTTCACACTTGCAATGGTAATACTCTGATCCAAACCAAACCCTGTGCGTTTTGGGTCACAAGTTTCTTATTGATTCTCTTAGCGTTCATACTAAAAAATCACCGGAACAAAGGTTGCTCAGCAAAAGCAAAAAGTCACAAACAGATGGCACAGCATTGGTGACTGAATGTATGGTGAAGCTCAAGTCAAAAGAATATTTCTGTCTGCTCTGTTACAATAGCTTATGATAGTATAAAGTATTTACCAACTGACATGTCACAGTGCTGATATGTCAATCGTTACTGTTCATTTGTCATGTTCTCCCTATGCTTTTGTCTATCATTTTAACGATGATCCCTGCAGCATTCACACTTGAGCTGAAACGAAAGGTACCAAAGACTTTTTCAAGAGAGTCTCGGTCCATTTGCTTGGTGAGCACCGATGTTCAGATTACAGTGCTCACACTTGACCAAATGAACTGCACTTCCTGACCAATCAAACCAGTTTGTTTTCGGCAAAACAAACAAGGCATGTGTGATAACAGACTTAGACAGGCCTTCTCCAAAGAGAGAGAAAAAACATAAAAGGTCCAAGAGTAAAATGTAACTATTTTATTAGTCATGCAGCAGGTATAGACGTTTTTTCAGTTATCAGTTATAATCAATTTATTATAGTTTTTTTTTTTACATACTGTATATGCCATATATACTGTTTGGTAGACGTGACTTAGAACTTGGGTTATTAGCTATATTAACACAAAACATTAATAAGAAGTGTCATTATTCTTCTAGTAGTGAATTTATTTTTCCTTTACAGACCATTAATAATAATGTGAGCAATTACGGTCCATTGTTTGTGGTCACTGATCAGGACTGGTTGGTTGTCTAGTTATTTAACCGAAAGTTGACAAATATTACAGACTGTCATTAATAAATATTAAACTTGCAGGTTAATACTGTCCTTTTTCCTGTATTTCTGCAGATGACAATATATTTATTAATGTGGATCAGTCTTAATTTTAAACTTATTTTGGATCATAGTCACTTTTTATAGTCTTGTAGTGTATATTCAAGGCTTTAGGTTAATTCAAAATTCCTTGATTCACACACAAGGGGTCCAAAATGAATAGGGGTTGTTTTCCAAGTCTGACTCCCTCACACACCGTTTGTCTTGTTGACATCAAATGTTATCAGGTTGAAAGCAAAGGTGCTCTGGCTATTGAAAGGCGAGATAAAGAAAAATAAAAGAGGGTTGGGAGCTCGGGGTTAAGTGGCAATAATCATGCGGGATAAGACATCAGTGGGTTTGTGTGTGCATGCAAGATCAAACTCACATCAAAGTGTCTCAGGGAGCCTTGCCCATGTCAACAAGACACACAGGAGGGGGACACGGTATTAGGCAGAAAGCAGAGAGGAGGTTAAAAAGGGAATATATATGGGGGTGAAGAAGGGTGGCGGTAGGCTACACGATGATGAAAAGACTGCAGGGGAAGAGAGAACCGAGCTGGAGGAGTGAAAGAAGGCTTAAGGAGGCTGGGTCGGAGGTGAGAGTTTGGGCTATGTGGGTAAATTCAGAGAAAGTTGGGCTTGCAATGAAATAAATCACTTGAGTGTGAATGCAGGGAGGTAAAACCAAGAGAGGGGATGATGGAGAAAGTTCTTCTGTCACGCACACGCTTTAATTCTACCCTTCCTTCCTTCCCTCCGATGCTTCTCCCTCTCCGCAATCGGCCCTAGCAAATTCCCTAGGGCCAGGGGCAGTCCCCTTTCAGTCTCCAGTGACACAGTAATTAGAAGTGTGGGAACTGAATCTAACCCTCTTTCTGAGCCCCACACCCCTCCCCTCCCTCCCCATGCGGGCTTGCTCCCATCCTTTCACTCGTCCTTGCCGCCAAAGCAGCTTCAGGCAACTACCCTTCCTCTCAACTTCCTGTGCCACCTTTGTCACCTCACCTTCATTCTTAAGCCCAAGGGCCTAACATGCAGCCATGGAAACTTTCATGTTTTTTCAGGGTTTCCTAAAGTATTTCAGCTCAAGACCCCAACTTCCTCAAATTTTACCTGTATGGCCTTAACAGTGACATGTAAAGTGCCTGTAAATAAACCAATGACAAAGAACATGGAATACCTTAATTTGATGATCAATAAGCTTTAAAGCAGGTTAGACACTGACAATAAAAACTGACCAGCAACCCAATTTTGTGTTCCCACCATAAGTTAGGGACTTTTTTTTTTTTTTTTTTTAAATGAACGGTGGTCAAACTGGTGTTTTACTTTATGAAAAAAATATGTCCATATTTACCATTGCATGTCAAGTCAAGTTTAATTATTTAGCCCTTCATCACAAAAGAGTCTCTAAGGGCTTCACAAGCCTGCAGTGTACAGCGATCGATGAAATCCCCTGGTCTAAGTCCCCCACCCGAGCAAGGAAAAACTCCCAGGAAACCCATTTGGGAAAACGGAAGAAACCTTGAGAAAGGATCAGATGGAGGTATCCCCCTTCCAGGATGACCAGGCGCAATGGATGCAGAGTGGGCAAGCATGCAGAGGTGGAAATTGTGTGTGTGTGTGTGTGTGTGTACTCCTTATGATCGCTGTCGGGTGTTAAAAATGTATACTATTTGCACAAATGATTAACCAGTCTAACATATTGGAAACAGCTTGCCCATTTTAACGGTAAAATATTTAACTCCAAAAATATGCTGTTTTATGTTTATTTCCTGAAAAATAATGGTTTTGGAGCTGCAAGGATTCTGCCCGACACTGACACTATGTAACTTACTGCGAGTTTAAGTATGGAAGTAAGATGAAATGCAGAAGTATAGAGTTGAGTATAAGGGCACCAAAGTCCATACATGTGAAAATCTGTCAACGTGTTACTTAAGTGTCCTCAAATGTCATCAAGTTGAATATTCATGCCAATGTCAGTTTGTTTCTTGCAAAGAATGCTAATGATAGAGTTGTATAAACCCAGTCAGTTAAATTAACAGAGCCCTTCATAACTGTAAATTTCAGTAAATTTTCAATTAAATGGGTTCCACTAGGCTTCTGTGAACTATTGATGTGTAAATGAGGCAAAAAAAAAACATCTAAACAAAAAAACAAAAAATAATAAATAACATTGTGAACAAAGTGCAAGATTTATTGTTACATTATATGGTAATCTACGTAATTATACGATAGGCTGTGTCATCCATAGCTAATATGATTGATTCTAGTTTCATGTATGGGACTGAAAAGCACATCACCAACTGGTAATTCAATTAAACATCCTGATCCTGATCCTGAATCCTCGTAGGCCACCTGTGATGTTCATGGGAGCTACACGTCACACACGCTCACACACGCTCACGCACACACACGCTCACACACACACACACACACACTGAACCCCTTACCCTCCATTCACCCCCACCGTAGACCCCCGATCCCTTGGAACAGAGCAACGCTGTCTCCACCGCTCTCCATCAAGCCCAGTGCCGCCGCCCCAACCCCCCCATTCGCTATCTCCGCGGCGATAACCATGGGAACAGCAGCACTGTGGGAACGGACCACCAGTTGACCAAAATAGACAGCAGGAAAATGGAGGGAAAGAAAGAACTAAAGACAGAAATGCCTCCCCGGATCCAAAGAAGCTGCATGTAACAAATCCATGGCATCATCCAGACAGACAGGTACTCAGACACTTTATTCACCTCTGGTTTACACTGGGAACAGAAGGTGACACTGAGTGGCTTGAGTTCCAGTATTAATTCTCATCTCAGCGGTGGTGGGACATGTTGCAGGTTCTGGCTCTCACACACATTTCTTACAGTTAACAAGATAGTAGCAGCTTGGCACCCTTGACCTCAAACACCCCCACCCGAAAAACACATTAATGCAACAGAAACACACACCTAGTAACACCCGCAACCACATTGCCACCGAAACCCACACGGGCGAACTGACCTAAGTTCAGAGCAGACATGACTGGAATAGTTGGCAGAGGCAATGCGAAACTTGTGTCCTAACAGCAATATCTTTTTGTGGAAATCAAGCTATATTGGTGTTTATTTGTGTTTGGTCCATAGGCAATGCTACTAGTCTCCAGAGAGCATACACAAAAATACTCACATGCAAACACACTTTGATGACGCAAGATAAAATACCGGAATTAAGTTCCTATGAGAAACATAGACACTAGGTTTTCTTGGCTTGAGAGGGGAGGAGGAGGAGGAAATGGGAAAAGATGCTAATGCATATCATCATTATATATATATATATATATATATATATATTTTTTTTTTTTAACTTCTGCAGATCTAATTTTCCATTCCATTTACAGTAGATCCTCCCTATTCTAACATACAAGTCCAAGAAATCTACTCTTGAAAACATATCGGGTTATGTATAATCTACATTAATCTCTTCCCTATGCATGCAGTAAATCTCTATTGTTTCCTATTTGGCTTTAATTTATGACTTTTATGTTTTATGACACTAAAGGATGTCACACCAACCTAAATGTAATTGAGCATTACATTTCATGTTTTCCCGTGATTCCTGTTTCATTGAACTCGTTTCTATCTCTACATCAGTTCTTTTCTTAATCAGCATACTTATCCACTCCATCTACTGTATCTCACAAAGCCCCACAGACTCTTGTGCTCGTCCAGGCCTTTCCCAGGCCAAGCAAGCCTGACCTCCCTAGACTTCTACCTCTCACATCCCTGGGGGTGAGGGGTATCCGCCTGTGGCTATTCCCACCCGCCAAGTGCATTCACTTTAATCCGACTGTGTAACAGGAGGAAACGAGAAGGAAACTAAGAAATGGGTGCCCACGAAGGCCCCACAAACATCCTTTTAAAACTTCTCACTCCAGTTATACTTTAACAACCTTCCTCATCTTTCATCACTATTTTCACATTGGGCTAGAATGCTAATAAAATGGTTATTTGAGCCCATCACATTTCTAGTCAAACATAACTGACACAAGAGCAAGCCCCAAAACTGAAGATATTCTTCCAAAGCCCAAGATACAAACTTTCATCAATAAAAACATATAATCATAATTCACAAGACCATGCAGGCAGACCTATTAACCAAAATTAACCATTAAATAAATGAACTATTAACCAGAATCATGGAAGGAGAAGGACAAATCATGGAAGGAGAACAAAAAAAAAAGTCATGCTCGCTAGTTTAATGGCACTTTGCTGGCTTGTCTTGCAGGTTGGTGTATTTTGAGAACGATGTCATGAAAAATTATATTCTTTATTCAAGACGGTACATGATTTGCTGCTTGCTATAATGCCTTGTTGAAGAAACTGAACCCAAAATGCAGACAAATATTAGAGTAGAAAGAGTTTTAGACTGATAGAGAAAAAAAGTATATTAAGACGATATTGGTATTGTTTGTAAGCATGTCCGAACCCCTGGGATCATTGTTTTTCAGCTTGCTGCCCTATGACTAGTAGCAAAGAAAGAATATTTTGGAGACTCTTACCTAAACATTGTTCTGACCTCTGCAACATGCTATTCAAAAAAAAACATTTGACTAGAATGGCTAATAATATTTAATATAATAATAATAATAATAATATTTTATGTAACCCTGTTGACAATAGACAAATAATGAAGTTGAAGGAAGATAAAAGTGGACAAACAAAATGAAAAAAGAATGAATAAAGTACAGGAAAATAAGCAGTTTGGAACCCATCACTCTAGATTACTGGCCAACTTGTAAAGTTGTTTGCATGCACCAAATTGATGTAGCCCTCAAACACTTAAGCGTGAACCTATAATCAAGGTACTCTCTCCTAGAAGTCACATCAACAACACAACAAGAAAAAATGGGTTTCTGACAACATTTTGTCAAGTAAAAGCATGAACAAACAAGACATGAAACGCATGATTGCATGTAGACGAGACACGCCAAGGCATAAACGCAAGCCAGTGTGCCACAGAGTCAAGATAATAATAAACCTAAACAACCAAGTTCCCTGTTGAGAAGGGCGGGAAGAGTTCCTAATCATGCAAGCTGTGTTCAGCAGAATGAACTGCAAAAGAGCTTTGCTATGCTGCACTGCCACTTGAGTGTGGGAGAATGCTCTATGCTTCACTAAGCTGCAAAGACCCAAGATCACATTTCACTATCGCAAGGGAAACCATTAAACCATGACCACAGACACAGCAGCAGTATCTGGGGAGGGAAATACATGGCTGCTATGACTCATCCTCTCAACAGGTTTTTCAGTTATGTTTCATCGATAGAATTTGTTGAGATCGATCGCAGGCAATGTTTTAAGAGTTGAGTTTGCAAAAGTTGGACAAAATGCCTACATATGCCATTATGATGCTGGTCTAATTGTCCTTTGGAGACTAATAAAATGCATAAAGTCTGATGGAATGGGAAACTCTTTCTCGAGATGTTTGGAACACGGGCTCTGTTACCAGTGTTGTATTGAGCAGAATAATGCTGCCCAGGGCAGTTACTATATTTTTTCAGCCTGGGGATCAATTTGAGAACATGATCATCTGTACGTGAACCTTTTCTAAAGTTTTTTTATTTTCTTTTTAAATGAAAATTATTTGTTTTTTGTTTTTCCTAGATTGTTGTCGTGTAAACACACACTCAGGATCTATTTTTTGTGTGGTGTTGTTGGCATTACTTGACCCCAGCTTTGTTATTATGCAGCACAGAAGTATCCCTCCCTTAGGAGACTGGAAGGGCAATCACTCACAGCAGCAGTCAGGCCATGCAGCTACTGTGCTCTGCAAAACATGAGAAACTTCCTCTTTCTGTGAGGACATTCGAGGGGAAGGCATCAGTAAGTGGTTCCCTCTCCCCAAGCTGCGGGGGAAAGTAGACCCTCTCGAGTGCCTCTCGGCTTCCCCGCCTCCCCCGTGAGCCAACCGCGCAGTCGAACAGAGACTTGCATACACACAATCGTGCACATGTGCACACACTCACATGCAGTGTGGTTTCTCCTCAGGAGGGGAACATAAACAGGGCTGTCTGTCTGCGAGCGTACAGCTAGTTCTCATGACATCACCACCCATCAGGAATGCACCGCTCTGCCCTGTCGAAACCTCTCCACCAGCCAGAAGCTTGCATGCACCAACACACACATGCACAAAAGCACATGTTGAATGATTAATGCACCACCACCATTTTTCCCCCCCAGGGAAACGTATAGTGTTCACAACACACACGCAAATGGCATTTGAGTTATTTTCTCCTCTCTTGCATTCCTTTTCCTCAATGATTGTTTCTAATTTATCATCTTCCCGTGCATTCCCTCCCTTATCATTTATCACCATCAATCCTCAATCCTCACCATTTACATATGTGTGTTGTCGCAAGACCACCCACACACAAAGACTCATCAAGAATGGCACAGGCACAGACCTCCACCTAGGCTGAAATATCTTAAACATGTCTGCGAGTGTTGACCTTTTTTCACAGACGCATCATCTGCTGGACCTGGTGGGTCACTGACCCCATTTGGACCTGCAGCGCTGTTGGATTCTAAGAGCAAACAGGGAAAATATGTTCCTCAATCAACATCTATCCAGACCTGCAACAAATTGTAATGGCTTTTTCCTTATTTTCTGCCTAATCACCTGTTAATTAAAGCTATGTTTCATCCAAGTGCCACCGTTCTGTAGGTTTGCCAGGTAAATGCTGATCAGACTTGTGTCTCTGTGGTTTGTGTACGCAGGATGGTAATAGCTGCGCACCGTAAGCAACGTGAGAAACATTACTGTACGTCAGACCACACCAGCAAGACTGCAGCTGATTAATTAACCAAAGAAAATAATAGAGACATGGCAAGGTGCAGTGCGCGGAAAGTACCTGTAAAAAGTAAACAGCTTTCAATGGAACCTTCGGTTCATAATCTACTGATTATTATTTTTTTTTTTTAATAACAGTTGTAACTGGTGTTTACTTTCCATTAAATTAATTAATTTCCCACACAAAATCCAGTAGACAATTCTTTATCAGCTATCAAAGGACTAGTGTCTAGCTTCTCCCTCCACAATTGCACCAAAGTGTACCGCTGCGACCAACAACCCAAATGATAGCCTACTGAAAAGGAAGTGCAATTAAGCTGTAGTGTTTGGTAGAATATATAAATATAAGTAACTAACCAAACAACAAAAAACAATTACAAGCTAACTTCTTAAGTTTTTCCACTGGACAAAGCAAAGACTCAGCTGCCCAACCGAACAAAGATCACAGCTGAACTCGAATAGATTGCTGCCGAGCAGCTAATTGAATATCCATGTACTATTGGCAAACCACTATGGAACATTGGATGGATGGATAAAAATATACTGCATATTGAACAATCTGCTTTGCCATGTTCTCTGTGCAGTAATTAAGGCACAACAGTGACTGCATGCGTAAAAGGGACTTTTGTGTGTTCTGGTAAATGTGTGTGGAAAACAAGGGAAATTACGCATTACTTCCTTGTATTGGTGCTTAGAGGAAAAGCCCCGTTGGGGCTCTCTCCTCCCTTCTCACCTCTCTTCCTCCCTCCTCCCTGTTCTGTCCCTTCCATCACCATCCTGCATCATCTTTTTCCTCTTACTGAGATCCCATTATCTACCAGTGGTAATTCCCCCCTTCACATTCCCTCTTGCATCCCTATCTCCAGCTCACCTTGTCATTATCATGGACACTTGCTGCCTTCTCGCTCGCTCTGCCTCCCTAAACCCTCTCTGATTCTCTCAGGCTCGGTGACAGGAAGCAGCTTGGCTCTCAGACAATGGAACACATCAAAACCCGCCACCAGCCTCACCAACTTCACGCACACACACATACATATTCACAAACAGAGCAAGACAAACAGGACATTCCAGCTGCCGGCTGTACCGGATTCCTCGCCTCTGCTAAACTGAAACGGAGAGTCAAGCTGAGGGTGGGAGTGGAGAAGTGAAGCAGGGGCAAGGGGGCCAGGAGGAGATGGGGAGATGAGGTCAGACAGGGAGAAATAAAGGTAATCTCAGGCACTAAGTGAAGAGTAGACTGAATGTTGGAGAGCAAATGATGACGGTCTGATTTTGTACAATGACCCATGAACAGAAAGGCTTCTACGTCAGTTCCCATCAATGAAGCGGAAGACAATACTGCGGATCAGAAGAGAAATCATTCCTTGATAGATGACGAATGATTCGTAAAGTTGTAAAGTTGTAATTTCAGGAAATATTTATACAAATAAAACAAAATGAAAAATACTAAGTACTGTGCAGCTGTAACTGAAACAGGTCACCATCATCAGTAAAATTATTATATGCATGAATTTTAATATATTTGTCAGACAATTTATATTGGAAAATGCTTTTCGTTTTTAACCAAAATTGGTACCTCTATATTAAGATACCAGGTCAATGGTTTTCAGAGTAGGAAAGGTACTATCAGAATATCAGTGTTCCATTCATTTCTTTTAGACAAATTATTATTGAGTATGTCAGCTACTGTTCCACTTAATTAATTGTTTCCACATCACATGACAGTGCCCCAACAGCAAAGTGAAAGCTGGAGTACATATTAGTGGTCCACTCATGTTTGCACAGTGGGATCTCGTCCTGGTTTGGTTCCAGTCAGACACACAGATGCAGCAGGTTGCCATCGACACAATAAAATGATGACTATTGCGGCGCTCCATCTTAATGACAAAATCTAACTGCAATAATTTACATTATATGTCACATGACCACCCGTTGTGTGTGTGTGTGTGTGTGTGTGTGTGCACTTTCCTTTAGCACTTTCTTAAGCCCTATGAGAGTGTGTAACAGGAGACGTGAAGCACTCACCACACACAGTGGGAAATATTTGGGATGGTTTCCCTCGGAATGTTTTGGCGTGCCTATGGAATGCCCTCCCCTTTTTAACCGTCTCTACCTCCCTTTTCTTGCCATTGCTCCCTGTCATCTCCTGAGGGCAGGGGCAGTGGGAAACCGGTAAATGCATCAATCTAACCTTGTATAATATAGAGATTCTACAAATGTTTTGGCTCTTTGTATCAGTTTGTCAAATCTAATGCGCAACTTTGAGCATTGATGACTTCATAGATATACACATTTTTCATGATGCCTTGAGCATCAACATGCAACACTATCTCAGATGAAGTCATTACAATTTGCATCCTGTACTTTTTTTCTCTTAAATTTAATAGGACGAGGTTAATAAATTCTGGATTGCTTTGTGCACCTCATGCATCGCATTCTTTAACATTAAATGTCACAGAAGTATAAAAATCAACCAATAAAGTAATGAAAAACGTGTAAAACTTGACACACTGAGATCTTTGCATGCTCTGCTAGATAGCGGCTAGCGAAAGGAGCCAGCGTTACAACTTCTCTCAGTGTCAAACAGTAAATGCATGACACCAGAAAACAGAATATCCAAATAAAAGTCCTTGGTTCACCTAACGTTGATCAGTACTGGTTATGGCTCAGGAAACAGGAATTGGTGGGTGGGTGGCTGGTAATGGAAAAAAAAAACAACTACCAAGTAAAACCAGTAACATACCTAAATAAAACGAAACAGAACTAGCACGTCTACTCAGTCATCCATATGACTAATGGTGATCATCTCCAACAATCATAACACTGAAACACTTGCTAACGCTGAATAGAAGTACTTTACTGCTTTTAGTAATAGTCTACTTACGTCATGGTAACTGGGCACCATGTTTTTTTCTTCTCTTCTAATGTTCTTTTGTGGAATGGACCTTCTTTCAGAATAAATGTTGCAAAAAATAAGAAAAACAATTACTTCCTTCTGGATGATATGAGGTGCACTAACAGCTCACATTATGACAATTTAATGTCCAACATACATATTTCTAAAAAAAAAACACAAATTTTACGAGCTTTAATGCGATTGAGAACAGGTTTCGTTGAAGTAATGTGTGTCAGAAGGTGAATTCTGTATTCGCTGTTCATTCTCAAGATTGTGCCTCACATGGAGAGATTTATCTGGCCTTTCTAAACAATATTGCGGTTTGCAAATGGCGAAATCCCTGTGTTCTTTGCAATGCTGCGCTGAGAGACATTGTTTGAAATTACAGTTGCATGACCATATTTGTGGTGGTTTGGAAAAAAAATAAAATAAAATAAAATATGAATAAGGGTTGGCCAATTCACATGTGCGCTCATATACCCGGGGCTATGCCAAGTAGCTTAAAACATGTTGAAACCTTTCACATTCTTCCTGGTTGTCAGCCCACAGCTCTTTGCAGATCAAAGCACAGACAAGTTGCCTTATTCTCATTCAACCTCCTCTTCCTTGAGTGGCATCCCCCTCATACACACTCTTATAGCCTCCACACAATCTTTGTCACAATTAACAGGTGCAATTTTAGTCTCACTTTATCTCTTGATTTTCATTGACTTTCACTGGTTCTCTTTTGCTTTTTCCCTCCGTCATCACCTCTGCTCTCACTTCTCACCCCTCCCTCCCCTTTTCCTCTTGCTAACCCCACCGTAGGTCTGACCCCTCCCTTGCGTGGTGTGGCGGTTCCTGTTGCTCTTGTTTTCACTTCCCCAGCAGTCTGGCGCGTGGGAACCAACATCGCTGCTTCAGCAGCAGCACTGTCTATGACTGACTTTCAATTCCTGTATCTGTGTAAGCATGTGTGTGCGCGCGTGTGTGTTTATGTGTGTAAAAGGTACTGAGGTGTGTGCGTGTGTGATGCTTCCAGGAAGCATTTGTGAGTTTGGGATTTTGTGCGTGTATGCATCTCACGCTATGTGTGATATGTGTTTGCTGGGTCAACATCTATCTCACAGGTGATCTGTGCAATCTCAACGTCAATAAAAGGCTAGCATCTGGTGGCACTGAGCATCTCAACTGACGTTTTTGTGTGTGGGAGGAAAATATTAGTGCACATCTGGCAAATTAGTGGTAAAGATTGGATATAGTTGAATAAGGGGAGTGTAATGAGGTGTAAAGCACTGCCAACTCCACCCAGGGACCAAACCTTTTGCAAAAATATGAAAAGGATAAAATTCAAGGACGAAGCACTATGCCACGTAATCTGATCTTTGTGGAAATGATAAACAGTGTATGACTGACAATGAATGATAAGTCACGGTTACAAGTTGACAATCAATTTATTGATCATGAGAATTTATTTCACTTGATGATAATTCTCAAAATAAAAGGACCCAAAATGGGCTGATGGGCTTTTTTTTTTGTTAATTGTCAGCGGAATGTTGTAAGACATTTTATTATTCATCAAGAAGTGCAATTATGTTAGAGAAAACCTGGTCTATGATGATGAGGCTACTCTGGGCTTGTTGGCTTATACTGTATACTAACGTGTCAATGGAAATTCCCTACTACAACATTAGAAAATAAAAAATAGATTGCCATGCAATGGCAATCCATGCACAAATATATCTTATCTTATATATCTTCTTTCCAACTACTACTTTGTGTACACAGAGCCATTCTACTGCTCTTGGTCCTTCTTGGGCTCTCTATGGTAGACACAAATTCCTATGCCTTCAAAATCTTCATGCCCGAGTGATGCACAGAAACATTTAACCTTTTCATGGGCACAAACTCTTAAATCTCCTTTTCTGTCTTTTCTTGCTTCTCCTTCCACGTGACATTCAAGCAGCGATGTGTGCTCATGACGTGAGAAACCCAGAGAAACAAAAGGCTAAGAAACAAACCGATGCAGTCCTTTTCAATCAGACAACAAGGGAGCTAATTTTGGCTGGGTGGGCTGTAGCGAAGACCCAAAGGCCTACTCTCTCCAGTAAACTTTGATTAATTTAGTATTAGAGTTAGTATTCCCAATTGTGGTTTAATGGTCTTTTCTGTCTTAGTACATTACTGTTGGTAAGTTTTTACAGTTAGAATAAATAGAATACATTTCTGCCACACTGTTATTTCCATACATCTTTAAATACACCAGCCCAGCAGGACAAACTGTGACAGCTTTCATGTGTTTGGAATATACAGTATAAACTGGTTACACGTGGTGTAAAACAAAATTTTTATACAAGTAACAATATAGCAACTTAGCTTCTCGCTTGACTAGCAACGTGACAAGATTTGCTAAAAATGACAGTCTGACAAAATGGGCACTTCAACTTGAGTACATCACAGCAAGATCTTTGAAAATTGGATGAAGTGATCCTGAGAAATTTAATTTTTCGGGAAAAAAAAAATCTCCTTTTTGGGGAACGTTTTGTGTGATATCCCCTATTGAAAATCTGGTCAAAAAACGTCTTCAAATTAGACTAAAACAGTAACCGTCTCATTTCTTCTGCTACTGAGGGAACCCATTCTCGGATTGGCTGACAACTTTCAGTTAAAAACATCCACCAATTGCTCATAGCGGCTGAAATTCCGAGACGACGCATCAAAATTACCGTGATGTTCAGAACGGCGTCATTTGCCCTAAAAACTCGACTTAACTACCGCAAATAGAACTTTATTGGTGAGAACACCAGTGAGGGCAGTAGAAGTAATGTCGAGTCATATTTATTTCTATAGCTCTTAATCACAAAAAGAGTCTCGAAGGGCTTCACAGGCCCACAGTTGACAAAGATTGACAACATCCCCTGATCTAAACCCTGCAATCAGGAAAGGAACAAATATCAATCAATTGTTTTTTCTGTGAATTTATTTGTTGTGAAGGATTTTTGAGGCTTTTGAAGTGCTCGTTCTATGTTTTTTTTTTTTTTTTTTTAATTCCACAAAAATGGCGGCAACTTCTTACGTTGCAATTCATCCATCCATCCATTTTCTGAGCCGCTTCTCCTCACGAGGGTCGCGGGCGTGCTGGAGCTTATCCCAGCTATCATCGGGCAGGAGGCGGGGTACACCCTGAACTGGTTGCCAGCCAATCGCAGGCCACATACAAACAAACAACCATTCGCACTCACAGTCACACCTAAGGGCAATTTAGAGTCTCCAATTAACGCATGTTTTTGGGATGTGGGAGGAAACCGGAGTGCCCGGAGAAAACCCACGCAGGCACGCGGAGAACATGCAAACCCCACACAGGCGGGGCCGGGGATTGAACCTGGGTCCTCAGAACTGTGAGGCTGACGCTCTAACCAGTCGCCCACCGTGCCGCACGTTGCAATTTTGACCAATTAATATTGGTCACTGGTTGTTCAGCTCAATTTTGCTTTGAGTGTTTTGAGGCATCTTCATAATCTCCAGACAGGGGGTGGTCCAGGTTTGTTTAAATGTTGGGGGCCTGACAAAACAGCACCAAGTGGTGTATCTTGACACATTTTTTGGGGGGAGCACGAGGAGCAGACGAGAACACCCAAGTTTAGGAACAGCTCTGGAAAAATACGCCCTTCCAGTCATCAGCACACATGGCAAACACAGTACACACAGTTATCAAAACAGCCACCCACAAAGATATCGACAGGTCAAATGCCATACATCAACTGGAAATGCAATGGCGGCTGATGATCAGTATCCCCTCGGGCATCCTTCAATTGTTTAACGTTAGACAGTATGTGTATCACAAAAGTTGATCAGCCAAACAATTCCAATCAAACTGCTGTTATGAATGGGGAAATTATTTAAAATAATCATAATAGGATTATATGTCAGGCCTATTTTGAGACCTCACGTATAAATACATACTATTTTAATGTAATCCAAATAAAACTGTGCACAGGTCGTTGCAGCAGAGCACAGATTGTGGACTACAATTATTCTGTTATTGGTGGCAATTGTCAAACATGAAACCTGTTCATATTTTGCAAATATGAGTTAGAGGAATACAATTAATTGCAATTCGTATGTCTATAGATTTTAAATATTCCACTCATAGGCTACTGTTTTACTTCTACTGTATTTTATATTCAAAGAAGGTTGACAGACAATTTGTTTTAATACTTCTCACACGTAACGTTCGCACATTTATTCCCTAATAAAACGGTAAAGGCAGCACAGGGTCACTATATATAAAACCATGTTGTGATTGTGAGCTTCTTATAAAACATATTATATTTGATAATACTGTAGTGATACACCTAAATGAAGATTCTTAGCCAAAACCGAAAGCCGAAAATGAGGAAACCAAGAACGAAACACAGATGCCAAGTTTCATTTATTGCTTTGACTGTGTACTAACCTCACTAAAAGCAAGGTATTTTCAATTGCATAAATATTAAAGCTTCAAAGAATAAATCAATTAGAAAATGAAAATACTTATTTAGTACTGACATTCCAACAATGCACCGATAGGGCTGGACGATATGGGAAAAAAAAAAATCCTACCACAATGGTTTTTTCTTTTATATCAGTCAACATATATCATGTAGGGCTATGAACGGATCAGTGGTGATTCAAGTCGAGTGTGGCAAAAAAAGCGAACGCCGAGTCAGATGTTTTGGATTTGAATAAAAACAAATCAAAGAATAGCACACTACAACAAGAGCTGCAATGCTTTTGCCACGCCATATTAACTTCCTTTGTTCTACGGTCGTCGCCATTTTGACTTCCTGCGCATGTGCATATGCAGTTTGAAAGTAGCTACTGTAGTCATACAGCTGATAATAGAGTAGCGATGCACGTAGCCTTCTCCCCCCGAGAGCGATAATCTCTGCGGAATGATGGACATGCCCGAGGAACTGCACTAATATTCATGAATGTGACCGCGGCAGAATAAGGGAGAAAACGTTGTGCAAGAGTAATTCAACATATCGTGGCAGATGATTGCTAGCAGCTAACTAGCGGCTAATGTTCTCAGACAGCAATTTGATGGATGGATTTACGCATTTTACGGCACAGAGACATGCGTTCCTCCCATATCCTAAAAACATGCATGGTAGGTTAATTGAAGACTCAAAATTGTCCATAGGTGTGAATGTGAGTGCCAATGATTGTTTGTCTATAAGTGCCCTGCGATTGGCTGGTGACCAGTTCAGGGTGTACCCTGTCTCTCGCCCAGAGTCAGCTGCGATAGGCTCCACCACCCCCTGCGACCCTAGTGAAGATAAGCGGTATGGAAAATGGATGGATGGATCATGTAATTAACTTAGGATTTATTTTTTTCCCCCCATTTTATATTTTTTTATTTTTATTTCAGTCCCGTGTGCCACCCAGTGGACAGTGTAGCACAGCACTCATCTGTTTGTCAGTATTTAAATAAATCATGTTTGTCAGTATTTAAATAAACAAAATACGTGCACGTTTTTCGTATGTAAAATATGATGTCATCATTTATTTAATTGTATTTTTTTTTACCCTCGTGAGGAAAAGCAATACAGAAAATGGATGGATTTATTTATACATAAACTAACTTTTGGACCATTTTCAGTGGCTGAAAATTCGGTGCATCACTATTTGATAAGTACACAAAGGTTCATGTTACAAAAACTTAAAGGAACAGGATGAACATTCTTCCTACCTGGCAGCGACTGAATATATCACAAGGAGTTGGCCGGACATTGAAGTGTCTGAGCACTCGGACAGCTTGGTCTCTGGCCTTCTCCGAGCAGTCCAGGGATAGACAGCGGCCCTCGGCCACCTGAGACCTCAACTGTGATCATACAAACACATACACCAGTACATCCAAGTAAACAGTGAGCATTTTCAAATAGAATTCACATTTTATTTAGTAGTTGTTTCTTACAGTCTGGTATGGCTGTCCACATGTGAGTATAACACGGTACTCAGCTTGTGCTAACTGGACAAAAGAACACATGATTACACAATCACAAATGGGTTTTTTGCCCAACCATGTTAACATTGCAAGGTATTTAGATGTGGTTGATATTGTACATCTTGCATATATTATACACTAGGGCTTGGGCTGTGGAATATTCTTAGACCTATTATTCTGGAAAAAAGTTTTTTTCCCCCAATTGAGTTGTTCATTTTATAGGCCACATTAATGGTGGAAAAGGTTTTTAAATTATTCATCTTGTTCAATTGTCAGGTTTTTGTGAGATAAAAAAATGAGACCAAAGGTTTTAATATCACTGTAAGCTTAAGGAACACTTGGCCTTTACAACTACCTGAAATGAAAATGGAAGAAATGGGTAAAGGTCTAGGTATAAGGTCGACCCGGAAATTATTTTTGGATCATAAAGATACTAACCGAGCCGTGACAAACGTGGGTTACCTTTGTGTAAAGGGATTCCATGATGTCTTGACCGGGGTGTTAAGTTTAACACCTGAATCTTACCTATCCCGGACTGTTGTGTTAGTATTATATATGCAGACGCTGGTGCTTACACATTTACTTATCCGATGGCGGGATGCTGTGTCGCTCTGTGTAATTTCCCATGCTAATGGCAATATCCCACTTCACTGAGTTCTGCTCTGATACTGCAATTTTGGAAAGATTTGTTTAAAAGTGGTATATCGTCTAATTCATTCCAAAGGTTTTTGATAGGATTTAGGTCTGTGCTCTCAGGTTCTTCCACACCAAACACATCCAATAGCGTTATTTCAAGAAACTTGATCCAGGCCAGCCTAATTATTTGTAAATTATAGCGCCTTAACCTTTTAGATACATGTAACTGCTACATTTTCGACTAACATACCTTTGCAGCTACTCTGTGATCATCATTATTTTCCAGCATGACCACATCGACTCCCAAACAGCGCAAGTACCTCCCGAGGCCTTGCAACATGTTGTCACACACGACCCGCAACTGCTGAGGGGCAAGAGGAGCAGGAGGGGAGTCTTCAGGGGGTTTCTTGCCACACAGGAGGCCTTTCTCAGTATCAGAGCAAGGGGGACTGACCCATTGAGCCCCCTGACATTCCTAAATGGACAGAGACAATAATGCGATACTTAAGTGATCCCCACAGGGGGATTTTCTTTTCACTTGCAGAAGAGAGCTGGGAGGTCAAAGCACAGGGTGAGCTATACAACTACCACCCCCGGTGCTGCTAGAGTGTCTTGGTCAAACACGCATTGTTCCCATCCACAGGTTTGATGCCCCGACCCAGATTCTTTACTTGGGATGTTTTTTGTCACTTACAAACTCAGAAAAGTAATAATTGTACAAGTATTGGGACATTATTTATTACGTCTGTTTTCATTTGTGTGGGGCTTTCCACTATTATTGTGTATTTGTTTGTGTGCAAATTCCTGGCTACGGGATCAAATATAAGTGTTAATCAAAACATGAACTAAAAAAACAATAATTAAAAATTAAAAATGTAATTATCGTCTCAACTGGTGGGCTCTGTTCCAAAAGTGTGTGACAGACTCACTCTGGATGGGTCGCAGACAGTCACAAAAATATATTTCTTGTGCATCTCTTGTCTTATTTTTAAACTTTGGGTAAGGTGTAAACATCTATTCATGCATTTTCAATAGCGTTTATCCTCATTAGGGTCACAAGTGTATTAAAGCCTAATTGTGTTGGTGGTCACAATGTTGTAGCTAGTCTGTGTGTGTGCGGGAGTCACAGAAGAGACCAGTTGAGAAACCCCATGCTAGACAGCTACAGATTATCCCTCCAAATATCTTCTGGATTTTCTTCTGCACTGAGTGAATGAAAGCATTAAGACTGGAGTTACTCTACCTATTGGTGGGAAGGTGTTGAATAAATATTGGTTGTGAAAAAAATTCAAATCCTAACCTCCTTGCTGCTGATGTGTTTCTTCATCTTGCTTTTTTTGTCCTTCTGTTTTGCATCTCCATTCTTCTCTGGTTGTCTTAAAGAGATGGAGTGGAGATCGCTTGGAAGCCCAAAGTTGGTGGCGTTAGCGGAGAGCACAGAGTATACATCCAACAAACAGTAAGCATCCGTCACTGAAATAAAGAGAGAGAAGAGGTTAATTCAATAGCGAGCAGTTATTTAGGGAATATGCTAATAGTCAGTGATAATCTAGTGTGAGAATTGGGTGTTATTGAGTAACTAACCGGCATATCTGATTTGGCTGACGCGCAGCGGCCGCTTCTCCCAGTTGGACATTTGCTCGCTCTTGTCAAGGGCCTTTCCCAGGACCTGTTGCACTAGCCGACTGAGGCCTTTCTCAGCAGAGTCCTCTCCCACTACCATGTCCTTAGGGCCACACTGAGCGCTGTTCACCTTACCACACTGGATCTGAACAAGACATTGTTACAATGCAATGACTATTAGATTATTATACAACAGCTTGAACTTTGATGAGTTTGTTAGCTGTATGCAACTTTGTAGCTACAATATTTGATGGGATGAAAAAAATTACTGTTAAATGCAGACTACAAAAACGTAGTTTTTTTGCTCCAGCTTTAACCTATGCATCTTAAACTTTGATGCATCTTATTTGCGGATTTTCCCAATCCCAGGAGCGTCACATTCTTCTTCTTCAGTAAATCATGTTTCCTGTACATTAATTTATCGACTCTGTTGAAGAGTTAACTCGTTGTTTTTAAATCAAATCCACACACATTGAAGCATTCAGATCAGTAGTCACACCTGCCCTGCTCACGTGCGCACCCTCATCATGCCGTAAACGCGCTTATGAATAAATGTCACTATCCTAAGATTCTGGTGCTATTTTCACTTCTTTCCTACAGTCAGATTGGCAGTTTCTGTTTTGTCTCGTATTTGTATGTGTAATATGTGCAGCTTTAGTGAAAAAAAAAAAAAAAGAAATCAGATTGGTTTTTGTTTGTTTCTTTTTTGTTTGTTTGTTAGTGAGTGCAACCTATATAGAGTGCACTCAATAGTCTGAATTTTAGGGTAGATAACATTTTCTAAATGAAGAGAAAATCTTTTAAAACGTATCAAAACATACCCCACCAACTGTTATCCACATGCAGTGTCAGAGGTCAAACTAAGGTGGTCAAAAGCCCCCTTTAAACGTTGTTCTCAGGGCATTGAATCGATCGCAACTGGACTGTCCTGTTTGTCTTAGAAGACGTTTCGCCTCTCATCCGAGCAGGCTTCTGAGCATGAAATGACCTGGATGAATGAGAATATTCACAAGCAAACCCCCCTTTAAACTGCCTGTAAAATCAGACGTCATTTTCCGCTGTACTCTACGAAGACATGGAATTGGGTGTTGAAGTCGAATTGTCACGGTAAGTATTACAAACAACCGGCGCTGCTGTTTACGTTATCTGGCATCTAATCTGATTGAGGATGCTGTGACGCTATGTGTAGGTGCACACAGTTGTAACAATATCCTGCTTTGGTGGTTTAATTGTAAAAGGAAAATAATATTACGTTACAGGGATCTTGTTTGATGTGCGTCTTGCGTCTGAGATGCACAAAAATTAGCAAGGATGCATGAAGCATATTCAATCTCCACCTATAGATACATGGTTTCAGGCCCGCTTCCAGGCACAGCAAATCAAAATCGAGTCCTGTCGTGGTGCTAGCCAATCACGCTTTGACCTCAGTTGCTCCACTTAAACTTGAACTAAACTGTAGGTAACCTTATATACACCACGATAACATTACCTTTCTGTGTACGTTAAGAAGATCAAGCATCCCCTCTATTTTCAATGGCTCCTCCACAAATTGAGGCCAGGTGGACATGAGACACTTGAGATCTCCAGCCATGCCATAACCTGAGGAAGACACATGGGTCTAGAAATATCAGCAAAGATGTCTCAACTAAAACAATTTCTACTGTCTACGTTTGTTGCTTACCCACTTTAAGGACATTACGTTCACATAAAAAACTTCTAATGAATGTAATGGTCTCTGGATGCTGACAAATTCCATTTGCACACAAGTCTAATAGGAAAACAGTGTCAAAAGTAGCGAGCTGTATCAGGGCAACTTGCTGAGTTGAGCTACAGCCAAATGTGGGCTGCCACTCCATATCAACTCCTACAACACCACCCCCCTGAAAAAAGAAAAGGTATATAATTTATTCAAAATTATTCTTTATTTTCACTCAGTATTTTTTGTCTTCACCTTGAGGAGTGTGTCACGACAACTTTGAAGGGCTTTCAGGGTGTCCACATGCTGAACCTTGTCTTTGGTGAGAGGTACCTGGTAGAACTTCTGACAATGAGCTTCAGATGGCATCCACTCCTCAGTGTGTGTGGAATTGCTTGCATGTCTAAGCAGATGACAGACGCGCGTTCTTATAAGCGCGCTAAAATGTCATTGCAGATTGTTCCACATTCAAATATGCTAAAAAAAACTTTTCATTGCTCTGACATTGTTTGTACAGCTAGAAAAAGACCCAGCGTGAATACTCTTAAGATTGGTGTTTCAATACATTTGTCCATATTTTGTAATTCAACTAAAATAAAGTTGATTCATTCGGATTGTGAGAAAATGGGGATGTGGTAAACCAAACAAAGTAAAACTATTCCTCTTTTTACAAAATTGGTTCCGTATGTGCTCAATGCTCACCACAATTTGCATAAGAGCCACAGTGGAACCTCACAAAAGAACATTTCCCATTGAGATTGATCATATTTTGAATCATTTGTTTAACGTTCCAAACGTTATACAATTTTAACTACGTGTACAGGCAATGTTTATATGCCAATGTAAGACTGTTTTCAATGTCATACAAATATAAGCAGAGCTTTTAACAGGAACTGTCGCATTATGTATAAAACGAAAGAAAACACTAACAGAATGTAAAGCATCACACATAAAATACTACCTTTAGATCACGAGTGACAAGTACATGATGGCTAAACAGTCGGCAACTTGTGTGAGAAATTAACAGTCTATCTACACTATATCATCCTTCAGTACTCCTCATGAAACAGCCCCAACAGACGCAAAACCAAATGCGTAACACCAGCCACAGAAGATCCAATGGGCTCTCTGCACAGAATAACGTGTCGTCATATCCAATGAAAATATTATGGGGTACTAGTGCTACGAACTAATCAGTTGTTATTCGGACTGACTCACGAATCCCAATTTAAAAAAACTAATCCTGAATCTGAGTTTTCACATTAGAGTCAGAATGAGTCAAAGCATAACATACTTCTTACTTCATTCTGACTAGCACTGCAATGCTGCCCACAGGCGCCACCATTTTTACTTACTGCACATCGCTTCTGCGAGCTTAAGTATTGTACCTTTACAGAGATCTCCATAAATTTGTTTAAAAAAAAAAAAAGACAAGCTCTCTTCGCTGAAGGAGGCTTGCGTTGAGCCTAGCTCTCCAATGTGCTACACGTATAACATTAAAGTGCCTCAACTGAAGCCGAAAAGGAGCCATCGCAGTACGGTGGCAGATTTAATGGGAGAAAGTTGAGGTAGCCAGCAGGCTAAGTAGCAGTACCCTAACTGGAAAGGCGGCAGGTTGGTCCGGTCCACGAGGATTTATGGCACAGTCGAGCACAAAACAGACCCAGAATTCTACCTGTGGCCAAGGTACGGCGAGTGATCCTGGTTAAAGTAAGACATTTTAAACTAAAAAGAAAAACTCTTCTGTACAGAGATGCTGCAGCTAAATCCATCCATCCATCCATTTTCTGAGTCGCTTATCCTCACATGGGTCACGGGAGTGCTGGAGCCTATCCCAGCTATCTCCGGGCAGGAGGCGGGGTACACCCTGAACTGGTTGCCAGCCAATCGCAGGGCACACATAAACAAACAACCATCCCATCAGTCAAAACATGCCAGTGTATTCACTTACCGGTTCAATCGATAGTTTTCAAATAATCAAACTGAATATTTCATTTGTTGGACTATTATTTTTAAATAGTACAAGGAGTAACAATTTGATTGTGATTTGCTAGTCATTTGTTACTGTCAATATGAATAGCGATTGGGGTTTTAGGGGGTGAGTCTGACCACAAGGTTACACTCTTCGGTTTGCCGAACTACGACAGCCATGTAGTCATAGTCGAGTAATTAGCCCAGTAAAAGCCTTATGACAAATGGCTTTTTTTTTTTTTTCCATTCCAAAAGCAAGACAAACAATAACATGACCATTGTTGTGTTCCAATGTATTCATTTCATCCAAATTCAACAATGTTTTAAGCAACTACGGATTTAACTCATTCATGATTACTTGTATTGCGCTGTCCCAGAAACTGCTTTCCTGAACACCACAGTGCATGAAAATGTTAAATAAAAAGGGTAAATGAGCTCACTATACAAAGAGATCCAGGAACTAAAACTTAACTCCACATTTGGATTACAAAGATTTACTGAATCTGATTATGTCATTTGCTTCTATTAAGGTAAGATGGGAGAATACCCATAATGTTAAGCAGCCCTACATTTACACAGTGAGCTTTTTCGTCCTTCTTTATCGAGCTGAAGCAGATAGCCTGTATACTTCCCATGTTTATCTGTCTTTATTTGACACTCATAATGCCAAACACAGATTTAAAAAACAAGAACCTAAATACAGAGAGAACACAATGTTAGATATATTCTGCTTAGATAACTGGAAATGTTCATACTAACATTAACATATTCATATGGATTTAAGACGAGGCATACATCTTAAAGCTGTTTTCTAAATTGCTGCTCAGTACTTTGGTGGACTTAAAAAGACTGTGTACATCTTTGATGGTTAGTTTAGGCAAGCCCTATAAACACTGTGTGTAGAAAAATGGAATCTTTTGAAATTGGAAAACACTGAGCCACTCATACAAGATTTTGTGCAAAGAGCCCATTCAAATCTGAGTGAGATTCCCATCAAGCCAATGGAAACAGTAACACACAAAAAAAGAAAAAGACTGCCAAATAAAATCTGCACAGAGCTAAACATGGCTTAAAAGAAGCAAAACTTAATTACTGCCAATAATCTGCAACTATCATGACAAGGAAGGGCTCAGTAATGCTGGACAAAAGTACTTCAACACCAGAGGTAACTTCCATCCATCTTTTTTTACACTGCTGGTTCTTAATTAGGGTCAAAATAAGATGGAGGCTTTACTAACTTGACTTTGGGGTGAGAGGCAGGGAACAGCCTGGATTGGTCCCCAGCCAATCGCAGGGCACAGCAGTATATGCAAACATTCACACTCACATTCAAACCTATGGAATATTTAGTCTTCAATCGACCTTACATGCATGTTTTTGGAAAAGGGATGCCAGAAGACTCAGAGAAAACATAAGCACAGGTGAACATGCAAATTCCACACAGCAGGGCCTGAGCCTAAGTTCGAAGTAGCATCTCTCAGCTGTGAGGCCAAAGTGCTAACCCCTAGCTCACTATGCTGCCCACCAGCAGTAAATTATGGCACATACTACTGTTCTACCATTCTTCTCATCTTTCTTCCAGACAAACTGCCACAAAAAGCCAAGTGAAAAAACAAAAACACACATGCATAGTTAATCCTTTGAAGCTGGGTAGTGAGGTGCGCTGACAGCCCATGTGATGTGCTGACATATTGTAATGTCCGAATTTTTTATGACATTTGAGTCCAATTTATTGCAAATAGTTTGGTCGAATTGCAAATTTTACAAGCTTTAGGAGAGTCAACTTTGGAGGTTCCACTAAGTTTACAAACATTTTTGCTGACTCACTGTAGCTCGGGTGATAAACTTTGCTGGGCGTCCCAGACACCCCAGGGGAGTCTGTGCCTGGGAAGGCTATATCTCAGAGACCACTGAGCAGCTTTTTCAAGTCCACAGTACTTCGGCAACATCTCCACCAACTGGATCTGGAGCTCAAGGTCATCTGCCACTACAGTCTGGATGTTTATGACACACACAAAACAGTTTGTTGTGGAAAGAATACTGGTACACATTGCTTCTCTTTGAAAGTTATAAACTTAAAGACGGCAGGTACCTGCACGTGGTCACTAAAATTCTCATCTGTCATGCTTTTCTAAAAAGAGAACAGCAGGTGAAACAGTCTTTAATTTTCTCGTAGCAGAAATAAAATCAGTTACTAATAATATATTATCCCTTAAAAATTACAGCCAAAATAAAGTTGTCTTATTTTTCCCAACAGCATTATACAGCAAATTGAAATGAAACTTTTCTCTCTTTTCTGCAAACTAAAATGAAACATAATACCTCAGACAAGGAGAAAAAATATATATCGGTGACTGTGCTGCCACTACCATTCTCATATACTGATAAGAAAATGTTTTATTTGTTTATGCAAACAAAGTAAATGTGATTAGATTATTACTCACATCTAAAAATCTCTTGAACATGAGGAACCGAAGTGAATCCAGTCTCCTCTTGTGCAGGGCATTGGGACACAGTCCTGCATCAACAAGAACAAGATCGTCTGATGAATACATAGAGAACAGTATGCGCCTGCCTGAGCTACACGTACACAGCCACGCACCTTGGTCAATGTTAAATTTCTCCGCAAGTTGAAAGACATGTTTTGTAAGCATTTTGGGCTGGATGTGAGCCAGGCTGTGTTTGGATCTGGAGAGGTGAGGAAACCGCCTGAGGAAACACACAAATGGTGAACTTTTGTCCACATTTAGTCTTTTTGGACTTTAAAATGTACACCATACTCGCTCATCATGTCGGTGAGTGAGAAGTTGGGGTGGCACCAGGAGTCAAGCAGAGAGACCAGTTGCTGTTCTAGATGAGTGTGTCCTGCGACAAAGCTCTCTGCTAAGGACAGCTTGTCCTGAAAGATGAGCGGCATGCATACCTGCAGAGGACATTTTCACAACACTCACTTTACTTACGGACATTTTCTGAGAACACAGTATCTGCACGTTTAAGAAAGCCAAATTTAAAGGGAACATATTATGGAAAGTTCAGAATAAATAGTTGGGTTTCTTGAGTGCCTGGCCACCAATCAAGTGTGAAAGTAAATATTTTGCTTTGTCTGCCTTTTTTTGAAAATATGTCTATTAGCGACCATTTTTCACCCATTTCTAATAATAATCGCCCCCATACCAAGTTTCTCTCCTCTTGAAATGCCCAACTGTGTGCGTGCATGCGTGTGTGTGTGCGCACACGCATGCATGTGTGTGTCCAAGAAACAGAAAAGGGGAGACAGCCAGACACTGGGCGGGTTACACACACACTCAACATCAAGATCCAGCCTCCTTTTATGCATACACTTGCTGGCGAAATCATCAGAGGCAGCATGCGACGCTTTTTGTCTCAAAGCTCTGGCTTCACCCCAAGTCGTCATGGTAACGAAAGCCGGACTTGTTATTGCCCCAGCAGTATATGGTGCGGGAAGAGGGCTGGCTCACTTGCAGGAGACAGGGCCAGCCCCTAAAAGCGGGCTGATTTCAGCAAGACCAGAAATGTACTGTGTAGAGTGTACAATAAGTCTTGATGCTTGAGGTATTTTGACGAAAGCACGTCACAGACGTGAAATGTATAATATGCCTCCTTAAAGTTTTTATGACCTATTTAAAGCGAATGATCAAATTTAGAAGTGAGATGTGTGACTCACCTCCTCCACATTTAGTTCATTCTGCAAATTCAGCTTTATACCAAGCACTGCTGCCTGAAGGAGACAGAAGGGCTAATTTGGTGTATTGTGGAGCACGCTTATTTCTGAATTAGTACTGGTTAAGAGCTTGAGAAAAGTATGTGGCACATGTGGCACTCGCCTCTTTGTAGCATTTGAGGGCCAGCAGGTTTACAACATGCAGTCGCAGGGTAGCTGGATCCAGGGTGGTTAGCTGGTAGATATTTATGAGACCTTCAACAACCACGGTCTGTGTGTTGGTGAGAAGGAAAAGAGCCCGATGCTTAAGGGCTGTCGCTTGCTGCTCTGGAAGTGAAGTCAACATAACCTGTGATGATGATGATACACAAAAACATTCAAGAAACATTAAATGAAGTTAACAGCAAGTGCATTTGTATTGTGAGGCAAGTTATCAGCAGTAGAAACAGGCTCGGTATCTATAACTTTAGTGAGAAAAAGAACAATCTGGACATTTGGTAGATTTTATTTACATTGAGCTTGTCTTGCTGGATGCTTCAAAATGTCCTTAAAATGTATAATACTTAAAAAAAAAAAAAAACATGTAAGGTAAATTACTACAGAAGAGTTGTAATTGGAATTTTGTCGACCTGGGGATGTTCTTTTAACCAGCTCTGGAATTCCTTTAAGATGTGGGCCCCCAAGGTGTGACCCCGAGCCTTCTGTTTGGCCGGAGAGCACTCTAGGATTGTTAGGATGGCCTCCAGGGGATCGTTCAGCTCTGAAAATCCCTCCTGGGCTTCCAAATGGAACTGTGGGGCAAAACACAGATGGAAGGAAGGGCTAGATGTGAAGTCTGATACAAGAGAGAGACAAAAGTGAAGGAGACAGTTCTGATTTAAAGACTGGAGCCACTGTGTACAACATTCAAATACGAAAACTTTTGTATAAGGTAGACTGCAGTCTGGAAATCAAGACAAAATTTCACATCACACAGAAATTGAGCGGTTGAACCATCCCTGAGAAATTTACCTCAGGAGTTTCATATTTTTGTTTGTTTTTTGCTTTTTCTGTGGCTTTTTGTTCTCTTGTGATTCCACAACAGAAGGGTAGCAGTGATGGCAAAGAGGTGAAAAGTCCATTTAACTGAAAATGACCTTAATCCGACAACAAAAGTGGTATACACATCGCTGTCCTGGTAGCTTGGTACAACAGTAGTCATCGATAATCGAAGAAGAAGGCAATCTACACGGGTAATCTGTGTTTCGAATCATTGAGAAGAGACTGGCCTTGAAGGTAGAAATCTCTGTCACTGTATAACATGTAAGAGTTAAGGGTGATTTATTGTGTTTAAGTTTCTCTTTACAGTACTGTCGTAAACTTTTTATACTTGTTAACATGTTATTAAAACATTGTCTGGACAGTTAATGACGGTCTTATGATATATTCCTTCAACTGGCATTTTTTCCGTGTTTGACTTCAGGTTGCACTGTACTTTCCAGCAATTCACCATGCTGGAACTTCCATTTAACTGGCAAGTACACATAAGCCAGGGGACATACATATACGGGGTACCGACTTAAGAATGCAAACTTTGGCTTTAAAAAAAACTTTCTTCAGGAGAAAATAATATCTGTGTGAGAATGTCTGGCGCTGCCTCCTAATTTGCCCAACAGATGTCATTCACTTAATATCTCAAGTTCATTCGGTGCAAATTCCTTACTTCCTACTGACAGCCACTCTGGTTTCCTCATTAACACACGCACACACACACATACACACACAACAGTGAGTTTCATTTAGGTCCAAGTTCTTCATCACTCTATTGACTGTTCCTTTCTATTCAATTGCTCCTTGTAAACAACAACAAAAAAGCCTCCATCTTTTCACTCATGTTAATTTTGCGTGTGGAGCTAACATACGACGACCTCTTACCGTCTGCAAATCGTTGCTGCGCCACAGTTCGAAAAGCTGCTCTCTCAGCACGGTCGGGTCAAGACCTGCGGGCATAAGACACGTGAGGTGGGGTTTCACTCTGACCCTTGACCTCTTTCAACCTGCCAAGGAGTTAAAACAAATGGAGCCAGTCGATATATCTGCCCTTTGGAGACTTGAGATACCTTTCAAAACTTAACTACGTACAAATACAGTCCAATTCAAACTTGGAGTTCAAACCATCATCGTGTGTGACATCACCTGACACAGGTAAAAGATTAACTCCAGAGGTGTGCTTTGATTTTTCTTTGGCCTTTATTGTATTTTTGGGGATGCCACCACAGGACCTACTGTGACATAGGACCGGGTAGTCACATATGGCCAATACAGCCATCCATCCATTTTCCGAACCGCTTATCCTCACGAGGGTCGCGGGCGTGCTGGAGCCTATCCCAGCTGACTTTGGGCGAGAGGTGGGGTACACCCTGAACTGGTCGCCAGCCAATCGCACGGAACATATAAACAAACAACCATTCGCACTCACATTCACACCTACGGGCAATTTAGAGTCTTCAATTAGCCTACCATACATGTTTTGGGAATGTGGGAGGAAACCAGAGTACCCAAAGCAAACCCGCACAGGGAGAACATGCAAACTCCACACAGGTGAGGGCGGATTTGTACCTGGGTCCTCAGAACTCTGAGGCAGATGTGCTAACCAATCGTGCACCGTGCCGCCCATACCCAATACAATTGCTATAAAATGTACTTATTATACATTCAACAATTATTAATTTAAGAAATACCTATAAAACAGCAAAACACATTTCTGTGCCCGCTCCATTTCAGACATCATCATGAGTGTAATTACTCTATTTTAGTTTTCTAATATTGAAGATATTGCCTCTATTATTAAAGGTTTGTTGATGGGAACAAGAACACATTATTTTAATTACATTATTTCCCAGAGGAAAATATTTTGGAAGTTTTTAGAACAATTTGGAAGTCAGCTGGAATCACTGAATGAAAAATATCACATAGTCATACTTTTTACTGTGGCCAAGATCCAGCTTGTGATATGCAAGATATGTGGTTAAAAAGGCATGGCGAAGAAGCTGTGACATCAAATATTATTTCTTTAACAGGCAAACCAGAGCCACCATAACATCGGAATAACAGCTGAAATAGTCCGGGAGCAGAGGAACCCGACATCAGCTATAGACATTTTTCAAGGCCATAGAAGAAAATGCTAACAAGGGTAGATTTGTCTATAAACAGAATGATTTTTCTCTCTCATTTGCAAATCATTTTCTGTCACTTCACCACCATACCTGACTCCCCCTCCCCCTCCTTTCCTACTTCCCAGGGCTCATTTTCCTGTCCTCCCCACCCTCCCCGCAGCAGCCTCTCACGATTTTGTCTCGGATTTCCCCAGGAAAGGGCTATGCGCTAGTCATGGTGTAAAAAATAAAAGCCTTCCTGATGCACAGCCTGGGAACATAGACCATAGAAGGCCTCTCCCTCCTCACCCCTTTCTCTCAGTGTATGTGCCTGCTTTGCGCTGCCCCTTAAATTGTTATTAACACTGTTAATGTAAACTTTTTTCATTTATCTGACTTATTCACCTGTACTTCTAATTTTAGATCAAATCGAATTTATCATCATCATCAATGTGCAACCTTGGTTTGTGATCCCTTGTGAGAGGAAGTGTTGCTAATATTCAATCAAAATGCAATAAAAGCATCCAAGATTAAAATCAAAAGAAAACTATGCTCGAAATGGATAATATTTCTATGGTATACCGGTAGTTATTATTACACTACATTTGTTTCATCTAGGTAAAGGGTGTCAAACGCTTTTGTTGTGGGACTCATTGCAGTTATGGTGTCCCTCAGAGGACCGATATGACTGAAAAACCATATAAATGTATAATCTCCTCAGATTGTGATCAATTTTAAAGGTTCACCGCTTCTAACCAGTGAGCCATTTAAAAAGAACTACTTATGGATATGAACATTAATTTCAAGTTTGTTAATGCACAATATCAATTAGGATGGTATTTGAGGGGAGTAATGATGTATTTATAGCTAGCTGCTATGTAATATTAACATGTGGTTTATGATACCCTATTCACAGGGTATTAACCCCATAAATACACTTTGGTCAACTCTGGAGCTTTAAATGTGCTCTACGAATAAAGTTGGGTTGAATTAGATTGCATACAAATGCAACAGAAAGACATAACGAGTGTACACTCACTTGTTCAATACTGTTAGAGCAGGGATGGGAAACATTCTTCAGGGCATTTAAAAGTGATAGAGCCATTCTGAAGTTATGAAATAATATGATTGCAATAATGTACAGTATATCAGCATTTGTGAGTTAAATGTTTTTCAGGTCCCGCGACCCTTGTGAGGATAAGCGGCTCAGAAAATGGATGGATGGATGGATGGATGTTTTTCAGGCTTTTTATAAATGTTCCTCTAAGGATTTATTTTGTTTTAGAATTACAAAATGCTCTCGCAGGTCATATATGGCCGGTGGTTCAGTGTTAGAATGTGTTTTTGTCATCTCAAACAACCTAAAATATGGGGAACACTTATATAGTTCCGATGGTTTTGACCAAAATGACTCACACAACAATAAAAGTCATACTTCCATCGCTATGAAATTCAACGTGCGGACTGCTCTGCCCGCCTGTTGCCAGGGAGCTGCCAAAATAAAGGCAACACAAAGATCAAGTGTGTAAATGGGGCATTTGGTGCCACTACAGCCACCAGAACAGCTTCAGTGTGACTTGGCAGAGAGCTTCCGCGAGTGGTTGAGCCCCACTGGAAAGATGCCATGACATTCCTTAACAAGCACTTTTGTATATGTTGGACGTGCTGGATAAACCTTTCAGCAGGTGCCATTGTAATGCATTGAGAAGATTAAGAGCACTTGCTGAAGCTGAATCTTTACAAAGCAATGTTTGCATATGAATTACTCCTCTGGTTTTATGGCTCAAGAGTCGATTAATTAATCAAATTTTAACCATGATCGCAATTTTGGCTGCCACAATTAAATTACCCTAATCGTCTGTGATTTTTTACATTTAAAATGCGGGCATTGCTGCATACAAAAAGTACTTCATTTGTAGCAGTGCCCACAACCTAGTCAGAACAGCCACCAGGGGGTGACCGTAACATATCGTTCATAACAGCGCTCTGTGGCCAACTTCAAAACAAAAGCTTAAAATGGCATTGATGTCAATACTAATATATGAAGCTTTTATTTTGAAGTTGGACCTCTCAGCATGTGGGTGGAGAGGCGGCGTGTCATGGTAAAATACGATTAACTATCGTTGTAGCGGCTGCTTTGACTGGATGAAAAAAAAAAAAAAAACGCCAGAAGAAATAGAGAGGGAAATCACAACTGTCGAGTTATTTGCAGTTTGTGACTATGCACGACTGACCAATGATCAAGCAGAACTACGGAGACGTGCCCGTCCTTTACAATTCTCTATATGGACGGGGATTTTCAAATGAAAAGTCAGTGCTTACAGCCAATGTTATTGCATTTTATGCATTAACTGTATTTAATGCAGCCCTATGGGAGGCACAAGCCAGTGCAAACTGTAGGCCGGTCCCAAGCCCGGATAAATGCAGAGGGTTGCGTCAGGAAGGGCATCTGGCTTAAAACATTGCCAAACAAATATGAGCGTTCATCCAAAGAATTCCATACCGGATCGGTCGTGGCCCGGGTTAACAATGTCCGCCACCGGCGGCGTCAACTTGCAAGGCGCTGTTGGAAATTCAGCTACTGTGGGTCGAAGTCGCAGAAGAAGAGGTGGAAAGCAGGTTCTTCGGCAGAAAGAGAAGAGGAAAGCACAGAGCCTAGAACTGAATGTGGGGACTTTGAATGTTGGGACTATGACAGGAAAATCTCAGGAGTTGGTTGACATGATGATTAGGAGAAAGGTTGATATATTGTGTGTCCAGGAGATCAGGTGGAAAGGCAGTAAGGCTAGAAGTTTAGGGGCAGGGTTTAAATTATTTTACCATGGTGTAGTGATGTGATTAGTGGCTATGCCCCACAGGTAGGATGTGACCTAGAGGAGAAAGAGAAATTTTTGAAGGAGCTAGACGAAGTAGTTCTGAGCATCCCAGACAGAGAGAGTCATGACTGGTGCAGATTGTAATGGACATGTTGGTGAAGGAAATTGGGGTGATGAAGACGTGATGGGTAAATACGGCATCCAGGAAAGGAACTTGGAGGGACAGATGGTGGTAGACTTTGCAAAAAGGATGCAAATGGCTGTAGTGAACACTTTTTTCCAGAAGAGGCAGGAACATAGAGGTACAAGAGCGGAGGTAGAAGCACGCAGGTGGATTACATCTTGTGCAGACGATGTAATCTGAAGGATGTTACCGACTGTAAGGTAGTGGTAGGGGAGAGTGTGGCTAGACAGCATAGGATGGTGGTGTGTAAGATGACTCTGGTGGTGGGGAGGAAGATTAGGAAGACAAAGACAGAGCAGAGAACCATGTGGTGGAAGCTGAGACAGGACGAGTGTTGTGCAGCTTTTCGGGAAGAGGTGAGACAGGCTCTCGGTGGACAGGAGGAACTTCCAGAAGACTGGACCACTGCAGCCAATGTGATCAGAGAGGCAGGCAGGAAAATACTTGGTGTATCGTCTGGCAGGAAAGGAGAGAAGGAGACTTGGTGGTGGAACCTCACAGTACAGGAAATCATACAAGGAAAAAGGTTAGCTAAGAAGAAGTGGGACACTGAGAGGACCGAGGAGAGGCGAAAGGAATACATTGAGATGCGACACAGGGCAAAGGTAGAGGTGGGTAAAGCCAAACAAGAGGCATATTATGACATGTATGGCAGGTTGGACACTAAAGAAGGAGAAAAAGATCTATACAGGCTGGCCAGACAGAGGGATAGATGGGAAGGATGTGCAGCAGGTTAGGGTGATTAAGGATAGAGATGGAAATATGTTGACTGGTGCCAGCAGTGTGCTAGCTAGATGGAAAGAATACTTCAAGGAGTTGATGAATGAGGAAAATGAGAGAGAAGGGAGAGTAGAAGAGAAGAGAAAGAGATTAGCCGAAGTAAAACAGAATATATGTGCATGAATGAGAGGGGTGGTGGGGGAAGAGTGAGGCTACAGGGAGACGAGATAGCAAGGGTGGGGGACTTTAAATACTTGGGGTCAACCGTCCAGAGCAATGGTGAGTGTGGTCAGGAAGTGAAGAAACGGATCCAAGCAGGTTGGAACGGGTGGAGGAAGGTGTCAGGTGTGTTATGTGACAGAAGAGTCTCTGTGAAGAAGAGACAGTGGCCCTGAAGAGACAACAGGAAGCAGAGCTGGAGGTGGCGGAAATGAAGATGTTGAGGTTTGCTCTCGGAGTGACCAGGTTGGATAAAATTAGAAATGAGCATATCAGAGGGACAGCCAAGGTTCGATGTTTTGGAGACAAAGTTAGAGAGAGCAGACTTCGATGGTTTGGACACGTCCAGAGGATAAATAGTGAGTATATTGGTAGAAGGATGATGAGGATGGAGCTGCCAGGCAAGAGAGCTAGAGGAAGACCAAAGGTTGATGGCTGTCGTGAGGGAAAACATGAGGGCAGTTGGTGTTCCAGAGGAGGATGCAGGAGATAGGCTTACATGGAAAAGGATGACGCGCTGTGGCGACCCCTAAAGGGACAAGCCGAAAGGAAAAGAAGATGCATTAACTGTATTTGCTTTCATTAAGTTGAAATTCGTGATTGCACTTTGTAAAAGCATATTTATTCAGTTAGCCCTTGGTAAAGTAGATTTTTTTGGGGTACATTTACTTGTTGTTATTATCGAGCATTTATTCTTATTTAAAGATTCATTTTGCACTGAAAACTGTTACTGTTATTTGTTGAAAAGCAGTGCATTAAAAATAAAGATATTTCCATAAAATGAGAATTATCTTTATTAATAATCATGATCACAATATTGATCAAAATAATCGGGATTATTATTATGGCCATAATCGCGCAGCCCTACTCAAGATAAGTATATGCTAAAACAGATAAGCCTAACATTAATACGTATGGGAGTAACTGAATGTGCCTTCTTGTGCCGTGTGCCATAGGAAACCTTGAAGTATCATATTTCAGGACCGTCGTATTGTACTGTAATGTAATACAAACCATTTGATTCTGGAGTAGAATGGATCATTTCTGTCCACCAGCTGGTGAGTTTCTATCAATCTGTGGAGATTGAGAAGATTAAAATATGCTCACTGGACAACAACATCTCAATGAGTAGTGCTGACATTTATGGAGTGTGTGTGTGTGTGTGTGTGTGTGTGTGTGTGGTGGTGGTGGTGGGGGTTGTGTCATACTCACAAACCTGAGATTCACAATAAAAAACGGTTGAGAAACATGTTTGATGGTGTTTTGGGGCCTTTTCTACATTACCCTGACTCAAGGAGTTGAGTGCAGTCATGAATGTCCAGGAGATAATTGGATGTGGCACAGTGTAGCAATCGGTCAAGATGTCTCATTCATTGCTGTTGGATATACCAACCATTTCACACTCAAAGCCAGATTTCATTGGATATGGACTGAACAATGTACTTTTGATTGCATTTGGACATTTTGTGAATATAATTTGTTGACTTTGTTACTAATACTATGAAATCCCATATTGGCATAATACTGTGAATTCCCGCCGTGAAAGTAGCTTCCAAACAAAACAAACAAGACTTATCTATTTAACTAAATTGCCCCAAAGTAACTACTCAGACTGTTGTTAGGTGCTTGGCTATCTCATATTATGTAGGCTTCCCAAAGGCAACCTGCTGAGAAAGCAGTGGGAAACAGATGTCAGAAGGGATTTCTTTCCTGATAGTCAGTCTCCAGTGATTGCATTATTAGTAGTTAAATTGATATAAATTATTGAATATCAAAAAGTTTAATCAAAATCTGTTGAATGTAAAAGTGCTTTTATTTAGAAAAGCCACGTCACATCTACATTTCAGGATCTGGTTTATATTTCTTAATCACAGTAACAGTGTACATACATTGGTAGCCGTAAACATGACTATACAGTATACCGTATTTTCATGACCATAAGGCGCACTTAAAAGTCTTAAATTTTCTCCAAAATGGACGGGGAGCCTTATAATGCGGCGTGCCTTGTGTGTGCACAGAGTTCCAACATCTATAAATGTTGTTGTGTGATGAGCGCTGCGCTTGACTTTTATTTGTTTTTTTTATTTTATTTTATTTTATTTATTTATCATTTCCTGCCGACACGCTGCTTACACAAAGGAAAAGCGGACGTGGCTGAGGACAGGGGAAGGGTGCGTGAAGTAGGACGCTAAAGGCACGCCCCCAGTAGGTATATAGCGCCGGGGTGTTTTTTTTTTTTTTTTTGCTTGTTTTTTTACCGCTTGACTGACTGGGAGCATGGGGTGTGCATTGTGTAAAACAACACCGGTTTGGCTAAGGACCCCCGAAAACGTCACCTACGAAGAGACACGCTTATCAAGCTATCAGTTACGCGGAGGAACATGGGAATCGAGCAGCCGCGAGAGAATTCAAGATCAACGAATCCATGGTTCACAAGTGGAGGAGGCAGGAAAATGAGCTTCGCCAAGTCAAGAAGACGAAGCTGAGTTCCCGCGGAAACAAGGCAAAGTGGCCCGAGTTGGAAGAGCAACTCGAGCAATGGATTAATGAGCAAAGAACAGCCGGGAGAAGCGTCTCTACAGTCACCATTCGACTGAGTGCAATAACTTGGAGCTTGCCATCATTCCGGGAGGCTTGACGAAGGAACTCCAACCGCTGGACATCGGTGTAAACAGGGCATTCAAAGTGAAGTTGTGAGCGGCGTGGGAGCCATGGATAACAGATGGCGAACACAGCTCTACTAAGACTAGGAGGCAGCGCCGGGCGACTTACGCCACAATTTGTGAATGGATTGTGGATGCTTTGGCTAATGTGTCTGCTTGCACTGTTGTTCGAGCTTTTGCACGGCAATGAGACTGTCTTGAACCTGCCGTGTTTGATTGAGAACTTGGCCAGCTGTTCATTTCGGATACAGAAGATGAGGACTTTGATGGGTTTGTGGATGAGGATTGATCAAAAAAATTACATTGTTAAAGACTTCAATAAAGTACAACCGAACAAAGTTTTGCCCCCGCTGCCTTTTTTAAAACATTGTTTTAGCGTGCATGCATGCTACCGTATGTTTTAAGCTAGTGTATGTTTTACCATGCCTACGCCCAATACTACAGTGCGCCTTATGTATGTGTTAAATACAGAAATAGACCCCATAACTGAGACTACGCCTCTTAATACGGTGCGCCTTATGGTCGTGAAAATACGGTATATAAAAAATATTATACATATAAAAATACATATGCATACCGCTTACCCTCACTAGTGTCAGGGGTGTGCTGGTGCCTATCTCAGCTGACTCTGGGCGAGAGGCGGGGTACACCCTGAACTGGTTGCCAGCCAATCGCAGGGCACATGTAGACAAACAATCATTCACACTCACGTGCACGCCTCCAGGCAATTCAGTCTTCAATTGAACTACCATGCATGTTTTTGGAATGTGGGAGGAAACCGGAGTACCCGGAGAAAACCCACGTCGGCACGGGGAGAACATGCAAACTCTATACAGGCGAGTTCCTCATAACTGTGAGGCAGATCTGCTAACCAGTCACCCACAGTACCGTACCGTGCCATACACACACAAACATAAATGAGTGTGTATATATTATGTTGAGGATATACTGTACATTACGCAAGTACCAAAGGATGTATTTTTCTGTTTGCATGAGTACTTACAGCTACCAATGAAAGACATACATTGTCATTGTGATAGTTAATATATAAAATATACATGGGAGTAAACATTTATAATCAGAGAACAAATCACTAATTGTTTTGGGTTCCTATTCGTTTCCCAACGGTATAGTACGTGGCGTGCGTTCGTGCCTGAACGAGAGGCATACATTTTATTTACTTTATAGGTTGGCGCTTTGTGAAGTTCAATCCATTTACTTGCCTGAGTTTACGGACAATTCTGCCACATCCATTATGGCGGAAGCGCTTGCGTATCAGAGTAACAGGCCAACCCGCTCAATGAGCTACCTATACGTTTATGCGTTGGCCCAGCTCAGGCAATTTTAATTTATCCTCTATCGCCATCTGCTGCTAAAGCGAGGAAACCTATTTACACAATGGAACCCATGTCCACGAAAACGTTACAAATAACCAGTAGACTAAACACAGACTGCGAGGAGACTCGTACCACACAGTTACTTTCATGTCAGCTCAATCAATAGTGTTGAAAATTAACATTAAATTAATTGTTTTAAGTCAGAAGTGCCCAAATTTAGCTAGCCCAAACCCGGTACTATACTAATTCGGGACAACACTCTTAGACACTGGAAATCTTGGATACAACTGTCACCTACAACTAGAATTTATCCGTATTGTTGTACCATAAACGTAAAACTCACCACGTGAAATTTGTTCGCTGTGAGATTGAGCTTCGACTGTCGCTTGCAGTAAAACAAGTTGAATTAAATTAGCCCTCATTTTTATGTTAAGGTAACTCATCTGGAACACGACTTTTCTTAATAATTCGAATTATAAAAGTATGTATAAGAACATACAATAGTTAATGTCGTAATAAGTAAATATATTGATGTAATAAGAAATATGTGATGCATTAATCGGCGTAATTTTCCCTGCAATTCATTAACCGGGGTATATTTAACATTATATCATTTCCTGGTCTTGAAACCAGTTCGTCATGCTAGTTCACGGCCACAGATATGTATTGGTAGATACGACACGCCCATTTTGAGCCCCGTGCCGACGGAGATCTAAGCTAGGAAGGTCAAAGTCGTCAGCGCATTCCGTGTGTGTGTGTTTGTGTGTGTGGGGGGATGCCAAGAAAATCAAAAGACCAGGAATGCCGGTGTTGGCATCGGTACATTGTGCTGCATACGGTTGCGTAAAACGCCGTACAATTACGACAAATGAACTTGGACAAACATTTCACGTTTAATTTTTTTAATTATTATTTTTATGGATATTGGTAGGATACCCGTGGCCGCACTTCGGTTAGCCGGGCTGCTATATGGCGCTGCTATATCTACTTTTCAGATCTATGTTCACGACCGTCCGTCACGTCTGATTGGGTCATGTGAGAGAGCTAAAATTAGCTGATTACACGAGAGAAATGAAATGTGTATTTTATTTTATATATGGATACCACTGGGCACAAAACGGCCACGGCGAAGACCTAAAAGTAGATGGATAGATGAAATTATTAAGCACACCAGAATACAGTGGCAACAAATTGCAAACTACTGTAGTAGTTGGAAACGTGAAGAAGAGGCCTTCATCCTGCGGTGGATAGAAAATGCCTCATTTTTGTATATCACAAAAGAACTGCCATGGGTGTCCAGTCATTTTATATCCACTGCAGCTTCCCTGCATCTCCTTTCTTAGTAGTTTTATTATTGACTGTGTTGATTGTGTTAACAGAAATAAATACACAAGTTAAATATATATTTATATTTAATTTTAATTGTATGAATAATTATAGCGACGTGTGCCCTTTTTTGGGTTTGAGCACCTGTCCCCAAATATGTCTGTGCACGTCCCTGCCTGACGACGTTGGCAAAAAAGAAAAACGTATGTTGTTTTAATAGTTGAAGGCTATTTCTTTTATAGTTTACTAACTGGCCATGATGATAATCTGAGATTACCATAGAATAAATATATATTGTGAGGTTTGTGGAAAATATATTTTACTAATGGTAAAATTTGAAAATCGTCAATTGCGTTGCGTTGCGTTGCATAGGGACGTTATGTCAAGATGGGTAACAATATGACGTCCTCTCCTGTCACTGTTCAGATCACAGATCCATCCATCCATCCATTTTCTTCCGCTTAACCGAGGTCGGGTCGCGGGGGCAGTAGCTTTAGCAGGGAAGCACAGTCTTCCCTCTCCCCAGCCACTTCATCCAGCTCTTCTGGGCGTTTCGAGGCCAGCCTGCAGACATAGTCTCTCCAGCGTGTCCTGGGTCGTCCCCGGGGTCTCCTCCTGGAGGGATGTGCCCGGAACAACTCACCAGGGAGGTGTCCGGGAGGCATCATAATGCCCCAGCCACCTCATCTGGCTCCTCTCAATGTGGAGGAGCAGCGGCTCTACTCTGAGATCCTCCCGGATGACAGAGCTTCTCACCCTTTCTCTAACGGACAACCCGGACACCCTGCGGAGGAAATTCATTTCGGCCGCTTCTATCCGGGATGTTGTTCTTTTGGTCACGACCCACAACTCGTGACCATAGGTGAGGTTAGGAACGTAGATGGATCGGTAAATTGAGAGCTTGGCCTTTCGGTTGAGCTCCTTCTTTACCACAACGAACCGATACAAAGTCCGCATCACTGCAGACGCTGCACCGATCTCCCGTTCCATTCTTCCCTCACTCGTGAACAAGACCCCAAGATACTTCAACTCCTCTACTTGGGGCAGGATCTCATCCCCGACCCCTATGATGAACAATATATATATGGATTCAGGTTTCCCTTACCCGGACGCAGGTCACCGCGGCCCCCCTCTGGAGCCAGGCCTGGAGGTGGGGCTCAAAGGCGAGCGCCTGTTGGCCGGGCCTGCACCCATAGGGCCCGGTCAGGCACAGCCCGAAAGGGTAACGTGGGTCCCCCTTCCCATGGGCTCACCACCTGTGGGAGGGGCCATAGGGGTCGGGTGCAGTGTGAGCTGGGCAGATTACAGATATTAATCGAAAACTAGATACGCCAGCACTGTAGCATCTTAGGTAAGTGACGTGCCTACATAGCAGCCACGTTGGTGGGGCCAACAATCCTGTCAAAGGTAACGCATGTACATTTAACATAAATCATGGCTTGCTCATTTCACCGACCAACCAATTTTGATGAGGTTTACTTTTTTGTCAACATCAAAATAGATAACGTTTGAAAAAAAGCCCCCAAATTTTTTTACCTTTGAAAAAAAACAAAAACGAAAGATTAGGTCCTTTGAAGGGTGTTCTCATTTCCCTTGTTGTGTGTGATTCTACAGCGTTGTGTGCAACTGTATGCAGCACAACCGAGGGGTAAAAAAAAAAAGAAAAAAGGAAATAGCATTTTAATTTATTTCAACACAAGCAGTATATAGCTACAATTTACTGTCAGTGAATGACAGGTTTTGTCCTGAATGTTGTGCTTTTACTGGCAATCGTTTTGTGTGAATGAAATCTGCTCATCACAAGCAAAACATTTTAATGTATTTTAATAATACATTTTACGGATTACAAAACACTATTTTAGAATATTTTAATTGAAAAAAATAAAATTACAAAAAGTTCCTACTATACCACGTGGTTTTTACGTCATCTTAGTTGCAGTAGCCGTGCCAGTTAGTTTTTGTTATTGTTTCCTGCAGCAGCTGCTTGATCCTATTTCCACTGACAACTCATCGTGGAGATGTGGTGCGTCACATTACCGATTAGATTAAACTCCTCCCGAGTTGACATATATTAATCCCACGGCGACACATTGTTTGTGACAATTCTCTCACACGGCTAACTAGCTGGCTGGCTAGCTGCTAGTACAGCAGCGATGGAGTGGCGGAGCAACAACGACGGGCTGTCGGACAGCGAGTCCCCTGAAACGGACACATGCTGTTCCCACCAGCAAGTAGGTAGCTCTCGCTAGCAGCCCAACAACCACCCCAAACACTTTTTAATTCAAGCGAGCTATAAATTCGTTCCGCCTGACATCTGACACAGTCCAAACAAAGTTAAAAGTGGGTGGCATGACAGCTAGCCACATGCTCGTGTGTTTGATTGGCGTTTGCAACCCCGCGTCATATAGTGACATAAACGGACCATAATATTGTGAAAACCGTCTCTACGTATGTATCTAAAACCTATCTGTCTGGGGAAATTTGGAACTGTTTGCTTGTGTTGTCCATTTGGCCTTTGCAGTCCTCTTTAATTCACTCAGTTCCCCTCACATTTCTCAACAATAACATCAGAGTGCAGTCTGAGTTAGAGTGAGTATTTTTAGCCCTCCCCTTCCAAATAAAGCATGAGTGGGAGTAGTCATTAAAGCCCAAAAGCTTTATTGGCCAAAATATTTTTGTGATGAGTCATAGAACAAGTTTCAAACTCAAAGTCCGTGGGCCAGACCTGGCCCTCCACAGCAATCTATGCGGCCTGCGAAAGCTTTTCCTTGACTGTTTCTAAACAAACCATAAAAATGATAATAACCAAATGCAGGCGCAGTATGTAATATATATATATATATATATATATATATATATACACACACACACTTCAGCACATACTATAAAGCCGGCAACGCAATGAATAAAATTTTAATTGTGATAGCGATTTCGGCTGCCACGATTAAATAAGCCTGCTTGTTGGCAATTTTTATTTATCTATTTTTTACATTGAAAATTCAGGCAGTGCTGCATATGAAATGTGGCTCATTTGCAGCAGTGCCTGCAACCTAGTCAGCCAGCCACTAAGGGGCACCGTGCTCTGTGGCCACCTTCAAAATAACAGTTGAAAATGCCATTAATGTCCAATGTAGTATGTCCAGCTTTTATTTTGAAGTTGGCCCTCTGCATCTTGGCGTAGAGGTGGCATGTCAGGGTAAGACACTATTAACAAGCGTAGTGGCTGCCTTGAACCTTTCGGCTGGCCTGACCGCAGTAAAAAAACGACAGAGGGAAATCGAGTTCTGTCGAGTTCTTTGCAGTTTGTGACCATGCACGACTGACCAATGGTCAAGCAGAACAACAGAGAGGTCCTTGACAATTCACGATATTGACGGCCGGGATTTTCAAATGAAAAGTGGGTGCTTGCAGCCTAATGTTATTGCGTTTTATGCATTAACTGTATTTGCTTCCATTAAGTTGCAATTCTTGATTGCACTTTGTAATAGCCTATTTATTCAGTTAGCCCTTGGTAAATTACATTTTTTTGGGTTACATTTATTTTTTCTATCTATCTATCTATCTATCTATCTATCTATCTATCTATCTATCTATCTATCTATCTATCTATCTATCTATCTATCTATCCATCCATCCATCCATCCATCATTCTTATGTAAAGATTCATTTTGCACTGAAAACTGTTACATATTGTTTGTTGAAAAGTAGTGCAATAAAGATTTTTCCCAACATGGAGAATAATCATGACTAGTAATCGTGATTACAATCTGATATGATCAAAGTAATCATGATTATTATTTTGGGCATAATCATGCATCCCTACTGTAAAATTTAAGGGACAAGAAGTGTAACTGCCTTGCACATTCCTAGTCTTTACTATAATAGATTACTGGTCGTCTTCTTGCCATCACATGTCATGGCTAGTCATCTGTTTTGAAAAAAAAAAAAAAAGCTGCTCTTCATATGTTAGCCAAAGCAATAATAAATGTCAGTATAAGTCTTTCTACAGCCTAGGTCTGGGCAATTAATGGGTAAATCTTTTTTCGGGGGTCACCCCCCCACCACCAACACCACCACCACCCCTTAGTGGCTTCCATAGCCTGCTGATGCACATTGTTTACACTCGAGACATGGTGGCAAACAGAGAGGAGCTAATTTACTAAAGAGGAACAGTTTTGTCAGTCATTTGGAATTTGTTCAGGTTCATTCAACCAGTCAATACCTATGTTACTTTTGCTTTCATCAGACATCATCAACACAGCTCTGTGGTTGTGGCGAGGCATCCATTTGCCAGAACCAACAGCAGGGTTGCTCAACGACCTCAATGGTGTCCAGCTGGATGCTGGCCGAAGCCCAGGACCGCCTGTGTGGCTTAAAGTTCCACTGCTCCGAGTCCCTGGAGCAGGAACATGCTCGGACTCGGGCGAGCCCCACACAGCTAACGCAGACCGAGGAGGAGTGGCGCCGCAAGGAGAGCATGCTGGGGGGTCAGGGGCCCAGTCAAGGACCTGTGCTTGGTGCTGATGGAAGTTGGGATGTTTTTGATAAGGTGAGTGGGAAGAAAGAATGGCCCATAACCTTTTTTCCTCATACAGTGGCCGAGTTGTTTATTTACTCAACCAGAGCACAAAGCAAGGAGGAAGGCCTTCTTTTTTTTCAAAATGCATTTTAAAGATATTAATGATGATGGTGATGATGATGATGATGAAAAGGTATTGAGAACAAGAGGTGTCTTGGCTGCCAGTAAACATCATCAACGTCCTCCTTCTCCACCAGAGTATCATCAACGTCCAGAATGAACCAGAAGAAGCAGAACAATGCAAGGAATCTATCCACAAGTCTGAGCAAGACCTCAGGCACTTTGGTAAGTGACATTTAGAACCAGAAATGAAAATGAGGAACCTTCTCAGCCTAATTTTGATGCTCATGTTGCATTATTGTTTCAATGTCTGTATTCTGAAAGTGTTGAATTTTTTTTATCATGCATTACAATTTCCTTGGTAAAAAAAATTTTTTTGGGGTACATTTATTTTTTCTATCTATCTATCTTTCTATCTTTATTTATTTATTTATTTTCCGTCCATAACCACAATCATCTTCTTTCTGAAGGCCTCAGACAGGTCTTTTGCTCTCACCATGGTGATGATGTTTACGTCAACAGTTAAAAGCACACCAAACTGAAAGTTTGAGTTTTACATAGGGCATGTCTCATATAAAATGCTGAGTAACAATGTTGTCATGATGTGCACTTTATGTTATACACTTGTGTGATTTCAGCCAATTTAAAAATGTGGGGGTTCTAATTTATTCCTCACCATAAATTGAATCTCTCAGTATTTTTACATTTTTTATTCAATAGCCATGTTTAAATGTTTTCAAAAGCATGTTTTCATAGGATTTCCTAATTTTTTCATGACTGTATCTTATCTACAGTGGATATAAAAAGTCGACACACCCCTGTTGAAATGCCAGAAATTTGTAATATTAAAAAAAAGACCAAGAACATATTTTTCTACCATTGTGACCTATAATTAGTCATATCGGTTATAGAGGGGTAAGGTAAAAATAAACTGAATCCATCGCTTTTTTAAGGTATGTTACGGCGATGGGATGACAGTCAGCGATTCCTGGCAGAAAAGCCTCAACTCATTTGTGATGAGACGGCCAACTATCTATTTTTATGGTGCATCACGCTCCAGCAAGAAGGGGTAAGTAATGTTTAAATGATTTGTTTTATGTTCTTATTTTGAAAGATTCGTCAAGAGCACAACAAGAGAGCAGAATACCACACTCAGTATTTTGCCATCCTGCTCAGCTTTGACCATTTTGAATTACAAATATGAATTTCCTATGCTGTTGTTGTCATGTTTATGAGGTAGTTCGTGGGGAAAAAACAAGTCGTGGATGGTGAACTAGTTATTCATTGTCAAAATAGAATTACAATGGAATAGAGCTGGGCGATTAATCAATTTAATTCATTTAAGTTTATTGCTCAGGAGGATTTTTGTTTTTGCAGCTTCTGTAGTTCAGAGTGATTCTTCACTGACGTGCACTGGTTGGACTAACAACATGGCTGCAAACTAAGAGGATCTTGTTTTCAAAAGCACAGTTAGTCTTGCCAAGTTGGCGCCTTTTCAGATGCCTCTAATAAATATTTTTTCCAAAAAGTAACACACAACTTTAATTTCGTTAAGAAAGATACAACATCCATCCATCCATTTTCTGAGCCGCTTCTCCTCACTAGGGTCGCGGGCGTGCTGGAGCCTATCCCAGCTGTCATTGGGCAGGAGGCGGGGTACACCCTGAACTGGTTGCCAGCCAATCGCAAGGCACATACAAACAAACAACCATTCGGACTCACAGTCACACCTACGGGCAAATTTTAGAGTCTCCAATTAATGCATGTTTTTGGGATGTGGGAGGAAACCGGAGTGCCCGGAGAAAACCCACACAGGCACGGGGAGAACATGCAAACTCCACACAGGCGGGGCCAGGGATTGAACCCGGGTCCTCAGAACTGTGAGGCTGACGCTCTAACCAGTCGGCACCGTGCCACTAAGATACAACATGAGCAGAATAATTTCTACATTTTTTTCCCCTGTATAACAAGAAAGGAGCCTGGTGGAGAGCAATCACTGAGTCAATAATGCTGAACATTGCCAAAGACCTAGGGCCCATTTATATATTGTAAAAGCAATGATTTTGACCTGAGGTACAGTATGTGCTTCCAAGCCACAAATATTTGCAGAGGTCGCCTTGCCTCTCTTCACCTTTACAACTCTACATGAGAAAAGGGTGTGAGAAAGCTAGAAACACTGCACGCCTGCAGAGATGTCAGCTTTATACCGTATGTGATAACATTTATTGCAAATTGTTTTGAAGGCACCCAAGCTTCAGCTCACGGCCCCCAAGAAACACTGGTATAGTGTATGTGTGTTTACGTTAGCATTTGCTTGGGAATTTTCATTTATTGTAAATTATGAATAGTTAATTGTATTACTCATATTGAATTGAACAACCTATGTCATAGAAATTTAATTTCTGGTTCTATAGTTATCATTAGACTTCTTTACTCTCACTGGTACGCATTTGTGATGGCATAGCTAAAACACAAAAAGAGACAACAAAATTCTTTTGGACTTCAGAGGCTAATTGAGTTGAAGTCTCACAAGATTTTCTGACATCTCACATCATCATGTATGATCAAGCACATTTTGCCAGAAGGCAAAAATGAAGGCAACATTTGTTTTGTTTGACTTTTGAGGTTGTCTTTTTATTTATTTTTTTTTTTTTTTCCCTGAGCCCACTAATAGGATGATGATATATTGCATCATGAAACACCACAGTTCCCTCAAGCAAATCCAGCTGCCATTTTGTGGGAGCAGCAGTGAATCATGATGATTTTTTTTTTTTGTTTCCTACAGAAGGAAGCGCTAATGGAGCAGGTGGCTCATCAAGCTGTAGCCATGCAGTTCATCCTGGAGATGGCATCAAACTCTCAGCAGGACCCCAGAGGCTGTTTCAGGCAGTTTTTCCAAAAAGCCAAAGTAAGGCACCCATATCATGTCCTAACAACTTTTCAATAAAACATGGTTTGTCATGAATTGGCCTGAAGAGTCAATTGAATTTTCCTTGATAAATGCGGGAAAAGAAGGGTTTTTTTTTTTTAAACATTGATTTATTCCATGCACCTTCCATGAGTTAGTTGTATATACAGAAGTAGTATTTGCAGTAAATGTAAATCATCTCCCAAATGTGGTCTTTATTTAGTATTTTTATTTTACAAAATGTTTTATGTCACAAGATTACAGTGCAAAACAAGTACAGGGATTACAGTGCAAAACAAGTACAGGGAGGAGAGTTCTAAATATACATCAAGGCTTTTGTTTGTACAGATGCGTCCCATATATTAGACTATCATGGAAGAATTTATTCATTTCATTAGTTTAATTCAAAACATGAAACTTATAGTTGTTTAGATTCACTACAAAAATATTTTAATATTTATTTTGTATATATATTAAGGCTAAAATTAAAGTGTTAACTCATCATGTATCATTAATCATGTATTAACTTGGATTAGTCACAATGTATTTTGAGCGCAGCATGGCGGATGACTGGTTAGCACATCTGCTTCACAGTTCTGAGGACCCGGGTTCAAATCTGGCTTCGCCTGTGTGGAGTTTGCATGTTTTCCACGTGCCCGCATGGGCTTTCTCCGGATACTCCGGTTTCCTCCCACATCCCAAAAACATGCATGGTAGGTTAATTGAAGACTCTGAATTGCCCGTAGGTGTGAATGTGAGTGTGAATAGTTGTTTGTATACATGTGCCCTGCACTTGGCTGGAGACCAGTTCAAGTTGTACCCTACCTCTCCCCTGAAGATAGCCGGGACAGGCTCCAGCATGCCCGCGACCCTAGTGAGGATAAGCAGTATGGAAAATGAATGAATGAATGTATTTTGAGCGCACACGCACCTCCTTGGATATCTGAGAGGCGGCAGAGGTTGGTATAAGGTCAGTGATCAGGTCAATGCTTACGCAGTGCAAAGCTGAGTGAGGAGACTCTGACTGGTGTGCTCGGCTTCAAAAGTCACGACAGTACTTTTGATATTTGGGGGGACTGTACATGCTTTTTGTTGGACAGTGACCATAGGAAAGTTAAAAACTTTCAAAACTTATATGTATTGATCTTCCTTTTGTTTCCCATGTAAACATAGTGTTTTATTTGAAACAACATCTAAAGTTTAGAGGAGTTAATAAAGCATACAATAAGCGATAAAGAAGATGGATGGATGGATGTCTCCACATCTTGTTTGTTGAAACTTTTACGGATGGTTTCAAGTTCTTCTGTAGCTCAATTATGCAGCAGACTAGTTGGGCCAGAATTACTCTAGTGCTTGCTTGCTCCCATTTTCACCCCAAACATAGCAACGTTAGCTCGTTCAAATTTAGTGTTTTCTTCTGTTGTGATGCAGGAAGGACAAGACGTCTATTTGGAAGTCTTCCACACTGAGCTTGAGGCCTTCAAATACAGAGTCAGAGAATATGTGGTCCGGTGTAAAAGCATCACATCCAACAACACAACACAACAGCCGTGCAATGGCACAAACTGCAGACTCAACCCGAAAGAAGCTCAGTGCTCTTTAACTCAAGTGAGTATTTTTTTCTATGTGGTGTGTGTTTTACTTTCTTGTAGAGGTGCAACAATTAATGGATTAATCGAATATCCATAAAATTTTCTGTCACTTTTATTGATCATCAAGCTGGCACACGTCCTAGCGAAGGGCTTTTTCTCTATCAGTCGTTTAGGTACATACTGTGTGTTGGTGTTATGGTAAAACATGTTATGTTAACACGTAATTGCTGTTCTCAAGATTAAACATAAGGTGGCGGCATTGTATCATATTAAAGTAGTTGTCATTTAGTTGGGCGTGATGCTTACCGTACTTTAGAAACTTTAAATTGAATTTTACGATACATATATAGGCACTTTTTTTCGTCATACTGGTAACGTTCTACATTTGGAGGCATACTAATTTGGTAGTTGCAAAATTATAAAAACATGCTGGAATTTATAGGGAACTGTATACAGTAAATATAAATTCACGAGTACTTTTCTCTGGCAGAGGTTAAACAAATTTATATCTTGCACACACAATTGTACGAATAATAACATAATGATCTGTAATGTGTAAATGTGTGTGATGTTAAATTTAGATTTTATATATTTCTTTAGATTTTCATGATATTAATGACATCGTCAGTGTGGGGAATTTTATTTATTTATTTATTTTAAAACCAAAACGTCATGAAAATATCCATGGAATAATAGCTACCCATCAAAATTGTAAAAAACGACAAATCCATTCCTTGGCAGTAAGTGGTATTCAAATAAAAACTAAGGACTACACACACATTTCTGTTGAATAAAAAGTATGTACAGTAGCAGACAAAAGTTTGGATGCAGTTGATCATTTTATAGCATAGAAAAGTGCTCCTAAACTTTGAATGATACTATATCTTCATATTTTGTCATAATTTTTCTGGGGGAAAAAAAAGAAATTTTGTTTGCAGATAATCGGGCTAAATTTGAGCAGTTGTTTGGCCTTCCGATCAGACTCACCAGAAGCCCGATTAATGGAGGTCTCTAAAATATTATCCTTAGCGATTATACTGTGGTGTGGGGTGTGTTAAAAATGTTTTTTGTCCTCCTTCCCTCACCTCCCTGATTAACTAGTGAAAACAGATATTACCCATGTTCGGTACGATTACAAATCCTTATGCGAGTGGTCAACACTGAGGTCGGCCAATCCACGGACTCCGTGACTAACGACGTGAAATGTGACAATAGCCAAAAAGAGGAGCAACCGATTGTGTACTACAACAGACATCTGATTTGTGGGTGGAAACCCTTAATTGTCAGAACACGCGTGACAGGTTTTTCCTCGTCATGTGTGGGTTGTCTCACATTTTTAATAATTTATATAAGATGTTAAAAATCGGTATGTGTGTACCTGTCTTAAGATAAGAGTTGTTATGGACTATAGTTTGTATGCAAGTTAGAAGTGTGAAGGTTTCCTCTGGTCTGCTAAACTCCAAACCCGGATGCTTTGTTACAAAAGCTTCCTCTTCCCCTTTTGGTTGGCCCCTCGCTGCCGGAGAGGCTTGGAAGAAAACTTGCTGCCGAGGAATGCAACTCAGCCTGTTGGCACTGAAGCTGAAATCTCCTGGCCCTGCCTCCTTGTCCTAGTGTCGTTCTCCGTTTTCACATCTCACTCAGCATCAGAGGAGTGCCTGTCGAAATCTGATTGGTCGGCACATGAACTTTAAAGAGGCAGAGGGCAGTTACATAAACAGTGATAATAATCCTCTAACAAGGCAACTGCTGCTTAATCCCCTTGCGGTCTTTCCTCTGCCTTGTCCCAGTATTTGATTTTCATCTGCATGATGCAAACATTATGAATGTGTATTGGAGCCACATAAAAAGGACAAAGAATTGGACAATTACAGAATAGTGGTAATCTCACGAGAATAAAGTTGCAATATTATGAGAGAAGATGCTTCCTTTTTTTTCAAAAGGAATTTTCTAGTGGCCCACCATTTATAAATAAAGTGTAATACCCCAAAATATGTTTTAAAAGCACGTCGCATTGATGCTTGAACAAGGTCAACAAAAGAGATGATTTCCGTGCCTATTATTTGATTGTTCATACTGATGATGGTGTTGATGTAAAGGTTTTGACTATTTCATTACTTGTATCTCCTAAAATTATCACTCTATTCTCATAAGTCTTTTCTTGCAACATTAAGACTTTCTCATAAAAAAATTATATATATTTTCTTTGACATATATATATATATATATATATATATATATATATATATATATATATATATATATTTATTCATAATCTCTACTTTGTTCTCATAATTCTATGGCATTGTTTTGGTATATAGCAACCTTTCTTGTAAAATGTTGTCTTGTAAAATTTACATTTTTCTTATTTTCTTGTAAAATAACTGGGTAATATTAAGACCATGTATTAGGATGTAATAATTAGCAGTCCTAAAAGTGTGACAACTTTTTTCTCAGAATATTGACTTTTTTTCTCGAAATCGTGACATACTCTTCCAAAAACTCTGTACAACTTTTTTCTTGCGATGATGTGACTTTATTCTGATAAAATTACAAATATCTTTTCCATTAAATACATTTTTTAACCATTTTGGTCATAAATCGACCATTTTTATTTTGTATTTTATGACATAATTTGCATAAAATGTTTACTTTATTCTCAATTATCTCAAATAGTTTTTGTTATATCATGACAGTTGTTAAATATTTTTTGTCGAGGTTTTATCCTAAAATCATGACTCGAATCTTATCAGTTATGACTTTACTACTCATTCTCATGAGATTATGATTATTTTCACAATTGTGACTTTATTCTTTGTCTGTATAGACGTGATGATGATAATATTACATATGATTCAATATGATAATGATTTTTTTCCACCATTTTATTACTTTTCCGGTCAAATTACAACATTTTCATAATGTTTTTATCTTCTGGTAATTTTGAGAGTATTTCAATGAAGTTCCAATTTTATTTTCATAAAAACAAAATTGGGGGGCATATTTCAACTTTCCTAATTGCGACTTTATTCTCACTATGCTATGACTTTATTTTTTATAATTCTGCTGCTTTGTATTTATTTTGGGTGTAGCCCTAAAACCAAGCGTGTATGTGACGTCACTAAAGTCTCCATGGTCTCCCCTCCACCAGGTGGAGGAGTACGCTTCCAAGCGTTGTTAGAAGCTGGAGTGTTGATAAGCACAGAAAGGTGGACAAAGGACGACGTCACAGAAAGTGATGATGTACGCATGATGGAGACCTCTTAGGAAACTTGGTTGCCTTTCTTCCATCTTCACCTTCTCCACATTTAGGAACACCTTGACTTTTTAAGCCCTTCTTAATGACACCAGAGCCCAACAGGAATAAAGGCGAGCACTATTAGTCATTTTTCACATCTCGAATGGCCTCTTATACCGTCATTCATCATCAGACAAACAAGAGGTGAGTGCTGTGCTAAAATGGTGATCTGGGTCCTCTTTAAAGCCTTTAAGTCTTCTTGAAAAGTGACAAAACTTTCAAATGTCAACTATAAAACGCATGGAACTAAATTGATAAGGTAAGACATATCCATCAAATTCAGTCTGCATTGAATGAATCGTGTTCGAGCTGTCATTCTGTCTCATGGGCAAATCCAACAGCTTTTAAATGGGCTTGAAAATGTTAAATAATCACATACAGTGGTGCCTTGAAATTCGAATGACCCGACTTACAAGTTTTTCGAGATACAAGCCATCATTCGGACAATTTTTTTGCTTTGATTTGTGAGTGCAAACTTGAGACACGAGCGCTGCATGGGGGCAGCGAACTGAGTTCAACTAAACAATAAGCAGCAGTTCGCCAAATAGTGACCAATTTATCAAAAAAAGGCTTCAAGCTGTTTAATGCCACTTTCAGCTGAATTTTACTGTTAAACTAAGCTTTAAACAAAGGGTATTACACATTTTGTTTTTAAAACAAGCTCAGTTTTGCCTTGGCTAAAGCCCCCTTAGCTTAATGCTAACAAACAATGTAAAACACCTTTGACATACTAACGGTTAGCATTGATATTTGCGCTTTAAGAAGCAACGGATGTTTGAACACACATGGAGCAGCACATGACAGATAATATAACAAGACTCACAGGAATATTCGTTATGTCTATGAAAATGTACTAATATTACAGCATTTAACGCAAACAACAATACTAGTAGAAGTACAATACTACTTTGTATCTGCAGGACAATTATACTGCATCCCGGTGGCAAAGCAGGGCATACAAAATGAATTGAATTGCAGCATTAAATTCAATGCACAAACTGTTAATTCCTTACATTCTCTTTATGTTATTACTCGTTTTATATAGTACAATATAGAAATCTGGTTTCCTTATTAAAAAAAACTTTTTGGGGGGGGAGGCTGGAACGAATTAATGTAATTTCATTTCAATGGGGAAGTATGATTTGCAATATGCGGGTTGTGGTCAGGTAATGAATTAAACAAGTCTCTTAAGGCACCTCTGTACAATGTAACCACAGCCTGCACAAATCCATTATAGATCGTCTTGGCATACGACTCAAATAATGGACCTAATGTTAGGTGTTGAAATAATAAATTCCTGAATACTGGATTTAGCCTATGAGTCAGAATTTAGAATTTAATAGTATTTGACTGCATTTTGAGAGGGGTCAGGCCAATCCAGATTGAGGATCAAAGCAATACTGTATTTCCTCATATAGTGGCTGTCCATTTGGTGAGCAGAGAAGATGTTTATCAGAGGGGTGGCCTTAATTTGTACAAAAATATAATTTGTGTAAAGTTTATCACATTTTTGCCACATATACATAAATAAAATGTAATTTGAGTAAAATAATGGTGTTTAAATTGGGGGACTTTTTTTCCACAAATGGAGGCACTTAAAGGAGACATTCAATTTTTTTTCACAATTTAACATTTCCAGGTGTTTTAATAATATGTCTCTGACATACTTTTGCCAAAATGAGCCTGTTTGAAAGCGAGAGCCCGTTGATTAATCAGGGTGTGGCATCTGTTACAGCAGAGGCCACTGTTTGAGGAAATACTGTTTTGCTTAAAGAGGTACAAATGTGGGTAGCGGTTTCTCACGTGCTCCATCCAAATAGATAGAAGCGGCAAATTAAGTTGAGCAAAGAGGGTTTTCATTTTTCCATCAAATTCAAATGTAGAGCGGTTAGATGCCAATGAATGTACGTGCTGAACACTACCAGAACTTGTCTGTCTCATTCTGGTGTGCAGCAAAGTTTGTCAGTGCGGATGCTAACGCAACATGCAAGGTGTCCATGTTGATGTCCTATGTAGACCAGTGTTTCCCAACCGTTCTTAGGCCAATGCACATTTTTTACATGACAAAAATCTCAAGGCACAGCACAGACAAAAAATATCACAAAAAGTACTGTGTGTATATATCCTTTGGACACAAGGATATTATTCTGTTGAATGAATGGCAAGAAATGGATATACAGGTTAGTTATTTGTACCTTCTGCCACCAAATGTAAAAGAGCATTTAATTGTTTTGCCTGTCAATATATGCTACTGGCAGAGATAGATGGACAAATATACATTATCTGTAATAAATAATTAATTTTTAGACCAATTAAGTGAAATTGGATAATTTTCTAAGGCAGATCTGATTATTTCTCACTGCACACTGGTTGGGAATCACTGGAATAGACGATACAAAAGAAGTGCAAAGCTAAGTTTTTGATGCTGTTATTTGAATGCATGTTGCTTTAATTCTTCGCTCGTTATTAGCAGTACAAGCTGTTTAGTTAATGTTTTTAGTTCAACATCTCCAGTTGACTTTTGACATTGTGGGAAAAGGTGCAGAGATGTTCAGGGCTCAGGTCTTTGGCTCAGGTCTGTTTGTTTTTGTATGCAGAAAGGAGCTCTTTGCATCTGAATGTGTGCTGCACTTTATATTTGACTTTTTTTTTAATATCACACTTTAATTTTTTAGTTGAGGTCCTAAAGATGGAGAATTCTGAACTTTTTTTTTTTTTACAAGCAGGTTTGTGATAAGCTTTTCATTTGAACTGGGTGAACGTTTCTTTTGTCATTTTCACATTTGAATGATTGACTTTGGTCAGTTTGCTCAGGCTTCCAGCTATCTATATCCTAGATATAATAAATTCAAGAGAATAAATGTCAGTGCTTTTCTGATGCAGTGTGGAATTAAATAGACCAGATGATGAATTAAATTATATTCTATTAAAAAAAAGTCCTGCATTGTGGATTTTTATCCTTATACTGTGGGAAAGTAAAATGCTTATAATTTTATATTCATTCACTTTTAATAGCACTTGTCCACATTAGCGCCTATCCCAGAGGACGTGATGAGACGGCTTATTCTAAAGCTGATTTGAGTATAGTTTTCTTGTGTACAAAAATGTACATAGAATATCTCATAATGACTAAGTAAAAACATATTTTCAGACATTTGTGTAAATTTATAAAAAATGTAAACGTTCAAACATAATGGGTACATAAGTACAGACCCTTTCCATAAGATTTTAATGTCATGGAAATGTTTAATCATTTCCATAATTCCATTCAAAAAGTAAAACTTTAATAGATTATAGATTCAGGGCACATAATTTCAAGTATTTGTTTATTTTTTACATAATTTGAGATACCAGCTCATAAAACTCACGAAATCAGGAATTCAAAAAATTTGAATATTGTGAAGAAATCACCATTTACTTCTCAGTTTTTGTAAAAAAAAAAAAAAAAATGAAAAGAGTAATTAGGGTCACATTAAATTAATAAAAATATGGTACTTTCAAAACGATATGTTAATCTTCAGTACTTGGTTGGGAATCCTTTTGTTTTAATCACTGCCTCGATGCGCCATGGCATTGAGGCATTGCCTGGGAGTTATGGAAGACCAGATTTCCTTGATGCTTGCAGTCATTCCTTCTTTGTTTTTGGGTCTGCTGCCCCTTATTTTCCTCTTGATAATACCCCATAGATTCTCAATGGGGTTTAGATCCAGCGAGTTGGCTGGTTTTGGTGCTTCTGGCAGTATGGGCAGGGGCCAGGTCCTGCTGGAAGATGAAATCTGCATCTCCATACAAATCCTCAGCAGAAGGAATCATGAAGTCCTCTAAAACATTCTGCAAGACTGTTGCAGTGACCTTGGATTTAAGAAAGCAGAGTTTACCAACACCTGCACTGGACATTGCACCCCAAATCATGACTGACTGTGGCTATTTCACACTGGACCTCAAGCAGCTTGGGTTCTGTTCTTCACCCGTGTTCCTCCAAACCGTTGGACCTTAATTCCCAAAAGAAAGGCACACTTTACTTTCATCAAAAAAGAGGACCTTAGACCACTGGCCTATAGTCCAGTCCTTCTCCTTGGCCCAGTTGAGACGCTTCCCACATTGGATCAGGCTCAGAAGTGGCTTGACCTGAGAAGCCCGACAGTTGTAACCCATCTCCCTTTTTGAAGCTGTGACTCCCACCTCATTCCACTGTTTCTGGATCTCTGCTAGATTCTTGAATCTTCTCTGTTCGCTTCTCTGAACCCCAGCCTCCTTAGCTATGAACCTTTGTGGCTTACTCATCCTATAGAGTGCATCAATGGTCTTCTGGCCAGTTGCCAAGTCTGGAGTCTTCCCCATATTGAACCCAACTGAGACAATTGAACCAAACTGAAGCAATTTAATGACACCTGGGGAAACCTGTGCGAGTGCTTTGAGTTTAGTAGATTATTAGGAGGTGACACTAAGTTTAAAACATTTATGGCCTGCAAAATTTGGGCAGATTTCTTCACAGTATTCAAATTTTTTGAATTCCTAATTTTGTGGGTTTTATGAGCTGAAAGCCCAAATTATGTAAAAATAAACAAATAAATTGTTTAAATTGTGAGCCCTGAATCTATAATCTATGAAAGTTTAACTTTTTGAATGGCGGTATGGAAATAACTAAACTTTTCCATGATATTGTAATTTTTGGGAAAGGGTCTGTATTCACACCCTTTGCTATGACAGAAACAAAATTCTCTGGTCTGATGAAACCAAAATAGAACATTTTGGCCTGAATTGCAAGCGTCATATCTGGAGAAGAAGAGCGACTGCTCATCAACTGGCTAACACCATCCCTACTGTGAAGCATGGTGGTGGTAACATCATCATATATGTATATATATGTATATATATGTGTGTATATGTGTATATATATATATATATATATATATGTGTGTGTGTATATGTGTATTGTGTGTGTATATGTGTATATATATATATATATATATATATGTGTATATATATATATATATATATATATATACATATATATATATATATATATGTGTATATATATATATATATATATATATATATACATATACACACGCATGCATGCATGCGGAACGGTGGGCGACTGGTTAGGGCGTCAGCCTCACAGTTCTGAGGACTGGGGTTCAATCCCCAGCCCCGCCTGTGTGGAGTTTGCATGTTCTCCCCGTGCCTGCGTGGGTTTTCTCCGGGCACTCCGGTTTCCTCCCACATCCCAAAAAACATGCATGGAGACTCTAAATTGCCCGTAGGTGTGAATGTGAGTACGAATGGTTGTTTGTTTGTATGTATCCTGCGATTGGCTGGCAACCAGTTCAGGGTGTACCCCGCCTCCTGCCCCGTGATAGCTTTACTGACCTGGGTTGTTTGGAAGCTTTGCTGGTTAACATGGTGGCCACCTTGCCTTTCGTCTCAGGCGCGACTCCGCCACCACCTGCACAGCCTTCTATGCTATTTACTTCCTTTTCGAACCATGATGCCAGCTGCTGACACTTGAGCATCCCCGAAGTCTCTACACTGGAGGGTGTGAGTCACCATGAACTCTTCCTTGAGACCACTGAATGGTGGCTGCAAGGTGTTGCTAGTTCCATACAGTTCTGCGTTGGTAAGGCAACCCCAGCCACTTGGGCAGATAGCCGCTTGTTTTCCTTAAGTGGGACATGACTGTTGTTACTAGGCCTGCATAGAGGCCTGCAGAGGCCATAAGAATCTAGGCATTTAAATCTACCAGGTAGACCTGACCTGCTTGGTGAGCCAAGTACCAAGCTCTTGCAAGGACTTCTGAATGACGGTGGTGTGACGTGACTACACCTGTGTGGCCCAGGGAGCCGGGTGCACCTGGTATCTCACCCTTCTGGACCGAGGGGTCTTGAAGAAAATCTCTTTCAACCTCCAAGAGACGATGCTGCAAAAACACCTTCCCTTCCACACTCAGCAGTGAAATTATTCAGAAGTGGCCAATGTTTCTTGAGTTTGTCTCCTTTGGAACCCAAACTCCCTCAACCCACCTCCACAGGTTAGCAACTATCCCTCTTCGCCAAATTACTGTCAACAGCTTCCACAGGTGCTGGAGAAGTGGAAATCTTTGTGTGTGGAAGATTTCCCCGTGCTCCCTGAGCCTAGAAGTCTTGTTGTTGTTGTTCTTAGCAACTTATTGCTGTAAAAATCATGATGAAAATAAATAAATAAAAGTAACATAGTGCTCATACTGAAGAAAAAAGCTAGCATTGGCTCAGGCTTTTATGCCATTAAAACATGTTCCCATAGCTTTTCTCATGTTGTGAACTGATTACCCCAAAAAAAATAATTAATAAATAAATTGCTGAATGTGCTAATTGTAACAACTGAAAAATTACAAGCCAACAATTTCCAACAATTCTCTTACGAATACTTAAAAAGAATACTTTTCTCTAAAGCCATTGATGGGGAATATCTTCCCTCTCTGAATCTGTTTCTGGTTCACGTTCCTCCATGTCGCTATTTTACCTGTTTTTCCTGCCTTAAACTCCACATTTGACTTTACTTTTCACTGGTTAAGTCTTTTTTAACGTCATGTAGTCATCTGTGGAGGTTGAAAAAAGTAACGAGCCTTTGTTGACAAAGACAAACACAGATATCTGTGGAGTAAAAGTAAAAAGTCATCAATAAATAAGTACTTCAGTCAATGAATTAGATAACTTACAAATCTAAGTAGTACAGTAACAAAGTACAGTTACGTCATGAACATGGATTAGCACCTAAATTTAATGAGGAAAATTAATGTTTGGCATTGATCCGTATGCCTCAACAAATCATCCAAATTTAGGGAGCCATTACATTCGTATAACTGCTGCGCGGCTGCATTGCTACACATTGACCTCTCGATGCTGCAATTTCCATTGTGCAGTACAAGACGAAAACGTTCACTTTTCAATTATAATTGTCGTCCTCAAACTCTTCCTACTTCTTTGTAAATAATCCATAAACGATCCGACGTCATTTTAAATGTATTTTATGTATTATTATGTTCCTAATAAAATAACAAGTCACTCACATAACAAATACAATTAAATATTAACTTATAACACACTATAGGCGACCGACTGGTTAGAGCGTCAGCCTCACAGTTCTGAGGACCCGGGTTCAATCCCTTGTCCCGCCTGTGTGGAGTTTGCATGTTCTACCCGTGCCTGCGTGGGTTTTCTCCGGGCACTCCGGTTTCCTCCCACATCCCAAAAAACATGCATTAATTGGAGACTCTAAATTGCCCGTAGGCATGACTGTGAGTGCGAATGGTTGTTTGTTTCTATGTGCCCTGCGATTGGCTGGCTACCAGTTCAGGGTGTACCCCGCCTCCTGCCCGATGACAGCTGGGATAGGCTCCAGCACGCCCGTGACCCTAGTGAGGAGAAGCGGCTCAGAAAATGGATGGATGGATATATATATATATAAACACTAATGTCTGGTGGGCTGATCACTGTGGTTGTCTCATCCATCATGCGCACGCATTGGTTAACCAAGCAATTAGCATCACACATTTATTTTGGATTCAAACTGAAATACTCGCACATTTTAATGATTTTATTCATTCACGTTATTACTTGGAATTACATGAGGCACATTTCCGTTACCAGGCAGCGCTTGATCACAGCACAAGACAATGGTCTCGTCTAAACAGTGTACACTTTAATTATATTAACTGATGAAATTTTTTTATATTTTGCTAATATTTAAAAATGACCAAGGCTTCATGAAGTGTTAACATACAGTTACTACATTAGGCACTGGAGTGAAAAAGTGAATTTACTGGATCACTATGGTAGACCATTGCACGGTCCCTTCTAATAGTGGTAGTACTGCATGAGGAACAGTCCTCGTACCAAAACATACATCAGACATTTTATTTCATTAAGAAACTTTAATTGTACTCTATGATAATCCAGGAGTGTTGTCTTAATCAGATTAATGTAGGAAAACATCTGTAATGTGTCTTATTTGTCTAAGGCACAATGTGGAATGATGAGAGCAAACTTCAAACGCCCTAATAAGTCCCATCATTGACATGGTCCTGAATGTGTGTGTGTATTATTAAATACAGATTTCTATCCGTATGGAGAGCCTGCTGGTCAATGTACAGTCTTCTCTTCTGCTATGCAACTCGTTGATTGAGCACAGAGAGTTTTTTGTGGAGGAAGGCCTCAACATGGGGCCAGATCTTGTTGGTTTCTGTGCCAGAGAAGGTCTCCAGCACACCTTTACTCCTGAAACACAAACCGAAGAAATGTTTAACAAAAATATTATAAAACTATAGTTTTTACCCAGAAAATTTTCAGACCCCCTTAAATCTTTCACTCTTTGTTAGTCATTCATCTTCCGTTCCGCTCATCCTCACTAGGGTCGCGGGCGTGCTGGAGCCTATCCCATCTATCTCTGGGCGAGAGGCAGGGTAGACCCTGAACTGGTCGCCAGCCAATCACTCTTTGTTATATTGCAGCCATTTGCTAAAATCATTTAAGTTCATTTTTTTTCCCTTAATGTACACCCAGCACCCCATATTGACTGAGCTCTTCAGGCAGTTCCTTTGACCTCATGATTCTCATTTGCTCTGACATGCACTGTGAGATGTAAAGCCTTATATAGACAGGGGTGTGGCTTTCCTAATCAAGTCCAATCAGTATAATCAAACACAGCTGGACTCTAATGAAGGTGTAGAATCATTTTAAAGATGATCAGAAGAAATGGACAGCACCCGAGTTAAATATGAGTATCACAGCAACACAGCAAAGGGTCTGAATACTTATGGCTGTGTGAATTTCAGTTTTTCTTTTTTAATAAATCAGCAAAAATGTAAACAATTGTTTTTTTCTGTCAATATGGGGTGCTGTGTGTACATTGAGGAAAAAAATGAACTTAAATGATTTTAAATGGCTGCAATATAACAAAGAGTGAAAAATTTAAGGAGGTCTGAAAACTGTACCCACTGTATGTACAGTTGTGCTCATAAGTTTACATACCCAGCCAGAATTTGTGAAATATTTATTTATTTATTTATTTTTAAATACGACTGATGACTGAACAACCACCATCATTAGTTTCTTTATATATGTTTTGTTTAATGATAATGCTTTTCTGAAATGCTTGACAGTTTAATTTGAATCCCTTTAAAATAAAATGGTGTTTTGCCTGGCCCTTCATGTTTTCTTAAAAGAATTTTACCCATCTTACAAATTCTGCCTGGGTGTCATCAAACATATGAGCACAACTGTGTGTTTTCTCATTTACTAAATAAAAGTAGGGCAATGAGAGCGCGTAAATAAAACTAAAGTATTACGTGTTCCAATAAAGTGCTTAACTTCAGAATAATTATTTAATAAATCTAACAAAATACAGATAATACTTAATGTTTAATCATATGGGTAGAAGCAAAATCATGCATTGGAAAAATCCATTATACATAGGTGGAAGGGTTTTCCAGAATTTTTAGGTCAACTTTGGGGGTGCGTAATATACATGGGTGTGCATTATACACGAGAAATAACGGTAAACACGATTCTCAATACATTTACATTTCAAACAAACAATTTAGAGTAACACCCCTATCTGTTTGCAGCTGTGCTGTTAGTGTAAGCACTGCATGTCAATGGGGACTTGCCTTGAACTACAGAAGCCACTATAAAAAAATAATAATTTAAAAATCCCACGTGATCGACCCCAATTTTTGATCACGTGATTTTTCGGCTGATCGAGATCGGCTGAAAAAGATCGGTTTTATTCATTTGACATTTTAAAGGGTACAAAGATCTTGCCAAATTGAACAGTTTTATTTTAATCAATGTACTTTTTCGGGGTATTTTTAAGTACCGGTACAATATAAATGACTGAAAGAGACACACAGTTTGTGCGTGCTTGACACACACACACATACATACATACACACACACTCTGAGCATGCTTTTGCATGCTCAGGAAGCAGAAACAGTTTGGTGACATCCAACAAACATGCAACAAAAATAATTACTTATTTAAATTATTTAAATACAAGACGAGCATGATCGTTTTAGAAATCGCCAGCTTAATGCTGTTATCAATTGAAAACCCCATCAATGGGATTTACCTTAAAATGACGAATATTTATGCAGAAAATCGGTAGGTGTTATGATGGCCACAGTTTTACCGTGGAACTGATTCTTTTTATTACAACTATTTCCTTTGGGAGAATTTGTTGTCAAAGCCGAATAAACCAGAGACTGACAAATTTGACTGCTGAGGTTCAACTGCACTACATTGACAAAACTATTGGGACAGGTGGGGATTTGTAGAAGAAAATATATGGTCAGATGTCTAAAGTTCACACACACCAAACTCATCCAAGCATGCCTTTATGGACCTCACTCTTGTTTACTGATACATAGTCATGCTAAAACATTAAAGTCTTATTCCTCCATGTGGTTTGACTCAGAGCAATGATTTACTGTCTTAACAGTCCACCATAGATGATGATGCATGTATTCTGAAAGTGAGTCTTCAACTTCACACAACTTGTGTTGTTAAAACAAATTGTTTCTTAAAATTTTAAAAATGTTAAACATTTTTGGGTCTTGATAAAAGGTCAAATCTGCTTCCAACAGCCTCTAGGAATGTGGCTCTGAGGCAATCCTTTGGTGAAAGAAACACTTGTGAGGAATGTGCAGGAAGGAGCATAAATGTGAGCTTTTACACACATTGTGCTGTAGTGAGAGGTTGTAAGTAGTAATACAGGCAATCATCTTCCCATTTTAACTCATGTATTTCTCTGTGCAGAGATGCAAACTGACAAGTGATGTAATAGCTGGACTGACATGCAACACCTCAAAAATAAATTTGAAATAAAAAGCATCACGACATCTGCTAAAGAATTTATACTTTCATCTTTGTGTGGGGGGGTATGTTTTCTGATGTCTGTCTACAGTTTGAGATATACAGTGTCTACCAGGATCTTTCATTAATGACAATCACTGTATGAGTGTGGATATATATATATACACATACACACACACACACACACTATATACTTTATATGGCAGTAGACGACTGGTTAGCACACCTGCTTCATGGTTCTGAGGACCCGGGTTCAAATACGGCCTTCTATTGTTGTATGGGTTTTCTCCGGGTACTCCCGTTTCCTCCCACATCCCAAAATCATGCATGGTAGGTTAATTGAAAACTCTAAATTGCCCGTAGTTGTGAATGTGAGTACGAACGGGCGTTTGTTTGTATGTGCCCTCTGATTGGCTGGCCACCAGTTCTGGGTGTCCCCCGCCTCTCGCCCAGAGTCAGCTGGGATACGCTACAGCACGCCCACATCCCTTGTGAGGATAAGTGGTACGGAAAATGGAGGCACATGTGCTAACCAGTCATCCATCGTGCCCCCGCCCCCTGTATATAGAAAATGAAAATGTACAGTATTAACATTTTAGAGTGTAGCTGTTTACTCATACACTTTGTAGACGTTTACTAAGTATGAGGTGTACAGTTCTACCTGTAGTACTCTAAGACTGGCTCCGTCTGGGTTTCGTAGGCTTTCAGTCTTCTCGTGACCGTATCTGGCGTATCATCGTCCCTCTGCACCAGAAGCTCCCCTGTGATATCGTCACGACCCTGAATAACATGTGATTGAAGGTTGAATGCATTGATTGATTGATTGAATGAGTGGTTGGTTGGTTGGATGATCTAGTTACTCTAAAAAACAAAAAAAACAAAGTCAATATGGATCATTAGAACTAAGTATATTCATACCTCATTCCAAAGTACCGAAAAACAGACAATACGATTGACTTCTTTTAACCTTTGCACCACTAAATAAGTGCACAAAATTGAGTGTAAGCAAATCACAATAGAGCCACTCACCATGCAGATAGCACAAAGATGTTAACTACTAGCAATGCCTTTGTTCTATTGCAAACTCCCAGCAAGCCATGGAATACAAGACCCAGAAACTTGGTTACCTTTTTTTTTTTTTTTTTTTTAAATAACACCTCCTCAATGGAGATTCTTTTCATTCTTTTATTTTATTACTACACCATGACAAAATACTCACTAAACTTTCCATCAGCTTGTGATCAGCTCGTAATTCAAATTGCATTTCAGCGTCTGCTTTTATTCCATCACGGCGCAGTACAATTGCATTCCCTGGTTACTGTCATTTGTTGGTTTGCTTGTTAACATAATTGTGCAAAAACTACTCATTCTCATGAAACTTAAACTCTTCAGCATTCATTTATTGAGAAATTGCATTACAGAGTCATTATTACTAGTATTGTCATTTGTTTGTTTGATGGTTTGCAGAATTATGGCCAATCTATTTAACCAATTTGCATGGTTTGTTGAGGGGTGAGGCTTGTGCTAAGGAAAATAACATTCTAGGATTCCCCCCCACCCACCCACAATAGCACAGGATCAGTTTTTCCCCATTGTTTTTTCTTAGTTTTTCAGAGAATAATGTATGAATATTACTGTAATGAGAATATTCCAGCATATGCAAGAGGTGAGTATCTACGAAGGTGATGATCCAAATTAAGAATGTTCACCCTTAGTGGAGATCTGTCATTCCAGTTTCCACTTCTCCAATGGAGGCCTAATTTAATGAAAAGCTACATTATTGGTAACAGGTTCCCAGCGCCAAAATATCTAGACACAAAAGTGATAACAGTGATAATAAGGGATGCATTTACAGGCTCTTTAGGCGGGTTGAAGTCAATGTTGTATACTCTCCCGCTGTGAAGGTGAGTCCAGCGAGAGGACAGTCTCTGTTTAATGGTGTGGAAAGGTACATTGAGGTTGATGACTGTGTCCACACTGTAGACTTGATCCAGAGAGTCTGCTTGGGTGACGGTTCGAGGGAATCCTGGAGGCGAGATGAGTCAAACATAAAAAAAAAAGGTTAAATGTGAGGAAAAACAAATAATAGTTCAAAATATAGTTTTTTCTGTGGTGCAGTGCCGTATCATGTTTGTCTGACCATTTAGTTCGCATGTGAGTAGACAACTTCCTGGTTTGCGGTGGATAACATAAAACAGCAGAACTGTACCATTTTTTTAAGGGGTGATATGAATGGTTGACTCAAAAAAGTGCAAAATTTGTTTTCCCATTTGTCAGCAAGCATCTTCCTGATTCATTGAGGCTGAAATAAGATACCAGGACCGCAACATTTATTTATTTTTTATCCTGGGGCAGGAGAAATGGTTGTGTCATAGCTCAAAAAAAGTTCTGAATTTGTGCTTGTCCATTTGTCAGTTAGAAGGCAACTTCCTGGTTAATGCAGAAAGGTGTAATATATAAAAAAAATAAAATAAATCTCCATTCATGTTTGTAATTTCGTATGTTAGGCGGCAACTTTCTGGGTAATGATATGTTCATAATATAGCAGGGCCGTACATTTAAAAAATATATATAATTCTGGGGCAAGAGGAAGAGTTTTATGACTCAAAAAAAGGTGCTGAATTTGAGGTTTTTCCTTTTGTTAGTAAGTGGGATACTTCCTGGTTAATAGAGAATGGCGTAAGGCATGAGGAAAAGACAGAAAGGCCTCTGCCATTATAATTCTGGGTCAGGGGTGAACGGTTTCATTGCGATTCAAATGACAAAAAGTTGATGACTTTCTTTAGCCAAATTTTTTATCCAGACATGCTCTAAACTGGTATGGGGGGTTCTTAAAAAATATGCCCAGCAAACGTCACTCAAAACAGTACTTCCTACCTTCAGGAAAGTACCTGGCCAACCAATGCGTCATTCCTTACCGTCAAGCAGCCAGCTGCTCTGCTCGATCGCTCGCAGGTCCCTGAGGATGAGGCGAGACATGACATGATCGGGCACCAGCTGACCTTGATCAATACTTGATTTAAGCAGTAGTCCCAATTCTGACACAAAGAAACAGGAAGGAGGGAAAAAGATGATGTACTTGTGTAAAATGTACTTTTCTTATTTTCTTAGGGTTAAGTAACATTAGGACAAAATGACTTGAATCAACATGGATTTAACTTGAGAGATTGATCCATCCGTTTTCTAGAGTGTTTTGTCCTTTTCAGTGTCGCGGGTGAACTGTAGCCAATCCCAGCTCACTGTAGGCAAGAGGTGGGGTACACCCTGGATTGGTCACCAGTCAATTGCAGACAAGGACATATAAACAAAAAAAAAACATTGCACTCTAATTCACACCTATGGACAATTTAGACTAGCTAGTCTTCAACGAAAGTCACATGCATGTTTTTGGAGTGTGGGAGGTAGCCGAGAGCACCTACAGAAAATTCACACAAGCATGATGAAAACATGCAAACTCCACACAGGAAAGTCAGAGCTGAGATTCAAATCCTTGACTGTGAGGTAGACGTACTAACCACAAGGTCAGTTTGCTGCCACAGCACGCACATAACGTAGCTATTTTGTTTGTATGACCCTTGACAGTTCAATTTAGAGTCTTGTTTTTATTGAACATTTATGCACACATTACAGGACAATCAAAATTGACTAGGGGCGATTACCGAACAAACAAACCAATAAAACAGGGCAAAACAACGGACCACTGGGAAGCTGGAGTACCCAGATGAAACTCCACACAGGAGGGCCTGAGCTGAGATTCAAACCCCGAACCTCTTGACTGTGAGACAGCCCTAAACCTTTTAAAAACGTAATTTAACATTGCCATGCCAAATAACGAATCATGAAATGAGAATGTTCTGTATTTATAGGTATAGACCACTGCTATCTGCAGCTGCAAAAATGTATTATACACTATCATACATTGGTGGAAGGGTGGACGACTGGTTAGAGTGTCTGCCTCACAGTTCTGAAGACCGGGGTTCAATTCCCGGCCCCGCCTGTGTGGAGTTTGCATGTTCTCCCCGTGCCTGCGTGGGTTTTCTCCGGGCACTCCGGTTTTCTCCCACATCCCAAAAACAAGCATGATAGGTTAATTGAAGTCTCTAAATTGCCCCTAGGTGAGAATGTGAGTGCGAATGGTTGTTTGTTTATATGTGCCCTGCGATTGGCTGGCAACCAGTTCAGGGTGGACCCTGCCTCCTGGCCAATAATAGCTGCGATGGGCTCCAGCACTCCCGCGACCCTTGTGAGGATAAGCGGCTCAGAAAATGGATGGATGGATACTATCATACAATATACAGACACAATCTTTTTAAGGTCAACACAATAGAGTTCCTTATCCACTATACTTTGTTTTTGGATCAGAAGGCTTATTTATACCAGAGAAGGACAGGAATTTCCTGAATGACCTTGCCGCACTACTGACAGAACAATCAGTTTTTACACTATAATTTCCACATGCCTGGCAACATGGTGGACTAGGGGTTAGCACATCTGCCTCACAGTTCTAAAGTTCAGGGCTTGAATTTTGACTTTCCCCTTCCCATGTGGAGTTAACATGTTCTATTTTTCTCTTGGGTGAGTTTTGTCCATGTACTCCACCTTCCTCCCACATTCCAAAAACAAGCAGGTTAGTTTTATTGAGGACCCTTAAATTGTCCATATGAGGATAGGTTAGTGTGAATGGTTATACTGTATATCTGCCCCACGATTGGCTGGCGAACAGCCCAGGGTGTTCCCCGCTTCTCTCACCAAAAGTCAGATAGGATAGGCCCCAGCTCATTCAACCATAAAAAGGACAAGTGCTATCGAAAATGGATGGATGGATACTCATTATGCCTAAATAATTTAAACACTGGTAGTTAGTTGGTGATCTCTTGTATGAAGGCATTGAACAGTAGTTGAAAAATAAGGTGTTAAGAAAGCACAAACACAGCATCTTATTAACCATCCATTTTCTATAGAACTTGCCCTTATTAGGGTATCAGGTGATCTGGAGCCTCTCCCAGGTGACCTTGGGTGAGAGGTGGGACACTCTCTGGGCTGGTCACAGTCTATTGCAGGCCACAGAGAGACAAACAGGCATTCCCACTGACATTCAATTTATAGTCTTTCATGAACTTAACATGAACGTTTTTAGAATGTAGGAGGAAGCCGGAGTACCCTGAGAAAACCCATGCAGGCATGGGGAGAACATACAAGAAGGCTGGAGCCGAGATTCGAACCACAAACCTCAGAACTGTGAAGCAATAGTGCAAACCACTAGGTCACACACGAGTGCCCCGATTAAACATCATCCATTCATTTATTTTCTGTAGCGCTCACTAAGGTCACGTGCACTATCTTCCTTATCTTTACAACTCTTTTAATCATTTCGTCAAGGTGATACTGAGGAGGCCTTCTTCCAAAGTTCAGTCAAGCCATGTGAGACCAAGTGTTTCCAGTGCAAACATGAAACGACTCCCAGTAGCATAAGAGGCTGCAAAGTGCAAACCAGTTTGATTACTAGTCACGGTGTATGTTGCAGATTAGCAAGGAGTGGTGGTCTTATCAACGCAGTCACCCAAACACACCCTATTCGTGTGTACACAAAGTAATGGTGTTAAGGTTTCCTATTCCATTCGTGCATCAGGTTTAAGCTTACCCGTTTTAGCGTTGATGTTGCCCCTCAAAATATCCCCACTGGAGATGTGTTTGAGTCCAAAACTTTTGCTTATTCGCCCAGACACCGTCCCTTTTCCGGAGCCTGGGGGTCCCATGATGACTGCACGAAAAATCCTCTTGAGAACCATATCGCGAATGTCGCGTGGAGTTTTCACTTGCAGAAGTCGGATAAAAGTCCTCCTTGGATGCTCGGTGAAGCGAAGAGTCGCACTGATGGCAAAGCAAGTGAGTGACGTCATCGAGATTGGGGGTGGCTGGGAGGCTGGACGTATTTCCTTTGGGGTAACCTGATGAGGAAGGAGGATCTTTTCTTTACGGAAAATGATTACTGGAGCAGTTATGTCATTTTATTTCAGAGGTGGACGTTTTTTCATATTATTTACATATCGCCAGCCATTTATTTGTTACAATTTTGGCTGATTTAATATAAGTTCGAATGATGAAATTCGCATAATACATGGTTTTAAATAACAAACAGGGAGTCCATTTTAATTTACCTAATTCCCCATGATGAAGGAGGATAAAAGATTAGTTTGTCGTTGGCGAGCATGTTTTTTTTTGGTGACACAACGCTCCCTGCAGGCCGGAAGTGTATTCGCACAAACAAATCATTTTTGTCCTTCGTGATTTTCCGTAGCCTCCCACCGTCAGCGTCTTCCTGGAAAAACACACGTGGATTTCCACTCACTCGAGCCAAGCGGGAAAAGCGGGCGAGCCACAATAACAACATCATCATCGTCATGGCAAGTCACGGGCTCGCCTACGACGGCTGCAACTTCTTCAGGCAGCGCCTCGTTTTGTCCACGCTGAGCGGGAAGAGGGTTAAAATTCGGAATATAAGGTCCAAAGATGACAACCCGGGGCTCCGAGGTGAGGAAGTTGGGCAGCCAAAATTCATGTGGCGTCGCAGTTAGCTTTCATGCTAACGAGCTAGCTGCTACGCAGTTGGGAGTGAGTTTGGTGACGGTGACTGAGGAGGAGAACATAAGGGGCTAGGACTCTATTTTAGGTGTCATAAACATGGATATTTATTACTATTGAATTGTATTAAAATTTTACAATTGCAAGGCGTTACAGTGAGATTTTTTTTTAAAACTTAATTTCAAACGACGTCAGTAGCGTTACATGCGCATGTCTTATGGTATGTGAAAACTTCATAGTCACGCCTTTAAAAAAAAAAAAAAAAAAAAAAAACCTTTCTTACAACTTATTTAAAGTACCTGAACATTTCAGTTGTATTTCATGAGTGTTTTGTGTATTCTCCAGATTTTGAAGCCAGCTTCATCAGACTGCTGGACAAAGTGACCAACGGCAGCAGAATAGAAATAAATCAAACAGGTGAATTTTTGTGATTTGTTTTATTTTATTTTTGACTACAGAATGTGCTATTCCTGGAATTTGAACTGGATGAGGCTATGCTTTATTTTCGCAAGTTAAAACAGTTTGATCAATTGTTATCAAATATTTGAAATATGTTAGGATGATTTGTATTTAAAAGTCTTCCATAGTTTATAGCGTGTCCCCACTGACTTAACCCTGCTTACACCAAAACCATAGAGAAGAAAGTCTGGGCACTCTGAACTCACTTCACTGTTTTCTGTATTGGTTAAATCCACGTCACATGGTTTATGGATGCCATATTGTCTCTATTCAAGACATTGCCTGGAATTGCCTTGCATTAGCCCCCTGCCACCCTCGAAAAGTATATTAAAGGGGTGAGGATTCTGCGCGACAGCGATGATATGGACCAGCTAAGGCATGTATTTTGGTGGTTCATTTTAATCCAGGGTGTCCTGCAATCCTGATGAGAAAATCCTGATAGAAAAAAGGGATGGATGTCATTGTCCTGCAATTAACACATGGCCAAAAATTGTTTAAATTTAAAAAAATAAAGTAATTTGTTGAATTTTGTATTTTTTGGGGGCCGGGGAGAGGGGGGGGGCCTGTATTTCTTTACTCATTGATGATGTCCATGTCTTTGTTTTCAAGGCACTGTGTTATTCTACCAGCCCGGCTTACTTTATGGGGGATCTATAGAGCATGACTGTAGTCTGCAGCGCTCCATAGGTTACTACCTGGAGGCCCTGCTCATGCTGGCTCCCTTCATGAAGACACCACTGAAAGCCATCCTGCGAGGCATCACCAATGACCCCACAGACCCCACAGTGAGATAACACACTTGTCTTTTATTGCAGCCAACTGTTCTCTCATACTCAGCCTCTGAAATCAGTTCAGATTGGAAAGTACCTGGCCATTCAGGGTGACCTCAGCGCGGTTGCCGCCCGCACGAGTATAAAGAGGCCTTAACCCGTTTGTTAGGCAGGAAACCTTTTTTATAGTCATGTATATATATATATATATATATATAAATATATATGTTTTAAAATTTTTTATTTTTTTATTTTTTTTTAATATCTTCTATAGTAGTAGGGCTGACTGGGAATTGTTAAGAACCGTATGATTCAATTAGATTTTGAATGTTTTTTTTTATTTTAGTTCGCAATTCAATAAATTTTCAATTTCGATTCGATTTTGATTAAAACGTTTTGATGTCGATTCAGTTAAGAAATGTCATGAGTATACGGGGCCAGTAACGGTTCTGACGGGGCCACCACAACTTGGCTCATGGGGGTGTCTGGTTTGCGGTACTTGAGATAAGCAGAGCTGGGTAGTAACACGCTACATTTACTCAAGTAACATTTTGGATAAATTGTACTTGTCAGAGTAGTTTGAATGCACCATATGTTTTACTTTTACTTGAGTCTTTATGTGAAGAAGAATCGATACTTTTACTCTGTTACAATGATCAACATGCCACTCGCTACTTTTATATATGCATTATTGCGTGCACAATCTATTTTAAAACTTTATCTTCGGCTTCCCGCATAGGCCGCTTTTCCGCCAATCCAACGTGATCATGAGTGTCATTTGACTCCAATTCACCAATCAGATGGCACAAGACAGTCACATGACCGCACACAAACCCTTAGCGGGCTAATCGAAGTCACTCATTTTGGGGTTGAAAAAAACAGCTGTGGAAGTTTTACTTTACAGACTGAAAAACAACAGCTTTGTCATGCAATGTAGTCTAAAATTGTGACAGCCCAAACTAGGATATTGCATTGCACTTCTTGCTTGAGAAAACACCTTGCTGTAAGTTGCAGATCTTTTTGCTGTTGTTTTGGTTGTGCATCTGGCATCATTGGCCCTGTTTTATGGTCATAAATCACTGTAAAGCATGCTTCTTTGGGGATGCGTGCCATGCTGCTCACACACACACACACACACACAACTATCAATAAGTGGCCAGCAAATAGCTTTAAGTGAATAAATAAAGTAATGTTTCTGTAAGGCCCAATGGATGTGTTTTTGGTTTGGGGCACTTAAAAATGTAAATGGTGGCAGGTGTGTGAGGACCCCCATATATTATTTTTTTATAACTCAGAAGTTACGCACGAACTACTCTCATAGTTTTTCACTGAGTACTTTCGTACTCGAGTAAATATTTGGAGGACTACTTTTTACTTGAGTCATATTCTAAAGTAAGAGTACTCTTACTTGAGTACAATATCTGGCTACTCTACCCACCTCTGGCCGTAAGGCATTTATTTAGAACAGGCCCATCAAATGTTCTAGACTTTACACCGATCTAAACGGCTTGATCGGCATCAGCTGATAATCAGCATTTTATGCTGATCGGCTTTGTCATAATTCGCCGATCATTGATCGGCTCCACAAAAGACATTTACTCCGCATCGCCATCGTGCACAGTATATTTGAATCAGAAAGCTAGTTTATTTTTAGCCTTGTCGGGTGTCTTTTGACGTAGTACTGAAAATATCTGACGTGAAGTAATTTAATTACAATAACGTAATTTAATTACAGTAAGTTAGCACCCATTATTTCTGTCATGTTGTAATGTTGGATTGACCTTACTGATTAGAATACAGGACCTGACTAGACAATACTTTTGAAGATACTCAGTATACAGTACTCAAGGCAATACAGTAAATGAACAAGTTATTTAAATAGACCCATCTTGTGATCGGGTCAGTGATCGGTTATCGGATTTTTTTTTTTTAACTTGCTGATGGGTGATTGGCCCCAAAAATCCTGATCGTGTAAAGCAGGAGTCCCCAAACTTTTTCCTGTGAGGGCCACATAACCTTTCCCCACTCTGATGGGGGGCCAGGGTCAGTTTGTAACAGAAAAAGTGTGACAATCGCAAGGCGTAGTTTGGGGACCACTGATGTAAAGCCTAAAAGTTTCCCTGGGGAGTGGCGGCAATGATTACATGGGAGGATTTCACTGGATACGTTGGCTTTGTTGCTATGGCGAAAACAGAAGCAATCCAGTAACATATGCTGCTTCCTTTTTTCTTTTCAATGTTCAAAAAGTGTGTAAAATCCCCACAGGTAAGGAGGGAGGTAGTGACAGATGGATGTTGTCATGGCAACAATGAACCAAGCCTATCTATGCTTGTTGCCCCTTTAGGTTGATCTGCTGAAGTCCACAGCTCTTCCTTTAATGAAGAAGTTTGGCATTGATGGTGAAGGCTTTGACCTTAAGGTGACATGTAAAATCATATTATGCAATCAAATTCAAAAACTTGAAATCAATGCTGACTTTTAAAAATATATATATATTTTTTTAATTTGCCCTCAGGTGATGAAGAGGGGAATGGCACCTAATGGAGGAGGTGAGGTTGTCTTCACGTGTCCCGTCTGCAAGACCATTAGGCCTGTGCAGTTTACAGATTCCGGAAAGATTAAGAGAATCCGAGGAGTAGCGTATCCTTCAAATCCTCTTACTCTAGGACTTGTGCATTTTAGCTCTGTGGACACTTGACACTTAGCAAAGTGTGTATAGTCTTTTTCCCGCAGAATAGATATAGACACACAACTATTCACGCACTCATTCACAGAGATGGACAATTTGGAGATTTAAAAGAATTTCACATGCTTTTTTTTCGGAATGTGGGAAGAAGCTGGAGTGTCTGGAGAAAACTCCCGCAAGCGTAGGGAGAACTTGCAAACTCCACACAGGAAGGCTGGAGCACTGATTCAAACACAGAACATCAGAATTGTGAGGCAGATGTGTTAACACTACATCAGTGATTAACAACCACTGTGCCCTGGCACCTTAGTGTTTTGTGGGAAATTATATACTGTAATTTCACTTAATTGGTCCAAAAAAAAAATAATCATTATAGTATTTACTTCTTATCTATGTATGACAGTGACTTATGGTGACAGGCAGAGTAATTAAATGCTCTTCCACTAACATAACAGAAGGTAGATAATTCCTGATACCCACCTGGTACATACAACAGAATAAGTCATGGCACACACTCACAAAGCACATTTAAATACATTGAGACAAGATAATCATTTCACGATTTATGGACATTTGTGACATAGTTGTTTGGTGTGCTATGAAAAATTTTGAATGTAAAATATGTCTTGGCTCAATAAAGGTTGGGAAAACACTGCACACGATCACACACAACCACTATTTATTGCTTTCAGCCTTGACGGTCTAAATGCAGATATTCAGTGAGAGTTTCCCCTCAGATGGGCAACAGGATTGTGGAGTCGGCACGTGCCGTCTTGAACCAGTTCATTCCAGACATCTACATCCACACAGACCACATGAAGGGCGCCAACTCTGGCAAGTGAGTATCTCCACACAACTGCATTGCCTTGTGTATAATGGCAGTCCAGGGGGTCTTCGGTTTAGGACAATGTTTAGATGGCGCTCACTGGAATACTTTATGCAGTGGCGCAAGAAGACCTATTCACTTGCTGTGGCATAGAATCATTTTTCATACATTTACTGTAATTCTGACTACTACTGCGTGAGTGAAGGATGTCATCTGCACCGGCAATTAATTAGTATGTCACTGCATACGTCATCTGAGACTGGTGGCAGGTTAAAAGTATATTATCATCAATAAATATTTGTAATGTACGACAAGCATGTAAGGTATAGACATTTGACTGCAAATGCGTTCACCATTGCAAGGTTGATGCAATAAATACATTTAAATTAACAAATATTGAAGCCATCATTTATTAACAGTTAGAATAGAGGAACGCTACTGTTGTGGAATTGAACAGTCTGCAGAATTATTTTAAAACTTTTGCATAATATACGGCAGTAACTGTCCTGCGGTAATCTCCTTGTGATAGGTTTATTAAACATGTCGAAATTCAGACAACTTGTTCTGGAAGTGAATTTCTATAGGTTGGCAGCTCAGGAGTCCTATCCATAAATGCAATTTTAATAATAATTGGCAGGTTTCATTCATGTTTACATTTTAATTAATGTAAAGCAGTGGACAACCTGTTAGCACATCTGCCTCACCTGTGTGGAGTTTGCTTGTTCTCCCCGTGCCTGTGTGGGTTTTCTCCGGGTACTCTGGTTTCCTCCCACATCCTAAAACATGCATGGTAGGTTGATTGACTAAATTGCCCGTAGTTGTGATTGTGGGTGTGAATGGTTGTTTGTTTATATGTGCCCTGCGATTGGTTGGCGAGAAGTTCAGTGTTTACCCCGCCTTTCGGAGTCAGCTGGGATAGGCTCCAGCACGCCCGCAACCCTAGTGAGGATAAGTGGTACGGGAAATTAATAATGTAAAGCACGTTGTTGTTTTTTTGTTTGTTTTTCTATGAAAAGTGGATACAAAAACAGTAAAGTTTGATGATTTTTTTTCCCCCCAGTGTTTTGGTTTTTGGCCTTGGGTTCTTCATTTTCAGTTTCGGTCAACAATTTATTCATTTTGTTGCATAGCTAATAATAATTTTAAAAAACCTGTAATTTACGAACTCTGCCAGTAGGATGTGCTACAACACACTCAGACCTGCCATCTTGTACAACCCCAATTCCAATGAAGTTGGGACATTGTGTTAAACAAATAAAAACAATACAATGATTTGCAAATTATGTTCAACCTATATTTATTTGAATACACTACAAAGACAAGATATTTAATGTTAAAACTGATAAACTTTATTGTTCTTAGCAAATAATCATTAACTTAGAATTTTATGGCTGCAACACGTTAAAAAAAGCTGGGACAGGGTCATGTTTACCACTGTGTTACATCACCTTTTCTTTTAACAACATTCAATAAACGTTTGGGAACCGAGGACACTAATTGTTGAAGCTTTGCAGGTGGCTTTCTTTCCCATTCTTGCTTGATGTACAGCTTCAGCTGTTCAACAGTCCGGGGTCTCCATTGTCGTATTTTACGCTTCATAATGCGCCACACATTTTCAATGGGAGACAGGTCTGGACTCCAGGCCAGTCTAGTACCCGCACTCTTTTACTACGAAGCCACACTGATGTAACACATGCAGAATGTGGTTTGGCATTGTCTTGCTGAAATAAGTCCATGAAAAAGACATTGCTTCGATGGCAGCATATGTTTCTCCAAAACCTGTATGTACCTTTCAGCATTAATGGTACCTTCACAGATGTGTAAGTTAACCATGCCATTGGCACTAACACAACCCCATACCATCACAGATTCTGGCTTTTGAACTTTGCGTCCATAACAGTCCGGATGGTTCTTTTCCTCTTTGGCCCGGAGGACACGATGTCCACAATTTCCAAAAACTATTTGAAATGCAGACTCGTCGGACCACAGAACACTTTTCCACTTTGCATCTGTCCATCTTAGATGAGCTCGGGCCCAGAGAAGCCGGCGGTGTTTCAGGGTGTTATTGATAAATGGCTTTTGTTTTGCATAGTAGAGTTTCAAGTTGCACTTATGCATGTAGCGCCAAACTGTATTTACTGACATTGGTTTTCTGAAGTGTTCCTGAGCCCATGTGGTGATGTCCTTTACACATTGATGTTGGTTTTTGATGCAGTGCACCGGCATTCAATGTTGGTTTTCAGCCTTGCCACTTACATGCAGTGATTTCTCCAGATTCTCTGAACCTTTTGATGATGATATGGACCGTCGATGACGAAATCCCTAAATTCCTTGCAATTGTATTTTGAGGAACATTGTCCTTAAACTGTTAGACTACTTTCTCACGCACTTGTTCACAAAGAGGTGAACCGGGCCCCATCTTTGCTTGTGAATGACTGAGCAATTCTGGGAAGCTCCTTTTTTACCCAGTCATAGCACCCAACTGTTCCAAATTAGCCTGTTCACCTGTGGGATGTTCCAAACAGGGGTTTGATGAGCATTCCTCAACTTTCTCAGTCTTTTTTGCCACCTGTCTCCCAGCTTTTTGGGAACGTGTTGCAGCCAAGTTAATGATTATTTGCTAAAAACAATAGTTTTATCAGTTTTAATATCTTGTCTTTGTAGTGTATTCAATTAAATATAGGTTGAACATGATTCGCAAATCATTGTATTCTGTTTTTATTTGTTTAACACAACGTCCCAACTTCATTGGAATTGGGGTTGTAGAAAGATCAGTGATTTCCAACCTTTATGGAGCCAAGGCACATATTTTACAATTGAGAAATCTCACGGCACACCAACAAGCAAAATGTCACAAAGTGGATACATTAATTACTATATGTACTTCCTGGCATCTAACAGAATAGTGTTAATTTGTTCTGTCTGTCATTATGCCTCACTGGCATAAATAGATTAAAAAAGATACATTATTTCTTGTAAAAAATTTTTTAGCATAATTACATACAATTTTATAATTTCCCACGGCACACCTGACGAGCGCTCCCGGCACACTGGGTGAGAATTACTGAGATAGATACTGCATACACACTTGGGGTAGCAGTTGCATTTGAACACCCAAAAGTTGCAAGATTTTGAACCTTCAAGTAAGATATCCCTCAAAAGTCACACCAAAACTTTCATTGCCATCATTATTGATGTCACACAGACTCGTGAGACTTCATCTTAGTGAGCACGTAAGGGGTTTTATTGTTGTTGGAAAGAAGGTGGTGTATGACAAAGGAAATGGGTGATGACTACCATCGATCCAGAAAATAGACTTGGCATAGCTAAACGATATGCATGACTATAATAAAACAACAAAATGTATAACGTAGTATGAGACTGACTTCCCTAGGCACATGTTGTAATCCCTGATTTTGCAGTAGTTTGTGTTTTTATTTTTTATTTTTTGAGGGGGGGGGGGGGGGTTAAACAACACTCTTTTGAATATTACAGCATTATCAGCATGAGCAACCTCAATAAATAGACCTTTGACTCATTGACAAAATTCTTTGTGGCTCTTTAAAATTTGTATTTGAATACCCCTGCACTAAATTGTCCATAGTGGGAGTTTGAATGGTTGTCTGTGTGCCCTGCGATTGACTGGCGGCCAGTCAAGGGTGTACCCTGCCTGTTACCCAATGTCCGCTGGAATAGGCTCCAGCTCACCCGCAACCGTGATGAGGACAAGTGCTATAAAAAATGGCTGGATTTTGGATAGTGCACTTGTTCGTAAATATAACTGAACCCTGTTATCATAACAGCATGATGGGGAGAAAAAAGATTATTGTAATAGATGAGCAGTGAGGTACATTGTGGTTATTATTGTAGTCTTTAAACTGTCTGGCCGGTTTGTCTCAGGTCACCAGGTTTCGGTCTGACGTTGGTGGCGGAGACTCTGGAAGGCTGTTTCCTCAGTGCTGAGCTGTCATCTACGCCCCAGGGTCAAGGAGATCCCATTTTGCCCGAGGACCTGGGCCGCAACTGTGCCAAGCTGCTGCTGGAGGAAGTGCATCGGGTAAGTGTTGTCAAGTTCAATTTGTGGGGAAAAGAAGCAAAAATTTATTCTGAATGATTTATTTTTTTTAAAGAAAAAATAAAAAATCAGTCCCAATTTAAGTTTTCACTGGGGCTGCACAATGTCCGAAAAAAATGACATTGCGATTTTCTTTACTAGGCGATATATAGCGATGTTAACATACACGTAATGGTAAAACCAGCACACATTTCTCTTTTTCCCTCTCTAGAAATTTTTTTTTCAGTCAAGCTCAAACATATACGAGGTCATTTGTCTGAAATGTACCTGTATTCAAATGCACTGTTGTATTGAGCAGTAGTCCAGCCAGACATGAAGTTAAAATAGTTTCTTTTCATGCCCAGTTATGCTGTCGCGTCATTAGCACATTCCTAACACTATTCGTTTTTAAGCAGTTATTTTACACCTATATCTTAACCTATTAGTATTTATATATTTGAGTGCATTAGTTTAAGTAATGCGTTGTTGTGTACAGCTGAAGTTTGTCGGTTCTTTGGATTATAGTTTACCATAACATCGGTGCTAATCTTATTAGCGTGGCCAACCAGGTTCCTCTGCTGGTCACTTATTAATATTACAGTTGATTAACTGCATAGCAATGCACCAAAATTGCGCAGGACCCTGCTGCGATGTTACTATTGCGCACACATACATTGTGATGACGATGCTCAAACGATGCTATATAGTGAAGCCCTAGTTTTTATACAATATGCTGCTAAAAATTATTTTCCTAAGTGTCTGACTTTGTTTTAGTCATTTTGTTAATCAAATCTAAAGTTCTAACCAAGTGCTATGCAAACTGACAAGCCCTTTTATTTGTATATCTCAGACACACCAGATGTGGTTGTACAATCATATAATCTCTTGGGTTGGAACTAGTTCTGTACTGCATGGTGATGTAGTCCCATGCAACAATTATACTGTATAGCCAACGAAGTGTTGGTGCTCTATTTTACGAAACCCAATTTTCATAAACGCTCATGCCTCAGACGCACTGCAAGTAGATATCAGCATGGCTCTTGGGAATGCTGTTTTCAGCCTATCCTCGGACAATATCGTATTCTTTGCCTGAATACCTGTGGTCCACGGTCAGGATGTGAGTAAGACGTGGTGCAACGATCACACTCACTGCCCTTGTTTGTTCACATTCCCCAGTAATTACCGTCAATGCCAGTCTGGAATGCAGCTGTGAATTTGTTTATATACAGTACACAACTGACACGTGGAAGGTATATAAAGGACATATTTACATGGCTACTGAGCTCAGAGACATTCTAAATGGATGCTCCTCCCTGCCACTATGACTTACTGTATCTTATGTACACTATTTTACTGTATTTTTAGAATTTTAACCTATAGAACTCAAGTCAAAGTTTTAATAGGGACATGTTCACACTTTGTGTTTAGAATTGTTCTTGCGATATCAACATGAGCTATGTGTCCTGATCTGAAAAAAAGTTTTCTCCAAGCCAGGTCTTAACTTGGATCTACTGGGTGGAAAAATCTGGAAAACACTGACCACTACACAAATTTGGTACTACTCAACGATAGTCGACCCAACTGTTTTCCAAGCAGATGAGGGAGGAAAGAAAAAATCCCTCAACACATACCACACCACAGGATAATCGCTCACGATAATGTTTCAGACATCCAATAATAGGGCCTTTGCTGACTTTGATTGTAAAGAGGGGAGAATGATGAAATTTGGCCTTGGTGTCCCCTGTTTAACGCATTCGAGGGTTGAGAAGTTCCACTGTAGAAGTAAAGCATGGCTTTAGATACATTTTGTCTTGGTTTCTCTTTTTGAATGACAAATACAGTGTCAATGGCATTATCAGTGACAATACTGTTACCCGCTGATGCTTTTTATTACATCCACTCATGATAAGGAGGAAGACTCAGCTGCTCTGTTCAGGATGCAGCTTTTCGGGTGACAGACCATCCGGCCATTTTGTTTTTGCTCCGTTGCAGTAGCTAAGGTGACCATCACTCTAAATAAACAGAAACCAATAATAATGTCTCACAGGGAGGAAGAAACACTTAATGTCAACATGTCGAATTCCTTTCAGCAAGTCTGTGCTGAGCGTGAGTCTGCCTTGGCTTCTTATTGGAACCATGTGAGTCCAGTTGGCTGGTCAGGGTATTGCTGATTAACTCTGAAAGAGCAATATTGTTGGATGCATCCTCTTCAGTCACAGCAGCACACGGCCTGGAGCTGATGCGTCTTCCGCAAAGGCTCCAAGCGCAGGCGGATCTTTTTTTTAAATCATACAAATGTTGTATTTCTGTTTTGTTTTTTGAAGACAGCAGCTTCTGGTAGATCAGGTCTTTTCAGAAATGTTTATTTGAATAACTGCTTATTTTATTAACCCGAAAGCAGTTGTGGAGCTAGTTACTGTTGAGAAGAAAACAAGAACAAGAATATTGATTCTCCTGCTGGGATTGTTGTGATTTATTTATTTATTTTTCCTTTTTCCCCTTTAAAAAAAACTAAACGCGTTCTCTACATGTTTGCTCCCTGGTTAATCAGTACAGTCAGCTTGTAGTAAACCAACCACACACTGGACATTTTGTATTTGGAGGCAACATCAACAATGGGCAGGAGCTTTGATGTAAGTGATCCTGTTGATAAATGTAATTGATTTTGGAAGCTTGTTTGTGTTTTGTAATATCATCTGGCAATTTATTCTGGGGATATTTATAAGTACAGTAGTATGTATTGCAGAATTAGTATTTCTTGCTTATTGACCATTTTCTTCATTGACTTTAACCACTCATTGATGAACAAATGAGGAAACTGTGTTTAGCCCTTTTTGGTAAAGGAAATTGGCGTTCCCTGTAAGGTTTCAAGGGACTTTTCCAAATAGCCTTGTGGTTTCAGGAGTCTCCTGAGAGATTATAACCATTTTTTTGTTTTTGTCAACGAAACAGAGAAGTTCGTTTTGAACTGACAAAAAAAGAAGAGAGGGAAACAAGCTGATTAAAAACACCAAATGAGTATTTGTATCCAAAATCAACTGCACTTGAAGGTAAGACATTCAAGTACATTGTTTTTTTTAATTAGTTAATTAAATTTGTGCAGTCATGTGAAGAGACAGCGAAGCAATTTTAAAATATTTTCTTATCTGCCATATTTGTAATAAAGGAGTATTAGGGTTACTGCCAAATGATTCTTAAAAATAGTAAAATTGAATTTTTTTTTATAGTTATGAGAATAACAGGTAATTCTGCAACTTTAAATAATGCTACCAAAGTCTTTTAAGATTACCACTTAATTCTTGCAAGATTACAACTGTTTCTAGTTTTTTGTTGGTTTTTTGTTTGTTTGTTTTTTAAGATAAAACCTGTGATCTGATTTTATTTTATTTATTGTTTTCTCGAAAAATAATACTGGTTCTTGTAATATTCTGCTTTTTTCTCATAAATGTGTAGGACTTTCTGTGTGAGATTACAATATATTTCTTGGAAAAATGTATTTTAATCTTGTGGTATTTGGACTTATTTCGGGGGGAAATACAACTTATTCTTGGAAAGTTATTACCTGTAATCAAATCTTTTCTGGTGTCTTTCTTTTTCTCCTCATATTTATATTTATTCTTGTAAAAGTTTGACTTTATCTCTTAACAGTAAAACTTTGTCGGGTGGGTGGATAGCCAAATTCTTCCTGTAAATTTACAAATACTTGTGGAGTTCCCCTTGAGGAGACGTTTTAGGTGAATTAGTTCCCCGTTTCATCAAAAATGTAAAGAATAACTGTTATAGGGCTGCTTGATATTTGAATAAATTAGTTTAATTTCTTTTTTTACCCAACGATATATATTGTGATATGAAAAAAATACCGGAGAAGCTAAGCCATAGATGTGTGAATAAAACTTTAATTAATTATTTTATTTTTTTATTTTTTTGGCCCCTCTGATTTATTGTTTGGACAGTTTGCAATAGCTTCAGTAGAAAATAATCTTTGCTCAGCTGAGTACAGTTATTTGTATTTAAATGTACTGTATTGTTAAGCAGGTTGATAGTCCTGCCAGATTTCAAGTAAAATTCATTTATTTTCATGCCTATAGTGTAGTACATAGCCATTAGCACATTCTGTTATTTTATACATGTTTTAACATATTGTACGTTCTATATTTGAGTGCCTAATGCCTGGATCAGACTACAAGACAAATTTAGTCTTTCCCAATTGCACTATGTCAGACTACTGCCATCAAATCTTGCGGTTTCTCGGGCAGCACTACACGAAATATTTTCCGATAGCACTGTATCCCGTCTTTTACGATCACTGGGCTTTATCTTGTCAAATCAAACACTGTCAGAGAGGCAGAAGCAGTAAACGTGTCTACGGTCAACGTGACCGGATACACTCGTTACCATGGCGACGACGACAACAATGCGCCGCGCCAATATACTGTTTCTGTGTATGTGAGTGTGGGGGCACAAAATGAGGAAAAACGTGTGGAGATCGTCACTGCTGCTCGGGAGAGAACGTTCATTCAAGGATTGCTTGAGGTATATTCACATACTTTTAATAGGATATGGCTCGCAAGCAGGCAACAAAACGTTATGTAGCCAAGCAAGCTAGTGCTAGCACATACGGTTGTACGTAAACATGCCGGCGTTCCGTCGAATCATGTTCTAAAGCTTCGGTAAACATAGGTTTGTGCGAATGAATAAATGTTGACAACGGCAAGCACGGGAGGCGATGCGCTGGTGACAATACGCAATCCAATTGGTCGACATCAAGGTATGCTTTTGGAGAGTTCTCGCTGTCTTTCATACTACACGCAAGTTAGACTTTTCATTTTGGCGTTGTAGGGCTATCGTAGGGACGAATTGTTGATCGTGGATTATGTCACATTACAAGAATGTTTGTCGTTCCCGACAAAATATGTTGGGCCCGATCTGGGAAATCTGCTGCGATAGCTAATCGGGCCAATATTGGGGCTAAAATCATGTACTCTGATATAGGCATTAGGTAACGGAACACAAGTTGTGTACATCTTTAGTTTCTCTCATCAAAATAGCTGTAGCCCAACCACCCCTATACTGTGTAATCTGTTGAGATTTACTTGTTAAATTCTGGAGAGCGGTATATTACATGCAGGCATGCAGTTGTTTCCTCTGTCCTCATTAATAGTTATTGTACTCTGAGATAAGTATATAACTTTCTGGGCTGCTTCGTTTGTGTTTTTCAAACGTTGATTTATAATCACCGTAACGTGGTTGCTAGCTTCCTGTTACCATGTCTGTGGCTTTTTTCATTACTGTATGCTAGCATTAAGGAAGCTGAATTCATTGTTTTATCCGTTTTACAGTAAATCACAACTAGGAGTGGAAAAACAGCTTTACGCAATCATATTTTGCCTCTCATTTGGAGAATCTTCGCTATCTGTCAAACTGCACACATCCACTTCAAAAAAAGCAGTACTAAAGAGACCGTTTGAAGCCAAGATAACTGACCTGCGATGTGGCTATTATGCACATTGCGATGACGATACTGAAACGATATATTGTGTATAACCTATAAAGTTTAACATTCAATTGATTTCACTTCAATAGAGATTAGTCTGGCAGACTGCTTTTAATATAGGGTATGAGAAGATTATTAAAATGGATGCTAGTTAATTTCTAGGATATTGAATTTTCTGCAATAAATTATTAGTAATATGCAACCGTCTTACACGGATGAGTCGTGACCACTGGCAACAAGACCGCCCTCTCGAAATGTGATGACGTGAAAGTCCAACTAGTCAAGTTTTAAGATCAGAAAGGGGAAGTCTGCCATCCAATAGCAACTGGTGCCTGAGAGGTAAGTTGCTTTACACAAAGACTAAACGCAGCTGACTTTCGAGTTGCATTCTTGTTTATTGGTATTGTTGCTTTAGCCACATTGTACTGAGCAGCAACGACATTGCATTCTCCCCTTTATAGTCACTAGACCTTTCTGTGGGGCGCATCACAAAAAAAGAAAAAGCAACACATGCAGTTAATTATTTACATGCTCACTGAACTGAAGTCTCACCAGATATGCATGCTGGTATTTGAACCAGATTTTGTTTTTGCATATATTTCTGCAAAACCTCCAAAATGTACAACTACATGGTCATTTGACCTTTTTCAGTGTTTTTGTCCAAGGTTGATAAGACTTGCTGCCCCTCCGTCACAGGTCCAACCATCTCCGCCTCTGTGACGTATGGTCGGGAGTTGACAAACACGGTGGTCCTTCTTTGTGTTTGCAGGGCGGATGCGTGGATTCGTCCAATCAGAGCCTGGCGCTGCTCCTGATGACCCTTGGCCAACAGGACGTGTCGAAGCTTTTGCTTGGACCACTCTCACAGTACACGTAAGCCATTCAAACAAACACATACAGTGAAGCCTTGAAGCAGGCACTTGGGTTAGTCATAAACACTTGGATGGATGCGGCAGACTTCCCATTTAGTTATTAAGCAACCATAAGACATACGGATAATCCAAAATTCTCATAATGGCCTCCACATGAATGAACAAAGGCGGTGTAATACTGTCTTTATCGGTGCGGTTTACACACATTATATACATTATTATATACGTTATTATATGCAACGTTGGAAACTTTCCATGAGAATTAATGGGAATTGAAGGTAATAAACCAGGAATTCCACTTCCAAGAAGACATTCCAATAGCTTCCTTCCCCTTACGGCCATTCTTCTAAACAGTCTACTCATAAATTCATAGTGACACCTACACACTGCATCATTTGCATAACTTTTGATAGTCAGTGTTAGTGCACTACTGTACAGTTAATGTTCATGTTCATTGTTTCATATTTTGTTAAAGTGGTTTGTTTGCAGCGGCAAGTGGGGACTGGTTAGCACCTCTGCCTCACAGTTCTGAGGACCCAGGTTAAAATCTGGCCTCGCCTGTGTGGAGTTTGCATGTTTTCCCCGTGCTTTCGTGGGTTTCCTCCGGTTTCCTCACACATCCCAAAAACATGCATTGTAGGTTAATTGAAAACTCTAAATTGTCGTAAGTGTGAATGTGAGTGCGAATGGTTGTTTGTTTGCATGTGCCCTGCGATTGGCTGGTGACCAGTTCAGGGTGTACCCGCCTCTCGCCCAGAGACAGCTGGGATGGGCTCCAGCACACCCACGACCGTAGTGAGAATAAGCGGTACGGAAAATGGATGGTTTGTTTGCTGTAGTCTCCTCCTCGAGCAGCTCCAACTACCGGAGTTAAATTCCTTTTGTATTTTAACATACTTGGCCAATAAAGAAGATTCTGAGGTACAAAATTGAAGGTGGGCTATTAATAGGGAACTTGTACTTGAGGAAAATGTAATTTAAGCATAATCCTGACAAAAACAGATATCATGCAATTACAGTGACCTTGATTTTTGAGTACCCAAATTTACATTTTTTTCAAGTTACAGGCCATCACTTGGTTGCTAGCCAAAATTTCGTATGCCGCCACATGGGCAAGAAGAGCTAACCATTTTCTCTGTCTGCTTATGACAAAACTTAATGTTTATATTTAAGCTTGAATATGATGCCTTTTCCATTAAATTCCCATAAAAACTTTACAGTTTAGAATATTTCAAAAAATTCCCCAGTTTAACCTCCCATGAAAATTTACTGGAAAAGTTTGTGAAATTATTTTAGCCCTTTGCAACCCTAATTATAATAAAAAATACCAGTGAATGTCTTATCGTTATATGTTTACAGTGTACGAGATGTTCCCTTTTCACTGCACTGTACCTGCTCTGATATTGGTGGGTTTCCACTGGTTCCGTTTCTAGTTCGTCGCTTGGGGATTCCAATGACATTTAAGGACATATGGCTAGAAATGGAAATAATAAATGCACATGCTATCGTTAGCCTACCTGTACTGTTGATGCAACAGTTTTTTTTACCCCTAAGTCACCACTTTGCTGTAGCGCTCCATGTTCTTGCCGCCCTCAGTCTCAAGAATAAATGAAAAGTGTTTTGACTGATACTTTCAGTGCAACATGGTTTTCGCGGTTTCCCTGGTATTATTCTGGAAGTGGAAAACCGAGTGGAGGTGATCCGTTACTGTGCAGTGGAAAAGCGGCTTAATGGTGGGAAAGGTTTCAGGACTGAACCATGAACTGTCCATTTTCAGTTATCATGGTACCGGTGCTGTGTTGCTCTCAAGTACAGTACTATGATAACTGAAGATTGGCAGTGCCATCGCTTATACACGCATCTTCAACCAGACGTCTGACCTAATTTTTCTTAGAGGAATATTAATAATGAAGTACATGTTTCTGTGTATTGTATTTCTGAACAATGGTTTGCCTTCTTGAACAACTGAAGTCAAATTACGGGTGTTGTGACTACTATAATAACTGTCGCTGCGCACAGCTTTACCACACCACACTGTTACGCCTGCACAGTAGACGTAACATTGGTAAAGCTGAAATTAAAATTAAGAGACAAAATTATGATTGAATATTTATTATAATGCTTCTGGTCATCGATCCATCCATTTTCTATGGAGCTCGTCGTCTTCATACCGATCGCACTTATCCCACCTGACTTTGGGCAAGACCCTGGACCCAGCACCAGCCAATCACAGGGCACAGGCAGTTTAGAGGGAGTGTCAAACACAAGGCCCGGGAGCAGGATTTGGCCTGCCACATCATTTGATGTGGTCCTCGAAAGTAAATCATGTGCATCGATTTCATGTTTCTTGCTAAAATGCCAAAATCACAATTTGTCTTCACTTTTAATATTGTTGAGATATTGCAAGCATTATTTCATTACTAATCTCCTTTTAAAATATTTTTTTTAAACTGGCTTCTGGTTTCAAAAGTAGTTATCCATCAATTTGTGGTGTATATGTAATAAAATGAGGTGAACATATGTTTCTAATAATAATGACCCTCCGAGTGAAAACCATAACTACGATGTGGCCCGCAAAATTTTTTTTTTAAAAAAAGGACAGCCCTGGTTCAGTCTTCAGTGCACTTGCATGTTTTTGGAATGTGGGAGAAAGCTGGAGTACCTGAAGAAAAGGCACTCAAGCACTGAAAGAACATGGAACAGGGGGCCTGAGATTCCTCTTGAATAAGCAGGAATACACTGACAATAAGTGGTCTCCCCGAAAGATGGGGTTTGCTCCTCCCCCTCATAAAAAGGGTGGGAACAAATCTGAAAATAGGTGAAGCCGCAAGTATGCGGCAGTCCACTATACATCGGCTTCCTCCCACATTCATGTTTGGTAAATTGAAGATTCTTAATTGGTATGAATGTGACTGGTTGTTTGTCTTTTAGTGCCCTGCGATTGATTGGCAACCAGTCCTAGGTGTACCCCACGTCTTGCCAATCTGCTGGGATAGGCTCCAGTTCATCTGCGACCCTAATGAGGATGAGCACTATAGAAAATGGATTCAAGTAATATTGAGGCCATATTTAACGAATGTGGTTTTGAATTAAATGGAAGTGGCCTTAAAGGTCCCATATTTTACCAAAACAACTTTCTAGTACTGAAATTTCTTGTGTATAATGCACATTTTCCCCCCAAAAAATTCAAAGAATAGTGTGCATTATACATGGGTATAGGAGAAAATGGGAAAAAACGTTCACATTTTATAATTGTATGCCGCCGTCTAGAGGTTATGAAAAAGCTGTACACGTTCATTACAATATGCCACTGACACATAGAGGTTATGAAAAAGGTGTAGCCTACACTTTCATTCCAATGTGACGAGTACATATGACTGCATATATGTACAGTTGTGCTCATTAGTTTACATACCCTGGCAGAATTTGTGAGTTTGTTTTTTTTGTTTTTAAATACGACTGACTGATTAATTTATTTATAGTTATCTTTTATTTAATGATACTCCTTTTCTGAAATGCTTGACAGTTTCATTTGAAACCCCTAGTGAGGATAAGCGGCTCAGAAAATGGATGGATGGATAAAATAAAATTAAATGTTTCGCCTGGCTCTTCATGTTTTCTTTAAAGAATTGTACCCATCTTACAAATTCTGCCTTGGTAATCAAACATGAGCACAACTGTGTTTTCTCATTTACTAAATAAAAGTAGGGCTGTGAATTTCAAAATAAGAGCAAGTAAATAAAAAAATGTTCAAATAGGTCTTCATAATTATTTGAAAAAACTAATACAGATAATACTTCACATTTTGGTCATATGGGTAGAAGCAAAATCATGCATTGTAAAAATGCGTTCTACATGGGTAGAAGGGTTTTCCGGAATTTTGAGGTCAACTTTGGGGGTGCGCATTATACACGAGAAATTATGGTATTTGGGATAATATATTCGTTCTATGGTGCCTCGATGAAATATGAATGAAAATCATCCACGCATTCCTGAGTTCCAGACATTTTTCTGCCGAGAGGCCTCAAATCAGGTTATTCAAATTTCTCGAGCTGATCTCCATCACTAGTGAAGATCTCTGTCTACCTCGCCGCTCCCGAGCCAGCAATGTCAACAACACGTGTGCTCACGCAAGTGGGTCTTCCACACGGAGGCAACCAATCAGAGGAAAGGGGGCAGTCTTAGCCATATATGGACAAAGCGGATACAAAAGTGGGTCAAACAGAAGTAGCTGTTTATGCTAAGTCCATGTTCGGAAACAAAACTGGGTCAAACAGAAGTCGCTGTTCATACTAAGTCTATGTTAGAGAGTCACTCTACAGAGGCCTAAATAGCCAAAATACAGGACTTATAAAATGTCCTCTTATCAGGAAATATGGCATTTTATTGTTTTGGGATGTCATACACGATGTCTTATTGGACTCCTTGTGTGCAACACATTTTATTTCCTAGCTAATTATTCTCTTTGTTCTCTCTCAACAGGATTGAGTTCCTCAGACATGTTAGAGATTTTTTCCAGATCATGTTCAAAATTGAAGTTCGCAAGCGTTTAGAGGATGAACGGAAGGGGGGAGATAAAGTCCTCATGACGTGCGTCGGAGCCGGTTACAGCAACTTGAACAAAACCCTTAAATAAAACAGTTTGTACATAAGTTTCTTTTCTGTTTTTAATATGACTGTCTCCAACAACAATAGACAAGAAAATACTGGTACCAGCTATCTGTTAATGAAATGTTAAACTCATTTAAATTCTCTTGGTTTGTAAGGCTCAATGACAAAATATTAGTAAATCCACATTCCTGTCAAGTCATTCTCAGTGCTGGACTATTCTGCTAGTGGAAAAGTCCCTTTTCATTTCCCAGTTGACCGCCATTTGTCATTGCAGGAATTTTGGGAGAGTTAGTCTTGGCCACACAGATGTTTTAGGGTGTCGCCGTAGCTGCCTGACACTTCAGACTGAGGGGGAAAAAAGTGAGGAAAGTTGAACTTTAGTCATCTTTTAAATATTTATCAAGGTTATGCTGTGTAATGTGTTTGTATATATACCTCTAGCTGACAGTAGAGTGAATATCCAAACAGCTTCTTGTACTCTGCTCTAATGTCCAGCAAGTCGATTTCGGAGCGACTCACCAGTATCCGGGTCAGTGTGGACTCTGTGGTCCCTAAACCCTAAAGACACATTTTAAAATATGAACTAAAGTTATCAAGAGATGGCACACATTTCAAAGCAAATATCTTGATTAATTGGTCTTTTGTAATGGTACATTTATCACCCACTGTAAGCATTTCAGCCAATGTAGCCCCCCCCTCCAAAAAAAGCAGCAGGCTTAACATTACTCTCTGTGCTATTGATGAGAATGTGATCGTCCGCTGTGGTGTAACTGAACATAAAGGCACCAAACAATGTTTTGGGCTCTCGTTAAATCGACGTGGCTCACCTTCATGCTCTCGAAAAGCCTCTCTGCAAGGTATGCGGGGACATTCTTCACACATTTGACTAGAGGGAACAAGATCAAATATACACATTAAGAGGACATCTATGATCTTATAAACTAAATGGACAAAGTGGAGCATCCTACACACCATATACTGGGTTTAAAAAAGTAATGAAATGAGGTGTATAATAAGGGAGGGAAAGACTGGGTACACCCTGGATTGGTCACCAGCCAATCGCAGGGCACATTAATGGACAGCCATGAACTTTGGGACCATTTTGCCCGAGACCTGCCATTCATCAGATAATTTGATTTAAAAAAAATTATAATCCAGCGCAATGTATAATAAAAATGTTCCACATAATAATGACTCATATAATGAATATTCTTATCCTTTTTTAAAAAAAAAATATACATTTAAATAAATAAATAAATTCATAAAATTCAAACTTAATTGTGAAAAAATTACATAAAATACAACCTTTTTAAAGGAAAAACTGGACCCCCACCCCTCCACTCGTGCTTAAGGAAGAATATGAAGTCCACAGTTCAACAAATGTGTTTGTTTGTCTGTCTTACCGACAGCCACCAGAAGCTCCTGCAGGATTCCGGACATTTCGCTCTCAATGCTTTCCTGCAGAGTCTTCTTGCTCATGTTCTTGTACTCCACCAGAGCTGCTCAAACGCCACACGCATGTTATGTTCTGTTGTTGACATTGTTTAACGTGAACTTTTTGACCTCTATAAACTTTTGATTGCACATATCCAACATTGCAACATTTTATGCATAACTTGCTGTTCTCTAACAAGGACCTGAATTACCCATTTTACAACATACGTTAAAGCCATGATCATTTCCAATACATTTTATTCCTTTCTGTAACTCTTCCAATCGCTCGATCTGTGATGCAAACATGACACTGTGACACTCTTAAGCTTAGTGGCCACTCCTATGAGAGCATCTTGTTCGAAGGCTAGCGATGTTGAAGTAATGTTAATTACTCATTACGTGTCATCTTTTAGTCTCATGATGTCAAAATGTGAACACCATGAGTAAGAGGACTGCTTAAATACCAACTAATTAAAACAGGAAATTTATTGATGGATTACTCCATCAAACACCTATTGTGAATTTTGCCATTCAGCACCTTGTTAGAGAACAGCAAGTTGTGCATAAAGTTCTGAAACTTAAAGCAGTTGGACAAGGAATTCAAAGCTTTAGAGAAGGTCAAATAAAGTTAATCTATAAGAGTTGTAGTGCATTTTCCATTCATCCTTAAGTTTTACTTGAAAACTGATCATCCTTAACTTTTTGTCAGTAGTGCATTATGTGCCTTGGCTCAAAGATTGGTTAATGTAACCCATTTGATAGGCAAAGTATGACCCGCGGGCCACATACAGTCAGCTCTATTCTTTAACCTTGCCCATTAAAATAGACATTACTAAAGAGTAGGGTCCTATTTGTTGAAACTGATTTAGATTTGTTATCTAGAAATTGGTTAATTGAAATAGAATTAATTTTACAACCCCAATTAAGTTGGGACATTGTGTTAAACAGAATAAAAACAGACTACAATGATTTGCAAATCATGTTCAACCTATATTTAATTGAATACACTACAAAGACAAGATATTTAATGTTCAAACTGATAAACTTTGTTTTTAGCAAATCATTAACTTAGAATTTTATGGCTGCGACACATTCCAAAAAAGCTGGTACAGGTGGCAAAAAAGACTGAAAAAGTTGAGGAATGCTCATCAAACACCTGTTTGCAACAGCCCACAGGTGAACAGGGTAATTGGGAACAGGTGGGTGCCATGATTGGGTTTAAAAGGAGCTTCCCTGAATTGCTCAGTCATTCACAAGCAAAGATGGGGCGAGGTTCACCTCTTTGTGAACAAGTGCCTGAGAAAATAGTCAAACAGTACAAGTACAATGTTCCTCATTATACAATTGCAAGGAATTTAGGGATTTCATCATCTACGGTCCATAATATCATCAAAAGGTTCAGAGAATCTGGAGAAATCACTGCATGTAAACGGAAAGGCCGAAAACCAACTTTGAATGCCCGTGACCTTCGATCCCTCAGGTGGCACTGCATCAAAACCTGACATCAATGTGTAAAGGATATCACCACATGGGCTCTGGAACACTTCAGAAAACCAATGTCAGTAAATACAGTTTGGCATTACATCCGTAAGTGCAACTTGAAACTCTACTATGCAAAGCAAAAGCTATTTATCAACAATACCCAGAAACACCGCCGGCTTCGGCTTCTCTGGGCCCGAACTCATCTAAGATGGACTGATCCAAATTGGAAAAGGGTTCTGTGGTCTGACGAGTCCACATTTCAAATAGGTTTTGGAAATTGTGGACGTCATGTCCTCCGGGCCAAAGAGGAAAAGAACCATCAGGACTGTTGGACGCAAAGTTCAAAAGCCAGCATCTTTGATGGTATGGGGCGGTCCGTGTTAGTGCCAATGGCATGGGTAACTTCCACGTCTGTGAAGGCACCATTAATGCTGAAAGGTACATACAGGTTTTGGAGAAACATATGCTGCCATCCAATCAACGTCTTTTTCATGGACGCCCCTGCTTATTTCAGCAAGACAATGCCAAACCACATTCTGCATGTGTTACAACAGCGTGGCTTCGTAGTAAAAGAGTGCAGTCCAGACCCGTCTCCCATTGAAAATGTGTGGCGCATTATGAAGCGTAAAATACGACAACGGAGACCCCGGACTGTTACAGCTGAAGCTGTACATCAAGCAAGAATGGGAAAGAATTCCACCTGCAAAGCTTCAACAATTAGTGTCCTCAGTTCCCAAACGTTTATTGAATGTTGTTAAAAGAAAAGGTGATGTAACACAGTGGTAAACATGACCCTGTCCCAGCTTTTTTGTAACGTGTTGCAGCCATAAAATTCCAAGTTAATGATTATTTGCTAAAAACAATAAAGTTGATCAGTTTGGACATTAAATATATTGTCTTTGTAGTGTATTCAATTAAATATAGCTTGAACATGATTAGCAAATCATTGTATTCTGTTTTTATTTGTTTAACACAACGTCCCAACTTCATTGGAATTGGGGTTGCATTTTGTATTAACATACCTCATCAAATAACTGATTAGTTTAGTAATTTTTAATAAAATATTAAAATATTCTCATATACACATTTTAAAAAGTAATTATAATCAAAAGTAGAACAAATGCAAATACATTTTTTTATTATAAGAAACTTGTTTACATATTTATATGCACATTTTACACAAACAAATGCTCTGACCCTTTTGTCCTTTTTAAAAATAAAATGTTGCCCTTGGGCACAAAGGTTTGCCCACCCCTGAATTTTATCAGGAAGTGAAGGTAAATTACTCACTCTGTCTGAGCTGGGGAACACTCCTGTGGCACAAGATGTCGATGAACCTGCCCTCGTCGGTTCCCCACTTCTTCTCACCTGCCTCATATAAAGCCTGGGAGGGTATTCATGACAATTGGAACAAGTCATTAGTTTGTGTTTTAAAACAAACCATTCAAAAATCTATAGCCCCAAGAGTCATGTGAGTGACTGTTATGGATACACTGTACAGTACTTTGGCATCTGCTTTGGCTTTGGCTGCATCCACACTGGGGCTCTCGTCTCTCTTGCCCTGTGAGGATAAACCCAACAACACATTTAATATCATTATCACTATTCACACAGAATAAGATCTTAGTTCTAACTAAAGAATGATTCAGTCGACTCCAAGCTTACCTCCGCCAAGATAAGCAGTGCCTTGCCATAATCGCCAGACACCTCCGACTTGAGGTCGTGAACCAGCAGTTTTCCTGTGTCTATGACACACATGTTGCGTCATGAACTGCTATTACACAATTGCCAGGTGGTGGAATCCAAACCTCTGAGGTGTCGGACGTTTACCTGCCAGGTACGCGTCAGATATGGCTTTGATCTGCTTGTTGGATCTCGAGGCAAAGAGTTCGGTCAACATGCTCTCGGTGGTCCCTGCACCCTGGAAAGGACATGCAGTTTACAGGCGGTCCTTGGTTTAAAATGGAGTCGCATTCCCGAGTGGTGATTCAGATGTGACATTACTTTAAAGGGCACATACGGAAAATTTACTTCTGAATTGCTCATCTACAAATTGTTTGGTCTCTGAAATGGACTGTCCACACATCAAGCGTGAAGCTAAATCGTTTATCTTCTGAAAATGTGCCTGCGAGCGAGCCGTTCTGCACAATCAGCCCCCCTGTTACATAACAGTAATAACTAGTTACTAATTTGCATGAGTTTCTCCACCCATGACATGACCAGCAAGGCTGGGTGAAGATCCAGACCCACTTTCAAATACTTGACCACACTGTCTGAAAAGTAACGCTTTATTGCCATCTACAGGCAATTCTAAAACTTTGGGGGGGCCGAGGAGTGTCAATTGGTCATCGCAAAATTTTGCTATTCGCATTCGTATTCGATACTCCGTATCTACCGCAAATATAAGGGCTTTAACTACAATTTTTTTTTCTCTTCTATGCATTTTTTGGGCAGTGTGGATACCCTGTGGCAATGTGCGTCCTCTCACGGGTCGCCTAGTACTATGCCAGACATCTGGTTCGGCAAGGGCTACTCATGAATGCAACTGGATTATGTGTGTGCTGTGTTGATCATCCCAACTCCACCACACACAAGAGCAGTAAACAGACATTTGCTGATTTTGTTTTTCCTTGTCATGTGTGAGGTCTGTTACATTTAAAAAAAAAAAAAAAGGTTAAGATTGGTAGTTAAAAATCAATGTGTATACCTCACCTGAGACCCATTCACCTCACCTTGATGGCTTTGATTACTTCATGGCAGTCGTAGACAGCAGGAGGTTTTACTAAGGCCACCAACAAATCTTCAAAGTCTCCATGGGTGTCGCCTTCCAGGTCAGCTATTAACGCCTAATGCGGGAAAACGTTTTTGAGTTACCTCATGCTGCGCAATTTTGGTTGCACACTTACCCTTCCTGTGGCTTTCTCGTAGGCCTTTGCGATGAGTTGCCTCTGAGTGTTACTTCTTTGGGTCAGCACCTCAATGAGGGTCTTTTCTGTTGTACCTACAAGAGGAAGAAAGAAAAAAACTGATCCATCAATAAACACACCAAAGATGAAATATTTTCAAGATATGAAAGAGTGGCTATGCCCTTAATCTTACCAATGCCCTCTATTGCCGCCTTTAAAGCAGCCACATCCTCTTCCACTTTAAAATTGGCCTTGTCCTTCACAGTACCCCTTGTATTGGACTAATAAGAAGAATAAATACAAAACACCAGCCATTAACCAGGGTTGGGCCACATTTGGCACTTTAATCTGGACCACCGGCGCAATTAGCAAGAATATTTGTTGCATTGATGCATCTTTTCCCGCCTAAAAGATCAAATACAGAGCTTGTATTTTTAACACCTTAGCTTATACTACTGTACTGACATACCTGATGTTGTAAAACCAGTGAGTAAATTGAATTTATATTGCAATTCATTATGAAGTTGGAACTCTCAAAAATACAAGCAGCATGTTTCAAAACCAGTTTTAATACTTTTAAGTGGCTTTAAATGTTAGGGAATTGAACTTTTGTAGTACAAACAAACACAAATGAATTTGCGCTTACAGTTACGCTCAGTGTGGAAGGAGAATCCAACAGCAAATCCAAATCATCCTGCAGTGATAAAAAAAAAAGCATGATTCGAATATGTTCAATTCACTAATGTTGTCCAACAAACATTGCATGCAGAATTCCCCAAAGTACTCACCCAAACGGACATGTTTGTGCGAGTGGATTTCAAGTTTTGCACTGCTGTGGAAGAGCAGATCATGGAAGAGATCACATTTCAGATCAACTTTATCATCCTTGCGACCGGATCCACTTCCGCAAACTTCCCAAACCCAGTGAAATATATTTAAACCAAGATAGCGTCAACGTGTTAGTTCCAAAGGGGTAACGTTTTAAACGTGGTTAGACACTTAAAAATAAAAATAAAAACTAGAGGGGGATCAAATACGTTTTTTGGGCAACAGAAGAGAGCTTTTATCTTACCTAAATCAGATGACAGGCTTGATATCGGTGGTGAAAGTCCAGAATGTCACACACGCACTTTTCACGGATGTGGAAAAGGCAACGCCCATCGTGGCAGAGTTGAGTCATCTTTTTCTTTTCTTTTCTTTTGTGGCAACTCGCCAACATTTTTTTTTTACGAAGAGTAACGGTAATTAAGTTAGAAAATACAATGTAAAAATGTAATTAAAGTAAAAGAAACTAAATTGACGAGGAAATGCTCTACTTTGCATGAATTCCAATGTTTCCAATTGTTTACAACTATGGGTTCTATGCGTTGACACTTTTAGAACTGCAATAGTATATGAAATAGTTTAAAATTATAATTTAAATAAATGATATATTTCTGGATTTGCCACACGGAAGCCGGAAGACAGCTATTCTTCAAGTGGACGTGTTGGACCGTACAATGCACCTTGCGACACCTAGGGGTCAATAAGTCACACAACAGTCGTGTGGCATTTATAATGGATCCGTTTAAGCGAGTTTTTATGGATACTATATTTTTGTCTTCCAATTATGATGTCATTAAATGTAATTGCTCATGCACATGTGTATGACGTAATAAAAAGTTGCAAATTACTAGCTGGATGTTTACGGTTAATGACGGTTAACAAAACTTATGTCATAGGCGCGATGACGTCATCACGCCCGTGGTGACAACACTAAATGCGTTCCCAACCATATGATAGCAACTTTTTATAGTGCGTTCCATCCATCCATTTTCTGAGCCACTTCTCCTCACTAGAGTCGCGGGCGTGCTGGAGCCTATCCCAGCTGTCATCGGGCAGGAGGCGGGGTACACCCTGAACTGGTAGCCAGCCAATCGCAGGGCACATAGAAACAAACAACCATTCGCACTAACAGTCATGCCTACGGGCAATTTAGAGTCTCCAATTAATGCATGTTTTTTGGGATGTGGGAGGAAACCGGAGTGCCCGGAGAAAACCCACGCAGTCACGGGGAGAACATGCAAACTCCACACATGCGGGACAAGGGATTGAACCCGGGTCCTCAGAATTGTGAGGCTGACGCTCTAACCAGTTGGCCGCCTATAGTGCGTTATAAGTTAATATTTAATTGTATTTGTTATGTGAGTGACTTATATTATTAGGAACATAATAATACATAAAATACATTTAAAACGACGTCGGATCGTTTATGGATTATTTACAAAGAAGTAGGAAGAGTTTGAGGACGACAATTATAATTGAAAAGTGAACGTTTTCGTCTTGTACTGCACAATGGAAATTGCAGCATCGAGAGGTCAATGTGTAGCAATGCAGCCGCGCAGCAGTTATACGAATGTAATGGCTCCCTAAATTTGGATGATTTGTTGAGGCATACGGATCAATGCCAAACATTAATTTTCCTCATTAAATTTAGGTGCTAATCCATGTTCATGACGTAACTGTACTTCGTTACTGTACTACTTAGATTTGTAAGTTATCTAATTCATTGACTGAAGTACTTATTTACTTTTTACTTTTACTCCACAGATATCTGTGTTTGTCTTTGTCAACAAAGGCTCGTTACTTTTTTCAACCTCCACAGATGACTACATGACGTTAAAAAAGACTTAACCAGTGAAAAGTCAAGTCAAACGTGGAGTTTAAGGCAGGAAAAACAGGTACAATAGCGACATGGAGGAACGTGAACCAGAAACAGATTCAGAGAGGAAAGATATTCCCCATCAATGGCCTTAGAGAAAAGTATTCTTTTAAGTATTCGTAAGAGAATTGTTGGAAATTGTTGGCTTGTAATTTTTCAGTTGTTACAATTAGCACATTCAGCAATTTATTTATTATTATTTTTTTTTGGGTAATCAGTTCACAACATGAGAAAAGCTATGGGAACATGTTTTAATGGCATAAAAGCCTGAGCCAATGCTAGCTTTTTTCTTCTCAGTATGAGCACTATGTTACTTTTATTTATTTATTTTCATCATGATTTTTACAGCAATAAGTTGCTAAGAACAACAACAAAAAGACTTCTAGGTCAGGGAGCACGGGGAAATCTTCCACACACAAAGATTTCCACTTCTCCAGCACCTGTGGAAGCTGTTGACAGTAATTTGGCGAAGGGGATAGTTGCTAACCTGTGGAGGTGGGTTGAGGGAGTTTGGGTTCCAAAGGAGGCAAACTCAAGAAACATTGGCCACTTCTGAATAATTTCACTGCTGAGTGTGGAAGGGAAGGTGTTTTTGCAGCATCGTCTCTTGGAGGTTGAAAGAGATTTTCTTCAAGACCCCTCGGTCCAGAAGGGTGAGATACCAGGTGCACCCGGCTCCCTGGGCCACACAGGTGTAGTCACGTCACACCACCGTCATTCAGAAGTCCTTGCAAGAGCTTGGTACTTGGCTCACCAAGCAGGTCAGGTCTACCTGGTAGATTTAAATGCCTAGATTCTTATGGCCTCTGCTATTCTATGCAGGCCTAGTAACAACAGTCATGTCCCACTTAAGGAAAACAAGCGGCTATCTGCCCAAGTGGCTGGGGTTGCCTTACCAACGCAGAACTGTATGGAACTAGCAACACCTTGCAGCCACCATTCAGTGGTCTCAAGGAAGAGTTCATGGTGACTCACACCCTCCAGTGTAGAGACTTCGGGGATGCTCAAGTGTCAGCAGCTGGCATCATGGTTCGAAAAGGAAGTAAATAGCATAGAAGGCTGTGCAGGTGGTGGCGGAGTCGCGCCAGAGACGAAAGGCAAGGTGGCCACCATGTTAACCAGCAAAGCTTCCAAACAACCCAGGTCAGTAAAGTCCAGCGAAAGGAGAGACACCATCTTCTCCAAGAAGAAGTGCAAGTGGGGCTGTAGGAGGAGTGAGTGGGTAGGGCAGTAAGGACCCGACAGATGCGGGCATGGACAAGGTGGGAGGGTACACTGCAGCACAGGATCACCTGGTCTAACATCTTGCAAACTGATTTCTGCTGAGTCCGGTTCCTGGTGCAGGCAGTCCACGACGCCTTGCCTTGACCTGTTAACCTCCACATCTAAGGAAAGAACGAAACACCCTCCTGCCTGATCTGCTCTGAAATAAGCTCATTACATCTCCTCAGCGCTGCGCAAGGACTCTGGTGACACGATTTACAACTCTTGCAACGGATTTGCAACCCAGCGCATTGCTGAAATGTTTTACGAATAACTATACAGCAATTTCAATTTCACATGTAACTGTGGATCTGTCACCAAATGCAAACAAGCGTTCACAAGATTATGCTACAAAGCAATATCAGTTTGAGCCCACACTGCATGTCCAGAATAGTTGCTAGCTGAATTTAAAATTATTTTTGGGAACTTGATCCCCAACACACACACACACACACACACACACACAAAGGAACTTTTGTCTGTCAGAACCCACATGAAGATTTTAAGTCACATCTGTGAACGTACTACTCTCAGCATTCACTTTCGCAGACTTCTAACTTTCTTTTAAAAATATGAACCTGGAGGGCCCAAAACAAACTAGGATGTACCATGTCAGTCATGACAGGGGTCAACGATAAACTTTTGAGCAACGTACGTGACGAGTAAAAACAACAACAACAACAAATTAAACGAATTTTGGTGGATCTATTGCTCAGTTGTCTGTTTCATTCGTGTGGAAAATAAAAATACGGCATTGTTATGGGTATTTCGTGTCAACTTTGAGTGTATAAAAACGAGCCGACCCCTTCGAGTAGAGAAGTCCACTGAGCAGCGAATGGACGAGCCAAACATTCGCAGCGAGGAGGCAGAGATTAGCGACCGAGAGCTAAAGGCGGCGTGACAGGCAGTTCAGTTTGTCGGACCTTTATTCTCTCCGGAAAACGATGTGACAATGCTAGCCGAGAGGACGAGCTCGGCGGCGAAAGGCAGGCGCACACAACGGCCAACTTCGGTTGTTTGACAAGCGGGGTAGAGAGCGGCGCACGCCATGGCAACTCAGCCGAGGTAGGGGCACTCGGAGGAGGCTAGCCTGCTAGCAGGGGAGGGGGCTGGTTTTCTCTCTCTCTCTCTCTCTCTCTCTCTCTCTCCTGTCTTTCTCTCTCTCTCTCTCTCTCTCTCTCTCTGTCTCTGTCTCTGTCTCGCTCGTCAACGAGCTCGTTCCTCGGGGCCCGCTGTCAGTGTCAAGACAAGCTGTTCGCGTTGGGCTTATGTCTAATAAACTTTTTTCTTTTAAATTTTTTTTTTTTTTTTTTTAAAGAAATCTATTCCCTCTCGTGTTAATTCAAAATCAACTCGGGGAGGTGGAATGACGTTTTGCTTTTTACCAGCTGGCACGCTCAAGATTGTTGACGCTATTTTAAGAAATACGTTTACTTTTTTGACGATTTGACGTAATGTCTCAGTCGTTATTTTTGTACGTTGGAAAACCTTAATAAAAAAATTAATCCACTTGAAGTATTATGAACTTTTTCTGACGCCTGACAAAGTTTGCGTCGGAAGTGTGTTTAAATTACCCTCAAAGACACGTGCGGCCCTCAACGGTTTTTCTTATTTAATTGAAACTCCTAAAACTATTGACACAGTGTTAAGTTTCCATAAACACGACCAGCGCTCCCCTTATGAGGTACTTGGTACAGTCTGTCGTGTGATGCAATGAAATCGAAGCTGAGCACACTGTTCAGTTCATATTTCTGCTGTGGAATGATGATGAAAATGGTTTATTCTGTGGGATATTTTTATTTAGTATATATACTATATATATAATATGTCTATTGGGAACCATTGATCTTTGCTCATTAGTTGGGCAAATTGACCATTGTAACTTTTGAGGATACGGTAGGTATGTTACTAACATTTTCAAACCCCCAATATATCAAGATAGATGATATAATTTAATAAAACAAGCCCTAGTTTGTAAGAATCTGATAAGGATTAAGGATTTTATCCCACTTTTTATTTTGCAAATCGGCCCATATTTACTTGACAACAAATCAATAGGAAATGTGTGACCGAACCCTTTACTCTTTGGTAGAAAAATGCCCGGATGTTTCTTATTAGTTGAAATGAAAATGTGATGTTTAAACTGGCCATTTTCAGATTTTTCAATGGCAGCGCCTGCTCGAGCCATCAAATTTTCCGGGAAAAACCGAGAGCAAGCACCATCGTCAGAATTACTTCAGACTTCACAGAAAACAATAATAGTTCATCACATTAGTTTGTTTGAAAGTTTTGAATTGTGTCCGAATCCTATGAACGTGTGATTATTTTTTGTTGTTGTTTTGTTTTTTGTTTTGTTTTTGTTTTTTTGTCTTTTGTTCTGTTTTTGTTGACACCGGAATTGAGGAACATTTTCGTCTTCGTCAGAACCACAGAAAATCTCATCTGAATTGAGCATTTAAAAAACATGGTGGTAAACTGATTTCCCAACGTCGTCATTTTAAAAGAACAAGGATTATTAAACAAAGAGAAATTGTAATTTTGGTGGACCTCCGCTAAATCTAAGTGCCGGAAATTCGACACAGCGAAATGGAAAGAAAATCAAAGCCGTTTTTCTGGATTTAATAACCTACATACAGAGCCCCAGACATGACATAGGACAGTTTTTGTTTTTTTGTTTGTTTTTGTTTTAAATTGTGGGCACAATATAGATATAACGTGTGCACAAAATACGATTTTGTGGCCTTGAATTGGGTATAATGGCTGCACAAAATACAACTTCATAATATTGGTATCGGTCCTGGACAGTTGTGTAAGCAAAGTGAGCACAACACCTGTATTCTCTAAAAAGTAAGACTGTGTTCTCAAAAAAATGCACCTTTTGCTCTAAAAATGTCTTTATTCCTGTAATGATGCACCTTTCATTCTAAAGAAAAGAAAAATAGCAAAGGTAGGAGGAGTTGGTTTATTATGTTTGTTTTATGGACTGCCGGTCCCAATTTATAGGTATGTACTTTTAAAAAATTACTCCACATCAATTATTGCAAATTATTTAGCTGGGCCCCCAAGTTATAGCTTGTGGACCCCGGGGGTCCCAGGGCCCAGTTTGAGAACCACTGCTCTAAAGAGTACATATTTATGACTTCACTTTCACTGGATATATGGAATAGCCAAAACCCCATTCCCCCGTGCATCTATCCAACAGAGCTAGCCGGGGGAAGATGGATAATTGAGCCGAGTCTTTAAACTCTGCAGATTCCCTGAGGCTCAGATGCTTTGGCCAGAAGCAGTACGCTATCCCTCTTACACTGTCAAGCATACAGCCATGGGCCTCTTAAATGCTACAATCTTTACTGTAGGTTCTTATGTTTAAACACTCTTTCGCCAGTGTCAGTATTGCCCATCCTCTCACACCATTTCCATCCTGATTGGAAACAGATGAAAGACGGCGCGGCCACCCGCCTTTTGCTGATGATGATTTTGTTCTTTGCGAGTAAACAGTGACCACTTAATGGGAGATCACAGGCTTGGTGTGACATACAATGGACCCCAGTTAATTGTTTTTTATATTTCCCAGACCCAGCTGGCATCCGCAATAGGTGAAAATAAAAATAGAACTTTATATTTCTTAATTAATTATTACAATTTAAATATATTTCGATAGAAATAGACAATTTTTTTAAATTTACACTCCCACATGCTTTAAACACATTTAAACTCCCCAGTAAGCTGCAGATATATATATATATATTTTTTTTTATTTTTTTTTGCAAAGGACAAAGAATATATACCTGTGAGTCGTTATGTTTTCTGTGTTGCTGCACGATTTGTGGTCAAAGTTTTGTTGCTTAAAAGGTTATAACGCCGTGATATTGATGCTAGTTTCGTTGGCGCGTGACGTTTCGCATTGTGTGTGAGAATTTAGACAGCTGACTTCTGGTATGCTAGCACTTTGCTTCTATGCACTCAAATTTGTCTGTAACTCAAGACTAAAAATCGGCAGAGGGACTGCTCGTATCGCAAAAACTCATAAGTTGGGTAAATCGTAAGTTGAGGTACCACCGTATTGTTTAGTCCTGCTCGGACATTCTCCAAACAAGTAGCAAAACTTGCTTGGTTTAAGCTGTTTATTTTTAAACATTGTATATTTAAACGTTAAAATGTTCAAACCATATCATTTTGTCTAATTAAAGTCCGCTAGCTTAATGCTGACATGTAATGCTAACATGCAATGCCAAATGCCATAGATGGGGTAACTGAAATTAGCATGGATTTCGAGTTGCGATAATTATGAACCTTCAAACAACTGCTACCTTAATACACCCGGCGCAACAACAATACTTGCAAGCATATATTCTCTCTGCTCTGTGTGAAGATTATTCTGAAGGTTTATTGGGGACCTTCTCTACCTCTTCTTCTTGCTTTTAATTATTAAATCTCTTCCAGTATACCTCAATGTTGCCCGACATATTGCGGCACAACGTGGCACTACACTGAAGGCGTGGAACTCTAAATCTGTCTTTATACTGTAAAAACCCATAAAAAATGATTGCTTAAAAATCGACGATATACTGTATTGAGGATGTGAACGATGAGTTGCGGTATAAGAGGAGGAAGACAGTACTATGGTTGCGGATCATGTTGTTTTCAAGTAATTAAGGGTCCCAGGTTTTTTTTCTACTATTTTATGCAGAACATAGGTCAAAATGAGTCTGTGACCTTAAGTTTGACCTGCGGTTTGTGGATTGAATGCAATAGACTTTGAAAACCAAATCGCTTGCAAACGACAGGATTTGAAATCGCCAAAGTTGTGACATAGGTTCGCCAATTAATATTCAAGCACCTGTCCAGCTCACTCCATCATTCTCTTGGCTTTCTTCCAAAACTGTGCAGCCGTTGCCATGGAATTAAGCCCTTTGGGGTTGAATATCAACAACACTCCACTCGAGGAAGGGAATCCCCTGCCCCAAAATGTGGACATGTGTTCATGTCTCCCAAGAATATCATTCATGAAACCTGCAGTTGTTATAATTAACGGCAGTAAACAACATCTGTACAAGTGTTGGTTCCCATCCTCGCCTCCCGCTAGACGCCAGCCCTTAGGTGGGTTGGTCTAGAACAAGATACCAGACATCAGCAGTCCTGAGACTGTCTCCTTCTCAAACACACATTTTTATTCTCTTGAATGTAAATCTGTGTCTTGACTGTATTTGTGCTCTAATGTCCGTCTCACGCAATGCTCCACAGCATATATGATGAAGAAAGGAATCGTCTCCGCCTCCAAGCCTGGGAACAGAGGAACCAAGAAACCAGTCAAGCCAAAGAACTTGGTGCTGGGAATGTGCCGCTTTTCGGGCAGCCATATAAAGTATGTGCTACATTTACTTTTCAATGTTTTTCGGACATTGTTACAGTTGTTATGGTCTAAAAGAGTACATCTTTTCATCGTTTACTAATGATGGTCTTTTAAAAGGTAATTATGTTGAGGCACCTGTAAAAGTGATATTCGTTGTCTGAATAAACCCAGATCAATGAAGACTCTGGCCACATAGCATGTTGAATCCTTAAAAAAATCAATGACTTCCCTCGGTTGTTTTTGTTGTTTGTTTTTGGGGATATTGGATGAAGATAACAACATCTATGACTGGCCTGACATGCAGGGTTTTTGTTCGATGGTGCCGAGCAAAGCCCTTGCAATGCTTAACTTTTTCCGAAATTCACAGATGATAGTGTATACTTACCGTATGTTTGCAGTTATTGTTCATCGTTTGCACCCCCACTACATCAAGTTTCGATCAGGTTTTCAGAGGATACTTTCTGTAATGCCCTGGCATGTGGCAAAGGAGAGCCACAGTTGCTAATGTACTTTTCAGCCATTTATTGAATGCCGGGAGAACAGTTAAAACGCACATGCATGCAGGAACTGCTTTCCGCCACAGCTTATGCCCAGACTCTTGCACAAAGACTTACCGGTTACCTGCCACCCTATCAACACATACATGTTTAAGACAGACAAGTGTGTTTAAATTTTTAAGTTTAAAGTGTGTGGGAGGGATAAAACTATCACTCTATATTAGCGATTTTCACCTATGGCATGTGTCTGAAACGTATTCCCCATGATAAACGGGTGTTCACTGTACTACCAGTCGTCTTTGGAGATTCTACAACACCTTAGTCTCTTAGTTGAGAAATGTGAAATGAGTTGGTCACTAAGAGCCCCCTTCCCATGGGCTCACCACCTGTGGGAGGGCCCATTGGGGTCGGGTGCAGTGTGAGCTGGGCGGTGGCCCAAGGCAGGGACCTTGGCAATCCGATCCCCGGCGACAGAAGCTGGCTCTAGGGAATGTGGAATGTCACCTCTCTGGCCGGGAAGGAGCCCAAGCTGGTGTGTGAGGTCGATAAGTTCCGACTAGATATAGTCGGAGTCTCCTCCACACACAGCTTGGGCTCTGGTACCAGTCCTCTCGAGAGGGGTTGGACTCTCTTCCACTCTGGAGTTGCCCACGGTGAGAGGCGCTGAGCAGGTGTGGGTATACTTAATGCTCCCCGGCTTGGCGCCTGTATGTTGGGGTTCACCCCGGTGAATGAGAGGGTAGCCTCCCTCTACCTTCGGGTGGGGGGACGGGTCCTGACTGTTGTTTGTGCCTATGCACCAAACAGCAGTTCAGAGTACCCACCCTTTTTGGAGTCCTTGGAGGGGGTGCTGGAGAGCGCTCCCGCTGGGGACTCCATCGTTCTGCTGGGGGGACTTCAATGCTCATGTGGGCAGTGACAGTGAGACCTGGAAGGGCGTGATTGGGAGGAACGGCCCCCCCGATCAGAACCTGAGCGGTGTTCTGTTATTGGACTTCTGTGCTCATCACGAATTGTCCATAACGAACACCATGTTCAAGCATAAGGGTGTCCACACGTGCACTTGGCACCAGGAAACCCTAGGTCGCAGTTTGATGATCGACTTTGTGGTTGTGTCATCGGACTTGCGGCCACATGTCTTGGACACAGAGCTGTCAACTGATCACCACCTGGTGGTGAGTTGGCTCCGATGGTGGAGGAAGATGCCGGTCCGACGTGGCAGGCCCAAACGTATTGTGAGGGTCTGCTGGGAACGTCTGGCAGAATCCCCTGTCAGAAGGAGTTTCAACTCCCACCTCCGACAGAACTTTGCTCATGTTCCGGGGGAGGCGGGGGACATCAAGTCCAAATGGACCATGTTCCGCGCCTCCATTGCTGAGGCGGCTGACCGGAGCTGTGGCCGTAAGGTGGTCGGTGCCTGTCGTGGCGGCAATCCCCGAACCTGTTGACTTCCGGACGGCTTCGAGGAAATTCTGGTCCACCATCCGGCGTCTCAGGAGAGGAAAGCAGTGCACCACCAACACCGTGTATAGTGGGCATGGGGCGCTGCTGACCTCGACTCGGGACGTTGTGAGTCGGTGGGGAGAATACTTCGAAGACCTCCTCAATTCCACCGACACGCCTTCCCATGAGGAAGCAGAGTGTGGGTTCTCTGAGGCGGGCTCTCCTATCTCTGGGTTTGAGTTCACCGAGGTGGTTAAAAAGCTCCTCTGTGCCAAGGCCCCGGGGTGGATGAGATTCGCCCGGAGTTCCTAAAGGCTCTGGATGTTGTGGGGCTGTCCTAGTTGACACGCCTCTGCAACATCGTGTGGACATCGGGGACAGTGCCTCTGGATTGGCAGACTGGGGTGGTGGTCCCCCTTTTTAAGAAGGGGGACCGGAGGGTGTGTTCAAACTACAGGGGGATCACACTCCTCAGCCTCCCTGGTAAGGTCGATTCAGGGGTGCTGGAGAGGAGGGTCCGTCGGGAATTCGAATCTCAGATTCAGGAGGAGCAGTGTGGTTTTCGTCCTGGCCGTGGAACATTGGACCAGCTCTACACCCTCGGCAGGGTCCTCGAGGGTGCATGGGAGGTCGCCCAACCAGTCTACATGTGTTTTGTGGACTTGGAGAAGGCGTTCGACCGTGTCCCTCGGGGAGTCCTGTGGAGGGTGCTTCGGGGGTATGGGGTACCGAACCCCCTGATACGGGCTGTTCGGTCCCTGTACGACCGGAGTGAGAGTTTGGTCCGCATATCCGGGAGTAAGTCGGACTCGTGAGGGTTGGAGTCCGCCAAGGCTGCCCTTTGTCACCGATTCTGTTCATAACTTTTATGGACAGAATTTCAAGGCGCAGCCGAGGCGTAGAGGGGGTCCGGTTTGGTGGCCTCAGTATTGCATCTCTGCTTTTTGCAGATGATGTGGTTCTGTTGGCTTCATCAAGCCGTGATCTCCAACTCTCACTGGAGCAGTTCGCAGCCGAGTGTGAAGCGGCTGGGATGAGAATCAGCACCTCCAAATCTGAGACCATGGTCCTCAGTCGGAAAAGGGTGGCGTGGCCTCTCCAGGTCGGGGATGAGATCCTGCCCCAAGTGGAGGAGTTCAAGTATCTTGGGGTCTTGTTCACGAGTGAGGGAAGAATGGAACGGGAGATCGACAGGCGGATCGGTGCAGTGTCTGCAGTGATGCGGACTTTGTATCGGTCCGTTGTGGCAAAGAAGGAGCTAAGACAAAAGACGAAGCTCTCAATTTACCGGTTGATCTACGTTCCTGCCCTCACCTATGGTCACGAGCTGTGGGTCGTGACTGAAAGAACAAGATCCCGGATACAAGCGGCCGAAATGAGTTACCTCTGCAGGGTGTCCGGGCTCTCCCTTAGAGATAGGGTGAGAAGCTCGGTCATCCGGGAGGATCTCAGAGTAGAGTAGCTGCTCCTCCACATCGAGAGGAGCCAGATGAGGTGGCTGGGGCATCTGATGCGGATGCCTCCCGAACGCCTCCCTGGTGAGGTGTTCCGAGCGTGTCCCACCGGGAGGAGACCCCGGGGACGACCCAGGACACGCTGGGGAGACTACGTCCTTCGGTTGGTCTGGGAACGCCTCGGGATACCCCCGGATGAGCTGGATAAAGTGGCTGGGGAGAGGGAAGTCTGGCCGTCCCTGCTAAAGCTACTTCCCCCACAACCCGTCCTTGGATAAGCGGTAGAAAATGGATGGATGGACTAAGAGTAAGAAGGCTAATCCACACTGCCAAAATGCAGACTCGCCAATCGCAGCACATTACAAAGTGACCTAAAATGAAATGTTTTCCCTGTCTTTTTAGACAAACAAAGGCGATGAGCTTTCCAACAGGATCCAGAGAATGCTGGGCAGCTATGAAGATGTGAACAATCCAACAGAGCCTTCAGCAGTTCCTGCAGACTTCACACAGTCTGATCGAGGGCAGCCAAACTCTGATAGGCCCGGCAAACCTCTCGTCCAAAACCTGGCCCATCACATATCCTGCCAAAACCTCCCAAGTAGTAGTTACCCCTTTCAGATGATGAGAGACATCCCCCCTTCATCCCCAAACAGCCATGGAAGCTCACTCAGTATGCCAAAGGCTTCACTGGATCATCAGAAGAAGGTTGAAACTTTGTCAGATCTCAGGGAGGATGCTAGCAGTTCTCAGGAAAGGTCTGCTCAGTGTCTGGATGTCAAGCAGATACCTTTCCTACATTCCAGTGCGCCCAAAAGTGCTAAAGACACCTCCGATTCACATCAGGAGTCCATAGAACCCTCCTCCACTGCCACAACGGTGGACTTTTCTGTGTTTAACCTCAGGCAGTCTCCAGCGGACGCTTCTCTGCATCAGGCCGGCAAAAGCAGCAACTCCCTCCTCTCGCAGAATTTCCCACCTCTCTCCTCGTCCAAGCCGCCCAGTGTTGTCATGATGCAGAAGCCCACGGCGTATGTGAGGCCTATGGACGGTCAGGACCAGCTATTCACCGGCTCGCCGGAGTTGAAACCTTCGCCCGAGCCACATGTACCTCTGCAGGAGATCCACAAGGCCCACCATGCAAAGGCAATAATGTTTCCTCAGTATCTGGAGGTGAGAAGTACAATACCAGGGGGCCCTTGGTTTACGGCAGTACCGCCATACAATGTTTCACAGTTACTAACGGTACACTTAGGACTAGTTTGCTGTTACTGTTTTTCGTCAAGTTTGCTATATTTATGGTATAGAAGTGGTTTTCATACAGATATTTGTTGTATTTATGACTTTACTGCTTTGTTAGTGATAGACTGCTGCACATTCCGGTTTGCATCCAACTTCTGGTTACTTCCCCAACCTCAGAACAGAACTCTGTCGTAAACTGAGGACCCCCTGTACCTTGGAGGATGATTTTATCTTTTAGTTCAATGGTGGCCATAGTAACCATACCATTAAGCTGTTAAGAATGTCAACTGTGGAACTGATTAATCATGTCTTGAAGCAGGGATTCTCAAATCTTTTGGGTCCAAGGACACCTTATTGGGGACAAAGATTTACCAGTACCATAATTCATAATCAGAATAAAAAATATTTTTTAAAAATGTTTTTAAAAAAGATGGGAGAATCTTCTTCTGAAATGTTCTCAACTCCTGTTTTCACACCAGTGTTGTATTGAGCAAAACAATGTTGCTAGAAGGAGTTGCGCCATTGCGAAGATTGTGCTGAACTTCCCATATCATGTCTTCTTTCGATGGCAAACTATTTGAGAGAGGGCGGAACGGTGGTTCGCACGTCTGCCTCACAGTTCTGAGGACACTGCGGCTTCCCCTGTGTGGCGTTTGCATGTTCTCCCCGTGCCTGCGTGGGTTTTCTTCGGGTACTCCGGTTTACTCCCACATCCCAAAGAAGTGCATAGTAGGTTAATTGAAGACTCTAAATTGCCCATAAGTGTGAATGTGAGTGCGAATAGTTGTTTGTTTATATGTGCCCTGTGATTGGCTGGCAACCACTTCAGGGTGTACCCCGCCTCTCGCCCAAAGTCAACTGGGATAGGCTCCAGCAAGCCCGCGACCCCAGTCAGGATAAGCGGTACGGAAAATGGATGGATGACTATTTGAGAGAATAGCTGTTTGCAGCAAAGTAGTGCAATTGTCACACGACTGACAACATTCCCAGAAATAAAAAAAACAAAGGATTAACTGCTTTGACATGGTGTGTTTTACTCAGATGTGCACACAGTTCCCTGTGTTCAGGCTTATGTGCTGGGGAACAACAATTGAGATAAATGCAACATATCCTAAAGGCGGCGCAGGCACCACACACAGAGAGAGGCCTTTACAACAATGAGGAATGCAGCGTGTTGACTCACTCAACACAGTTTATCTTAGCACTATGAGGCCTGTTGCGTCACACATTGTGGTTTTGCATCCTCATGAATTGGAGTGGTGTAGTTTGGCCTGGAGCGTGTGGTAAAGATGTTTTACATTTTAACCCTTAATAGGTCTTTCAAATGTCACCTTTCCCGAAACTGCTGACAAAATATTAGGTATTCATACTTTTCACCATTAAAGTGAGTATTTTAAAACTACTTCAGCCTGAAATGTACATAGCAAATATTTTAAAAAACAAAAACATTTTTAAACCTTTTATTGTTCAATTAGTTTACAACGCAGTGTGGCCTTTTAAGAGAGACTAATTTTCATACACCATTATCACAGACGTCACTCTAATCATTTCAGTAGCAAGGCACCTTCGCAGAAAACATTTTGCGGCATGCTTTGAATGGGAAAAATTAGCAGCATCTGATGGTTAAAATAAAAGCTGAAAGCCACTAGGTATCATACTGGGCAAGTTGGAGATGCACATCTTGACTCATGTTGACATTTCAAGTAACATGAACACACAAACGTTCAAAATAATTATTTTTTTGTCTTTATGTTCAAGTCACACATTTTCTAAATATGGTTTTACTCATATTTTGTAGACAAACGCAAATGAAGCAGTGTGTGTGGAAGACATCTTGAAGGTATGATCACCCCCCCCCCCCCCCCCCCCCCCATTGTTTGCTAAAGACTCATCAATATACATAGAATTTTTTTTTTTTATTCTGTGTTCCTCTGTAGGAGATGACTCACTCCTGGCCCCCCCTCTTGTCAGCCATGCACATCCTTAACTCTGACTCATCCCCAACCAAGGTATCACTGATGACCTGTGACACTTTTGTGATGTTACCCATGCCAACTTGACATTTTGTACAACTTTACAGGCGTATTTAACCCTCCCTGAAATTCCAAATTGTATGACCTTAGTCTTTTGACTTTTCCACTGTATTGTTTGTCATGTGCATTTATGAGCCACTTTAACAAGCTTGTGTTGCATTTGTTGTGTGTGTGTGTGTGTGCGCGCGTCTCCTCACAGGAAGCAGAGCAAGTACCTTCATGTCCAGGAGGACAAAGTGAGTCAATAAAGCACCCTTGGTACACTAGAAAGCAGTAGAATAACAAAGTTCATATTTCAGTGCATTGTGGAGTGTGGACTATGCAAAGTAGAAACTGCCAATTGTAACTGACACACAAGCAGTGTTTTTGCAACAGAATTTACAATGAAATACAGAAATTGCGATCAATGAAACAATTCAAAAGAATCTATACAATAAAGGAAATATTCTATCAATTTTATGATATAAAATATAATCTTTGAACATACTGTATAATTTGACAGTTCTCCTCGTCATGGGCATTTTTATTTATTGAATAAAATAATGTAAAATATATTTTAAATTGTAAGATCAAATACATTACAAATCATACACTATATCAGGGATCACACAGTTTAATTTTCATAGTTGTTGATTTGTCTGATCTCGTCTTGGCCAAAAATAATGAAGAAAATCTACCTTATCACAATGTCTGTACGTGTGTCACAAAAATATTACATACTGTATGATAAATGCAGATAACTAAATTAAAAAATATATTTCATGAGGGATCATCCAATCTAATTTATTCTCTTACAGATGAGCTTCATATTTGTGTACATATGTTTTATTGAATTTGACTTTAAAAAGGATTCATGTGCCAGAAAAATGGTCTGTTTCATACCATGTAAAATATTGAGTATCAACTCAAATAGTTTTTTTCTGATATTTAAATATTCAACTATAATACAAAATAATCTCGTCTCAAGCTTCATTAGCTCACCAGTGTTTGTTTTTATGAATGGAAAATGTGGTCTTAATTCAAATTTAACACTTGCGCAAAACAATGTCAAATGTTTGTGCAACAAGTGTGAATTTCCGTAGTCGGGTCCGATGCAGTAAACATTGTAAGTGTACGTGTTTGTGTTAGAATGACAGCTGAAAGACTGTTCGTGAATGATGAAATAAATGGGCTTCTCAGGTTCATTTATTACACTCGAACAAATACAAATTTTTCTGTTGGTGTTATTGGGCTTATGTTTTCTTTTTTTTTTTTTTTTTTTTTCTTTTTCTAGAAAGCCACCACCGCTCTCCTGGAGATCCTCGCCATCTCGACCTGCAAAGCTCCAAATTATTGTGAGTCCCAAATTCCTCGTCCCACAAGTATGACCAAAGATGGCTATAACTGAGTGAGCGGAAGGCGATTGAACTGACGTGAACCCGTTGATTCTTAATTTTCAAAATAACATTTTGCCGTGATTAGATCGAACTGTCCACTTGGTGTCTATCACGAGTAGAATATGGAAAAACAATCCACAGATAGATAGATAAATACTACACTGTATTCATCCTCAAAAGGAAATTAAATGATCACAACAGCAATATTTACACATAAACACCTATATATTCAAAGAAATTGAAATATAATTTAAACAATAAAAAACTAAAGATTTTGATGTTGGCATATGGTACAGGTATGTAATACATAGTCTAATTATGCCACTGTAATAATTGTACAATTAGGGCAAAATGGGAAGTATATTATTACAGACAGTGATATATAATGATATTGATTCATTACAATACAATAGTTAAAGACATTAAAATAAATTAATTTACAATTAAAATTGTAACTGTGGTCACAATAGTCAATAAGGTTGGGCATTGAGAATCGATTGTAACCGGGACTAACATTCCGGTTCTCCCGGAATTGTTCAAACTTTCAACATTTTGGCTCCCAGTTTAGATGCCTACAGTGCCGAAGACGAAAGTGGTGAAAACCAATGAAGAAGAACGCGCACGAAGACGTGCTTGCACCCAACAGTGGCGGCAAACAAATGTTTTTCTTGACTTTATTAAAATAAATGACCACTTGCCTCAGTGCAACACTTGGAATAAGATTATATTGTGCAAAGGAGGCTTTCGCGATGTGTAGAAGTCTGATGTGCTCTCTCCCACTCCGAACTTCTGCCTACACCATGCGGAACTTCAAGTCAATTTGGGTGGGTGTGAAACATTAAAATACATCTATGCCAACATTGAGGCAGCTAACAAGTTAAACGGTGGGTTGCACTCTTGCACTGATGGTTTTTAGCATTTATTTTAGTCTTCAAATCAAAGTAAGAGCTGATGACAGACAAAAAATAAAATATAAATGATTTTACCTTACTGGAAAGAAAAGTCACATTACAAGCGTAACATTGAGCGAAAACTTCACCAAAGGTCAAACTAGCAACTTTACATCACAATGGATTGGGACAAAATTCACACAAACGTTGTTTCACAATAGCACAAACACTAACCTTGTGCCTTATCGATGGGTAGGTAACGGGATCAACGTTTTACACAGCATTTAGTTCCATTCATTACTCTTTTTCATGCCTTCTCGTTTCTCATTTTACTGAAGCTTTCACCGGCTTCGTGTGAAGTTACATAAATTGCCAAAATGCTGCGTACCGGTGCGTACCCTTCAAAATAAAAGGCTACATGCTTAAAACAGGAAGTCAATTAAAACTTGCACACAAACTATTTGATGTGATAAAACGGTCGCAAATAACTATTTTTAACACTGATATATTTATTATGTCAATGGGGTTAGTTACACACACATTGCCCTTTAGTTCATAGGTTTAATATCTATACTGGTTATAAAGAACCCCGAGTTAAATGTTCATTTTAGTCTATGCTGCACGCTGCTAAGAAAATGGATGTTCGTAATTTGGACACCCCTTATTTAAACCATGCAAACTTTTTTTTGACCCAGCCCCCTAAAAGAATCTGAATCGAGAATCGTTTGGAACCAGAATTGAAATGAGGAACCGGAATCCGGACCGGAATCGCTCAAATTCAAACGATGCTCAACCCTAATAGTCACATTGTACAGTCACATTTGAGCAATCAGTTTCTAAATTAAACATTGCTCATGTTCACAATCAAGAACAAACAGTCCATTTGTTAGCTTCTCTCATAGTACATCATGAAAATAGAATTAATCCACTGCAGGGTCAAACCTTTACCTTTATTAACTGTACACGTGGTGTTTACATTTCAACATTCCCAAAAGAAGTCAACCAGTGTGTAATAAAACCAAGGTGAAGTAAAACTACTCACCAGACCATTTTCTTTGTCATAAGTTCCATTTCTGATTCTATGCTTATCAATTTGAGATAGGAGTTTTGGAGATAAGAACTGTCGATCAGCCAATTTTTTTTTCTTCGACTTGTGAGTGCAAACGTGAGATACGAGCGCTGTATGGTGGCAAGTGTCTCAAGTCATTTCACAACAAGCAGCAGTTTGGCAGATATAATATAGAGATATAGATATAATAAGTAAATATTCTTCCAAAAAGAGGCTTCAAGCTGTTTATTGCCACTCTTAGCTGAAGGTTACTGTTACTAAACGTAAAACAAAGTGTATTTAAAACAACCGCTTAGCCTCCGCTACCTTAATGCTAACATACAATGGGAAACTTCATAGGGACACGGGCTAACAATTTGCCTTTGTGGCAGTGTTGTTACCCTTTAAACAATGGATTTCCAAACAATAGAGCAATATATGTAGTCAGACCATATACAAATACTCACAGGCATATATTATTTATCCTCTGTGAAAAACGACCAATATATTACTGCCATACTGAAAAGCCGAGGGAGGAGCTGAAGCCCCAGTACTGTATAATATGTATGTCTGTCTTATTCTGCCCCCAAGAGGTCAAGGCGCACACCAATATGAGCAACATATAAATTGGAGAAAGTGCGATGAAATTTTTTAAATTCTATTTAATTTTGTCATTACTGTATGTTTTTTTAGATTATATAGTGCTATTTTTCTCAAACACTTTTTTTCCTTGCAAGGCTGAAATGTGCTTGGTATTTCCATGCATTTCAATGGGGAAATGCGACGATTTAAGATGTTTTGAGTTACCAGTGTGGTCAACGAATGAATTAAACTCGTATCTCAGAGCACCACTGCAAGTGAAAGTTTGAATAGCGAACTAATAGTCAAGGGTTCTCTGTACTCATTATACTGACCAGCCAGACTTTTCTTTCTGATGTCGCAGTAAATTCCATTTTTGGTTGCACGGTTATCATCGCATTATGCTGTGTTGTAGTTCGCACAAAGAGGCTCATTCCAGTGGTGTGGAGTCGGCGAGCTCCAGTGACTCTGACAGCAGCTCCAGATCTGAGTCGGATGCCGAAAGCATTGTCGATGAGCCTTGTGGATTGATAACGAGCAACAAAACTGAGGTAGTGTCTTTCAATTAGTGGCTCAGCGCTAATAGACTCCATACCTCAATTACCATAATTACTCGTGTATAACACGCTTTTGAGTATAATATGCAGCCCTAAAATCAGGAAAACCACTCTACCTATGTATAATGCGCACCATTGATTTGCTGGTATCCATGCTCGAAACATGAAGTATTATCCGTATTTTTGTTCAGTTTTTCAAATAAATATTCTGTTTGGTGTACATGCACTGGCGTAGTTCATATTTAAAAAAAATTGTATATTAGTCTTACCGGGTATGTTGCGACTGTGTGCCATGTCAGCTGTGTCCTGCGATGACTTTGCAGGTACCAAGTAGTTAAGTGCTCTCCTCGGTGTCCACAGCATTGTGTGAGTCAAATTAATCGTTAGTTTATAGTCCACCAGGCGTTCTCTTTTCGCCAGCCATTGTTTTGTTGCAAGTTTAGAGATCCTAGCAGCTACAGGTGCTAGCCGCGGGAGCTAGCTGTAGGTGCTAGCTAGTTTACGTAACATCCAGTGTTAATTTTGAAAGCAAATTTTTATTTAGTTTTAGTCTTTCAGCTAAAATATAATTTAGATTAAGACATAATTTTGCCCTCTACAATGTTACGGTATAGTTTAAATTGATGAAATACTATAAGATTATACAACCCCAATTCCAATGAAGTTGGGACGTTGTGTTAAACATAAATAAAAACAGAATACAATGATTTTCAAATCATGTTCAACCTATATTTAATTGAATACACTACAAAGACAATATATTTAATGTCCAAACTGATAAACTTTATTGTTTTTAGCAAATAATCATTAACTTGGAATTTTATGGCTGCAACACGTTATAAAAAAGCTGGGACAGTGTCATGTTTACCACTGTGATACATCAACTTTTCTTTTAACAACATTCAATAAACGTTTGGGAACTGAGGACACTAATTGTTGAAGCTTTGTAGGTGGAATTCTTTCCCATTCTTGCTTGATGTACAGTTTCAGCTGTTCAACAGTACGGGGTCTTCGTTGTCGTATTTTACGCTTCATAATGCGGCACACATTTTCAATGGGAGACAGGTCTAGACTGCAGGCAGGCCAGTCTAGTACCCGCACTCTTTTACTACGAAGCCATGCTGTTGTAACACGTCCAGAATGTGGTTTGGCATTGTCTTGTTGGAATAAGCAGGGGCACCCATGAAAAAGACGTTGCTTGGATGGCAGCATATGTTTCTCCAAAACCCGTATGTACCTTTCAGCATTAATGGTGCCTTCACAGATGTATAAGTTACCCATGCCATTGGCACTAACACAGCCCCGTACCATCACAGATGCTGGCTTTTGAACTTTGCGTCCATAACAGTCCGGATGGTTCTTTTCCTCTTTGGCCCGTAGGACATGACGTCCACAATTTCCAAAAACAATTTGAAATGCGGACTCGTCGGACCACAGAACACCTTTCCACTTTGCATCAGTCCATTAGATGAGCTCGGGCCCAGAGAAGCCGGCGGCGTTTCTGGGTGTTGTTGATAAATGGCTTTTGCTTTGGATAGTAGAGTTTCAAGTTGCACATACGGATGTAGCGCCAAACTGTATTTACTGACATTGGTTTTCTGAAGTGTTCCTGAGCCCATGTGGTGATATCCTTTACACATTGATGTTGGTTTTTGATGCAGTGCCGCCTGAGGGATCGAAGGTCACGGGCATTCATTGTTGGTTTTCGGCCTTTCGGCTTACATGCATGGATTTCTCCAGATTCTCTGAACCTTTCGATGATATTATGGACCGAAGATGATGAAATCCCTCAATTCCTTGCAATTGTACGTTGAGGAACATTGTACTTAAACTGTTCGTCTATTTTCTTTTTGTTCACAAAGAAGTGAACCTCGCCCCATATTTGCTTGTGAATGACAGCAATTCAGGGAAGCTCCTTTTATATCCAATCATGGCACCCACCTTTTCCCAATTAGCCTGTTCACCTGTGGGATGTTCCAAACAGGGGTTTGATGAGCATTCCTCAACTTTCTCAGTCTTTTTTGCCACCTTTCCCAGCTTTTTTGGAACGTGTTGCAGCCATAAAATTGTAAGTTAATAATTATTTGCTAAAAACAATAAAGCTTATCAGTTTGTCTTTGTAGTGTATTCAATTAAATATAGGTTGAACATGATTTGCTAATCATTGTATTCTGTTATTATTTGTTTAACACAACGTCCCAACTGAATTGGAATTGGGGTTTTAGTTGACGAAAACTCCAGTAAATTTAGTCGACTAAAGTAAAACGTGTGAAGGGTATATATGTAAAGTTCTTCATTTTCTGAAAGTAATTACTTTCACCTAGATCAGCGGTTCTTAAAGTGTGATAGAAGTACCACAAGTGATATTTCTCCTCCCTTTAGTGGGGAAAGTAAAGTAAAGGAATCACTGAATTAAATATGTAACATAATGTTAGTGGTTTAAGATTCTTCCTTTTTTAATCCAGGAGAGTACATGTGAAAATAAATAGTTGTATTTAACTTAAATTCAATATATTTGCAATTCATATTTTAGAACTGTTATCAAATAGTTATTTAGGAACAATTTTAACTTTTGTGTGCATTTTATCGAATCATTTAAGTACAGTTTATTTTTTCATATTCAAGCACAATCTGTGATTGTTCACACAATGCATGCATGTTGCAGGTGTTTACAATACAACTCCTATGTTTTTTTATGAGCACTTAGGCCGAGTACACTTCTGTATTTTATTATGGTCATAATTGTGCTACTTGGAGAGTAGGTATTTGGCATGAAATGTTTGGAGCCAGTGACCAAAATGAAATGAAAACCATATGTATGTGTTAAGGAATGGTAAGATATGTAATTCAAAACACATTCGTGACAACACAAGCTTTTTTCATGTCCTCCTCACGTCTTCATAGCCTGCTTATATTCTTGTTGCATTTCCTTCCGCGGTAAAATTTTTGTCTGTGTGCACCCCCACCGCCCTCCCGATCGACTGCCCAAACGCTGGCTTTGAATTGGAGTTCAAGCAGACACTTGAGAAACTGTGCATTAATGACACCTCCAATCATATTTCTGAAAAAATAAGCAATAGAACACAGAATCAACTAAAAACTACAAAAAAAAAAAAAGTGTGCGGTTTCTGTGGACAAATGGCTAAATGAATAACAGCTTGTTTGATGAACATAATGAACACAACTGTTAGTCTCCCCCATGCCAATGCAAAACGGCGACAGGAGGGTTAGCAAAAATGTAGGAAAGTCACACTAAATAATTGGTAAAAATTGTATATTTAATAACTTAACATGCATACCTGTGCTTGCGTGGAATTGAAGCTGACTGCACTGTAATTGTCTCTTCCAGTTGGTCGTGTTTCTTAACATGCGTTCTAATGCAGAAGCGGTCATAGATATAGTGTAGTTATTTTATATTTATATGGCTGTAGGCTCCTGGCCGCTCGCAGCTGCTGGATTCAATCTCAAACTGGCTACGTTACTTCCTTATCCCGTCGTTCTGATTGGTTCTCTTGTCAAATTCACCCACCTTCAAACAAAATTTGTTCTAATTGGATCTTGTCATTAGCAGGCATTTACGTCTCATTTTGATCTGTTCACAAAAATGTCAATTATACTTCATCGTCTTAGTTCCCGGAAATACATTTTTATGTACTCCTCGTCTTGTTTTAGCCGGGGGGGAAGGGGGGGGAGGTCAATTACCATAACGAAAAATTTTCGGCAACAAAATTAACACTGGAAGCAATGCAGAGTAGCGATCAAAGAAGGAACTGGACACTACATGAGGAAATTCTTTATCTGTCCGGAGCCAGACATTTGCTACAGCTCACATATTCTGATGGTGTAGCAAATAAAGGTTGCTGGCGAGTGTATATTTTGCTGAATTGCACTTTTTAATTGCCATCTTTCACCAGCTTGATGCTGCGCCAGCGTGTGGCAACTGGCAGTTGGGCAACTGGATCCGGTCCAGCCAAACGAACTCCGGCAATGAGACCCAAGGTGGATCCAACGTCGTCTGCGAGAAACATGCTCGCAACCCGCCGCACGGCTCCGAACACCTTACTGAGGAAGCAACCCAGTCAACGCAGCAAAGCGGAAACCTGCCAGAAGTGCAGCCCTGTGGCGAGAGTTCTCATGAGAGCGGCAGTTCCGGGAAGCACGGTGCGCGCAAACCGCAGAAGGGTTATGTGAAATGTGAGGACACTTTAGCAGGAAAAGTACCCCCTCTCTCAGACAGACCCATGGTCAAAACGAAAACGGAACACTTGAATAACGTTAGCAGTGACTCTAAGAGTAAAAGGACTTTTAAGATAGCGGAGGTGCAGAAGAATGAATCCAGGCCCGAGGTGGTCCAACGTGACGCTCTGTGTCCGTCATGTCCCCACCACTGCTCTTGCCATATTTCCAGCCAAACTCCCATGTTAAAAATCAGCAGTAGCAAAGCCAATGTGGAAATCGTACAACAGGCCAAAACCATTCCCAAAGTAGAGTCCGTCACAACCCACAAGTCCTGCAAGAACTCTGGGCATGTCCCTAAATCTCAGGACATCTGCGCTAGGCCTGCTGGATGCTTACTAGTAAAGATCGACCTCAGTCTGCTCTCAGGAGTCCCTAAGGGGACACCCGGGAAGGCAGGGACCTGGAAACCCCCTAAAGCCAGCAAGAAGACTCTACCTCAAACCGTGAGCTCTAGTAAACACACACTACTCATAATAAAGTTGGAATATTGGGCTGTCGGATGAAATTCCTGGATGAACCCAAAATACACTAAAACCTTTACAGGCAAACTGAATTTTACCTTGTGTAACTTTTGAGTGTACATGTCCAGCCATGTTCAGCAATGTTTCAGTACTTTTTGCTCAACTTACTGTTTTCTAAAATTCACAACAAGTGTTTAACCCTTTCCTGATTCAGTTAGTATTAGTATGTAAAGTTTCTCTTCATCATGCTGTTCACATTTCGGCATCATGAGCCCAAGACGACACCTAACAATTGATCAACAGTACCTCGCTGCCGCGAGACTTCGAACAGGACCTTCTCAGAGGGAAGTGGGCACTGAGCTTAGTGTCATTTGGAGGTTGCAATGGAGACTGGAAGAGTCACAGAAAGGCATAGAAGTGGATGGCCTTCGAAATTGTATTGGTTGATTCATGGATCAAACAGCTGGGGAAAATGTTGTCATTCAGCTCCTTTTTAGCGATAAAGTTGTGCAAAAGGGTTGGTTACTGAAACATTGAACAGTTGAACATGCGTATTCAAAAGATTAGAGAAAGTTAAATTACCTGTAAAGGTTACAGTGCATTTTAAGTTAATCCTGAAATTTCACCCGAAAACCTAATATCCTTAACTTTTTGTGGGTAGTGTACATGCCTGTAGAATGTCCTATTTGTGTTTAATTTTAAACTTGTGATTGGCAACTTGCAGATGGACATGGACGACAAGACTCTTCCCAGAAAAAAGCAGAAACTGGAGAAAAAGAGGACTTCATCCAATAAGGACTCTTCTGTGAAAGTGGAGTAGGTTCCATGAAAGGCAAAATTCACACCAAGCAGTGCAGTACACTATTGCAGGTCGCCACGGTGACTAGACAGTTTAGAATGGTAAACCCTGATCTAGAGTGATTGGGACAGCTGAATTGGATACTTTAACAAATTAAAACACAGTAGCCCCTTTCACACTAGCTATTGGAGCCGGCTTTTTCATGGTTCGCTGTCCTTTGTGTAAGGTATCATAGTGTGACGGAGGGGTCGCACTTGACCTGCAAATTAACTTCCCGCGTAACATCAGAGGGTAAATGGTGGCGGATAGCGACTAGAGTGTGACGTTTAACACCCAAGATGCTTGGTGCCCCTTGGCGCGTCACACACTCATTGACTGATCTGAATGCGGGAAGCAGCAATGGTTGTGTGAACGCATACTTCAGGCACGAATACATGCCGACTCTTCCGTTATGCCTCAGATTTAACATGCACTGAGACTATTGACCTGCCTCAGTGCTGCTGTTTTGGAAGGGAAGAGTATTCAAATTGGCTCAGCAGGTAACTCTTATCGTGTGTTTAAAATTGTGTCTTCTATTGCATAAATTTCATTTTCTATTTGTTTTTTGCATGATGGGAAAAGAGAGGCTTCTATTTGAGGAGGGATTTATTTTTCTCAAGTGGTTGATGCACTTGGTGATTGTGGACAATAGCATCTGGACTTAATTACTTTCTTCCCTTTGTTTTATCTTGATGGGATAATATAGGCTTCTATTTGAGGGAAACATTTATCTCAAGTGGCTGATACACCTGGTGATTGCAAACAATAGGGTCTATGAACTGAGAAAGTTTCTACCCTTTTTTATGTAGATGGGAAAAGAAAGGCATCTGTTTGAGAGGGGATAATTTTTCTCAAGTGGCTGATGCTAGGGCTTTCACAATTGAATATTTTTTAGAATTGATTACTCCATCAATTATTCCATCAATTAATCGGATAACCGGATAAAAATGTATTTTGCATTAAATTTTATTGCAAATTTTTTTTTCGGATTCCTGTTTAACTGGTTATTTTTAATTGGTTTTGTTTAATGATTAAACAAAACCAAATAAACAACACTCAATAAATATCACACGAGAGGGAGTGATGGACTCACCGTCCTTTTTGGGTAATGATTAATACGAATATCCATGAAAATACTAAGAAACCACAGCAGCAGTATAAAAAAGTCCACTGTGACACAGTAAAACTGTTCTGGCATAAAAGGGATACATATCCTCTTTTTTGCTTGACCTAACAGCTGAACGGGACAAAACAACAACAAAAAAGAGCTACTAATTTGCTATACACTTCCGAGGCTGCTCTTGTTATACTAAATGTAATTTACAGGTTATTCATACGACGCCTGCAAATAACGATTATGTATTATTTAATCAGATTAATCGATTAATCAGAAATAATCAACAGATTAATTGATTCATAAAATCTTTAGTTGCAACCCTCATTTCTTTCCATAAATTATGATTCAGTTATTGGTTTGGTTCATAATGTCAGACAATAGGGACATTTTAAAAAAATTAATTAGTTTTCTAAAGTGAAAGCAGATATTTGCAAATGTCTTGTTTTGATTAAACACATAGACAATCAGTCTGCTTTCATGGAGTACCACAGGAATCCCAAAATATTTACTGGATTCAGTCACAGGATTTGGACAGTTTGTTCAACAATGGCTCAAAACGATTAATCGATCAAAATAGTTGTTGATTAATTGTTGCACTTGGTGACTGAACGATAGTGTCTATGAACTGAGGTAATTTGCTTCTAGCCATTTGTTTTTGTCATAATGGAGGAAAAAGAGGCCATTTAAGGGAGGCATTTATTTTTCTCAAGTGGCTGATGCACATGACGACTGTGGATGATGATGATAACATATTTGAACGTGTACAAGTACAGGTTGTACAAAATTTCCTAATGGGAAAAATAGGCTTCCACTTGAGGCAGGTGTTGTTTTTTTCTCAAATGTATAGAGCAGGGGTGACCAACCACTCAGAGATCAAGAGCCACATTTTTTACTGTTACTGCAAAGAGCCACATCATACACATGAACATCATTTGCTTTCCCAAATGCAGCCTTCGTTTCTTTCAGATCTATTCCACGAGTCCTGTCTTTTAATGGCACGATATCGAGAAGTTTTTCTTTTATCAAACAATCGTTTGACACAGTCCGTAAATATTGCCAGTTGAGGTTTGTCTTGTATGTCACAACTCTCATCTAATGCAACACTAAAATACTCACGATTGGAGGTCAGAGTGCAACTGTGATTCAATAGCCGTGCTAATGTCCGATATTCTCTGTTCAACAGTGTGCCGAGAGAGTTGAAGGTATGATACCATTCGTTTAAGTTTGTTGTTTTCAGGACACAATATTTCAGCGACGTCACCGAGGCATTTTTTAAAAAATAAATTCACTTTCATTGTATGGCTTTTTGGCCCTGGCAATGTTCCAAGCCAGTTGATATGCAAGCGTTAGTCTCTGGATGCTTCATTATTTTTTGGAAAAACTGCATCTACTTTTCTGTCAGAGTTTTCAAAGTGACCAAATTGTGACTGCAAAGTTCAGTCCCTTTCGGAAATTCCAGGTCGATCTTAGCGTGGAGTGAGCTGAAGTGTCGCTGAAGATTTGAAGCTTTGAAATGCGATAAAGATGCCTGAGACAAAAGGCAGAGTGGCTTGCCGTTGCGCTCAACAAAAAAATATGAGCTCTCCCACTCTGGTAAAAACGTCCTGTGTTCATCCACATATTTTCATTTAACTGTGCATTTTTTTCCCCTGCCATTTTGAGAGGGAATTTGACAAATTATTTTGTCGAAAGATCGCGATGCGACTGGGAAAGTTCAAGCTATTTTTATTCAATGCGCAAGCCAGTTTTGCGAAAATACTGTAATGAACTCAAGCAAAGAGCGCACGCAAATACCATAATGAACTCAAACAAAGCGCGCACGCACATTAAAAAGCCCAAACTTCGATATGCCTTCATAAGAGCCGCATGCGGCTCGAGAGCCGTGGGTTCGCCACCCCTGGTATAGAGGATGCAATCCATGACCTGAGATAATTTTTTTTTTGTTTTTTTTGTATCTGATGGGAAATGAGAGGCTTCTATTTGAGGGAGGTGTTTATTTTTCTCAAGTGGCTTATGCACCTGGTGACTGGACAACAGCGTCTGTGAACTGGGATTTTACCCACGTTCCTGCTGTCAAAAGATAGGCTTAAATATAAATGGAATGGTGCCTCTTATTTTGGTACCATTCACAAATTTTGTCAGTAGAAATGCAAAATAAACGAAACGAAATCTGCGCACCCGACGAAACTGTCCTGCTTGTTGGAAAAAGGGCTTTTAGTTAAACTTGTCTTGGTGTTATTTTAAACAGTATACAGTGGGTACGGAAAGTATTCAGACCCCCTTAAATGTTTCACTCTTTGTTATATTACAGCCATTTGCTCAAATCATTCAAGTTCATTTTTTCCCCTCAATGTACACACAGCACCCCATATTGACAGAAAAAAACGGAATTGTTGAAATGTTTGCAGATTTATTAAAAAAGAAAAACTGAAATATCACACAGCCATAAGTATTCAGACCTTTTGCTGTGACACTAATATATTTAACTCTGGTGCTGTCCATTTCTTCTGATCATCCTTGAGATGGTTCTATGCCTTCATTGGAGTCCAGCTGTATTTGATTATACTGATTGGACTTGATTCGGAAACCCACACACCTGTCTATATAAGACCTGACAGCTCACAGTGCATGTCAGAGCAAATGAGAATCATGAGGTCAAAGGAACCGCCTGAAGAGCTCAGAGACAGAACTGTGGCAAGGCACAGATAAGAAAAAGGTTACAAAAAATTTTCTGTTGCACTTAAGGTTCCTAAGAGCACAGTGGCCTCCATAATCCTTAAATGGAAGACATTTGGGAGGACCAGAACCCTTCCTAGAGCTGTCCGTCCGGCCAAACTGAGCAATTGGGGGAGAAGAGTCTTTATGAGAGAGGTTAAGAACCCAAATATCACTGTGGCTGAACTCCAGAGATTCAGTCGGGAGATGGGAGAAAGTTCTAGAAAGTCAACCATCACTGCAGCCCTCCACCAGTTGGCGCTTTATGGGAGAGTGGCCCGACGGAAACCTCTCCTCAGTGCAAGACACATGAAAGCCCACATGGAGTTTGTTAAAAAACACCTGAAGGACTCCAAGATGGTAAGAAATATGATTCTCTGGTCTGATGAGACCAAGATGGAACATTTTGGCCTTAATTCGAAGGGGTATGTGTGGTGAAAACCAGGCACTGCTCATCACCTGTCCAATACAGTCCCAACAGTGAAGCATGGTGGTGGCAGCATCATGCTGTGGGTGTGTTTTTCAGCTGCAGGGACAGGACGACTGGTTCCAATTGAAGGAAAGATGAATGTGGCCAAGTACAGGGATATCCTGGAAGAAAATCTTCTCCAGAGTGCTCAGGACCTCAGACTGGGCCGAAGGTTCACCTTCCAACAAGACCATGACCCTAAGCACGCAGCTAAAATAACGAAGGAGTGGCTTCAGAACAACTGTGACTGTTCTTGAATGGCCCAGCCAGAGCCCTTACTTAAACCCAACTGAGCATCTCTGGAGAGACCTGAAAATGGCTGCCCACCAATGTTCACCATACAACCTGACAGAACTGGAGAGGATCTGCAAGCAGGAATGACAGAGGATACCCAAATCCAGGTGTGAAAAACTTGCATCCATTCCAAAAAAGACTCAGGGCTGTATTAGCTGAAAAGGGTGCTTCTACTAAATACTGAGCAAAGGGTCTGCATACTTATGGCTGTGTGATATTTCAGTTTTTCTTTTTTTAATAAATCTGTAAAAATTTCAACAATTTCATTTTTTTCTGTCAATATGGGGTGCTCTGTGTACATTAATTTGAAAAAAAATGAACATAAATGATTTTAGCAAATGGCTGCAATATAACAAAGAGTGAAACTTTTAAGGGGGCCCGAATACTTTTTGTACCCACTGTATGTGCATTCCTGAGTGTTAACCACTTTTTGATCTTCTAATCCTTTAGGGGTTGTGCCACCCAACCAGATGAGCCACAGCACAAGATGACCAAGAAAAAGCAGGTATACTTGCAGAAGCCCCCAAAAGACTCTGGTGAAGACCAGAAGGGGCACAAAGGATCTCGTGTGGAGCCTCATAAGGACGCCCCCAAGAGCAAAGACTCCTCCAAGAACAAAAGCAGCCACGCAAAGCACATGCACGCGGACAAGGTAACATTCCGTTCGAGCAGTGGTTCTCAAACAGGGGTCTGGGAGCCGTAACTAGGTCCACATCCTGCATACTGCGTATGGAATACGGAGACTGCTAAATTAAAAATAAATAAATAAGTACTCTTCCTGACCTTACCTTTCGGCAAATTTAAAGGTCTGATATGATTGTGATGTGTCATCACATAATCTGACATCCCTGCATGGATATGGTCATTCTTTTGGAGTTGGGGGGTTGGAACAAAAGGCGTATTATTACAGGAAATTTTTTTTTTTTTTTTTTAAAGAATAGCTTTTTCTTTAATAACACTCTTCTAGAATATAAAGTTTAATATGGAATACATTTTAAATACACTTGATAAAACATGACTTTTTTTCCCATTAAACTTTGACTTCGATATCACAATATTACAACTTTCTTAGAAAAATACGACTTTAACTCATTGCAGGTTTTATCCAAAAAAAATGTTTGTTCTTGTGAAGCTTACAACTTTTTAAAAACCTTTTTAAATTTTTTTTGTCAAGAACAAAAAAAATAATTTACCATCACTGACTGTTTTTCTCAAAAATAGCCAGGTTTTAAATTCCTATGGCATTTAGGGGAACACATGGTCATTTATTTGTTATAGTTTAATTGGCATAAGTATTATGAGCGGGTCTTTATCCTGTATGGGATTCCTGGACCCAAAAAGTTCGAGAACCCCTCCATTAGAGGACCGAGCGGATAACCTAGTATACTTCTTGACCTCCATTCTGGGATGCCAGCAGAAGCAGTCGTCGGCCTCACGACCCCCCAAGGAAGTAGTGACCTCCAGACCCTTGCTAAGATCTGAAGACAGGTGAAATTAAACATACAATGTGTGAGTTTGGCCCGCTGTCAGTGGGCTTTAGTAATCCAGTGACTTTCTGCAGGCAGTATCCAGTGAAGCACTACATCAAGGAGGCCAAACGACTGAAGCACAAAGCAGATGCTGAGGTCTGACACTAAATCCTTTCCAAATCTCTTGATTTTTAGTGGAATGGTCATTACAGAGGAAAACTAAATTTCAACATACAATGCGGATGACCTCATAGCTTTATCTAGAGCATAGGTGTCAAACTCAAGGCCCGGGGGCCAGATGCGGCCCGCCACATCATTTTATGTGGCCCGCGAAAGCAAATCATGCTCGTCAACTTCCGTGATTCTTGGTAAAATCTGTACCCAAATTCCAAATTGTCACAATAATAAACAATAATGTTGAGATATTGCATTTTTCTGTTACCAAACCCTTCTTCTACAGTAACTTAAACAATACAGTAACTTAAACAAACTATTATCCTTGTCTTCTGATTTCAAAACTAGTTATCCCACAATTTGTTGTGTCATGGTAATAATGTTTCGGTGATGATTAAACATTTATATGGTTTCACTGTTGTAATGGCCCTCTGAGGGAAAACATAACTACAATGCGGCCCGAGACAAAAAAGAGTTTGATATCCCAGATCGAGAGCATGCATTTATTTTGGTTAGTTTACATCCTAACCTCATTAGCTAAGCCGCCACAGATAAATAACTAGGCTAAGTAATTAGGCCTCATTTTGGTTGCATAGTGTTAACATTTTGGTTAACTAGCTAACAACAACTGCGCATTATTTTGCAGTTGATGCATTCAACTATGCTGATGGGGAAGAGCATTCAGCTTCATGCAGACTGCAGTTATCTGGGTTAGTTTAGGAGATGGAAAATAAAAAATTTCTTGCCTTGTTAACTTAACCAGCAATGTGGATAGTAACTAGGCCTCATGTTGGTAGAATAGCATTCGCATTTTAGACACTAAGCTAACAACAGCTAAGCATTATTTTACAGATAATACATTTAACTATGACTATATGGACTCTGCTTGGCTTTTTCCAGAGTCTGTATTTATCTCGCTTAGTTTTGGCATCGGAATAATAAAAGTACATATTTCTAGGCTTGTTAGATTAGCCAACACTTTAAAAGTAATGAGGTCTCACGTTGTCAGCATAGCTTCAGCATTTTGACTAAGAAGCTCACAACAGCATAGCATTATTTTACGGGCAATATAAATACATTGCTGAGAGAGGGTGGGCCTGTTGTTTTTTGAGGTGATTCAGCTGACTGCGGATGACCGTGGATTTATTAGTCTGGACCAATTTCTGCCACCATTTTTTTGACATCCCCGTAGTGCAGGACTGTAAGCTAACCTTAAAAGGCTTTGGTGGGCTTCCTCTTGTAGTCAGATAAACGCAGCAAAGCGTTCAACTACCTGGACGCCGCTATGTTTTTTGTGGAGAGTGGCATCGCCATGGAGAAGGACCCGCAGATTTCTATGTCTTCCTACACCATGTTTGCTGAGACGGTGGAGCTCCTCAAGTAAGAGCGCGAGTGTCTTTGCAATACAGTGAACCCCTGTTTATTGCGGGGGATACGTTCCGACCCACATGCAATGGGTGAAGACCTGCGGTATACGTATTACTATTTTTTTTATATTATGTAGTTTTGACTTTCATTTCGGTGCATCACTGCTTTAAACTTATGATGCACGCTTTTTCTTTTTTTTTAATTTTTTTAATATATATATATAAAAGTATTCCTTAGCACCTGTTCTCACTCTTTAGCTCACACAGTTCTCCAAATGAGAGCCAAAGCGTGCTTGCAAGTAACAGGTCACTCCCAGTTGAAGTTTACTGTAAAACTGTCAAACCCCCCCTCCCAAAAAATATTGTATATTTCAATCAATTTTCTATACTGGGTTCTATACTAGAATGTGTCACAGCGGGGGTTCACTCATTGTACTGTTTTTGCCGTTGATGCATGTTTTTTTTTTTTCTTTTTTCTTCTTTTAACAAAATGCCACTATTCCACAGGTTTGTCCTGAAGCTTAAGAACTCTGCAGACATGACTGCCCCCCCCTCAGACAAGGACTTTGTAGCATTATGGTACGGTCAGTTATCAGAAAGCTGGCATTGTTTCCACCAAGCAGCTCCTTGTGCCAATTTTCCACTAATTGCTATTAACCACTTACTATTTCCAGTACCTGGTGCTGTATGAGTGCCATATTGGTTGGGGTAGATTCCTCACCACCATGTCATTGTATAATTTCAGGATATGTGCCAAAAATGTCAAAAATACATATACTAATAATATACATACACTTCACTCTTAAGTATTATACTCTAGTCTCCCCATTGCTGTTTTCTTGCTGCCCTCAGTCTCCTCTTGGATAAATTGAGTTTCTTTATCGAGAAGTAAATAAAGGTGACTAGTTCAACGCAGTGCCACGGTGGCCAACTGGTTAGCACATCTCCCTCACAGTTCTGAGGACCCGGGTTCAAATCTGGCCTCGCCTGTGTGGACTTTGCATGTTCTCCCTGTACCTGTGTGGGTTTTCGACAGTACTCCGGTTTCCTTCCACAGCCCAAAAACATGCATGCTAGGTTAAGTGATGACTCTAAATTACCCATGTGTGTGAATGGTTCTTTTATTTATTTATTAATTTTTTTATATGTGCCCTGCGATTGGCTGGCAACCAGTTCAGGATGTACCCCGCCTCCCTCCCCAAGTCAGCTGAAATAGGCGCCAGCATACCCGCAACCTTAGAGAGGATAAGCGGTACGGAAAATGGATGGACGGATAGTTCAACGGATTGCTTGGTGGAAACTTTACTTGAGAGACGGTCATTTAATTTGTACTTAGAGCTTTTGTAGTGATGAAGGTTGAACCTCTCCCTCATGGTGTGTTACAGTCTGAAGTGCCAGTCTCTCCTGCAGATGGCGATGTTTCGCCATAAGCACAAAACTGCGCTCAAGTACTCAAAGATGCTCACTGACCACTTCAATGTCAGTATTTGTCATCACGTTGTGATTTCATCAACTTTTCAGCAGTCTTGCATGCAATGCATTCAAATTCTCTTCCAGAATCCTGCACTTGAGTCTTCTATCTGCGCCACAAAGTAAGGTAGCATCACGTCGTCTTGTGGCCCCGTCACACATTACCTTCCTGTCACGTCTTCCTCGTAGAGGCCCGAACACGCCGTCCCCTATGGTCGGCATCCCGTCCCCAGCCTGTGGCAGTGGGAACACCGTGGCCGTTCCAGTCGCCG